>NW_006408602.1:6800608-6812548 GCF_000296735.1 Chrysochloris asiatica | reverse complement strand
AACAATTCTAGTTCTGAAATTTTTCATCCTCAACTATTCATAGAAATTGTCACCAAATCCCTGCTTAAGGGATAGAAAGAAACATCCTTTCTGTTCTGCTTTCTTCAGTCACAATGAATTTAAAGAATGCACACAGAAGTGCTTTTCTGATCCACCACTGGCCCACCCCAGCCACCCCACGCTATAGCCCCACACACTGAACTATGTGCTACTAAAGGTCATTGATGGGAGTGGTTTGGTGAATAGCTTTTCCTGACATTCTCATGACATGTTGGGACAACTGTCAATTCTCACCTCCGCACCCTACTTTCCACCAAGACTGAAACACATTGTACACCATGTCTCCCATCTCCGCCCCAATCACTTGGTCATTTTCTATGATCATGCCAAAATCAAATAAAGTCAACTCAGCTTTGAAAAACCAGTGCCTCAACTGCCCCTATGGTTGTAGTGGCTGTGTGTCATCGAGTCAATTCCAACTTAGAGTGACCCTTTATATAGGGTTTCCAAGGCTCTGGTTTCAAACTGCTGACCTTGCAGTTAGCCAGTTAGCAGTGCAGTACCTACCCATTACACTATCAGGGCTCCTCAACTGATGCTATTTTGAAGTAAAAATTGCTTTTTTGGAAATCCTGGTTCCAACCCCTCTATATCAGCCAAACAGGTTTACTCAGCTTCAAAGTTGTCATAGGAAGTACTTTCTAGATGCCCCTGTACATGTGTGTCCATCTGTATATAAAGTACTTATTGCATTTTAATCACCGTTACCATTTTCAATGATGTTCCTTGTGCTCCTGCTCCTAGAAGGCATATTCTTCTTTACTTTCTTCAGATCTCAGGACGTTCTCTAGAAAGTTTTTTTTCTCATCTACTCAAGTACTTGACTCCTCTTCAGAATTTCAGCATCATATTATTTAAACACTAATTACAGTTTTGCAGATGATACAACCTTGCTTGCTGAAAGTGAAGAGGACTTGAAATATTTACTGATGAGGATCAAAGAGCACAGCCTTTGGTATGGGTTGCATCTCAATATCAGGAAAACAAAAATCCTCACCACTGGACCAATAAACAACATTCTTATAATGGAGAAAAGATTGAAGTTGTCAAGGACTTCATTCTTCTTGGATCAACTATCAACACTCGTGGAAGCAGTAGTCAAGAGATCAGATGATGTATTTCATTGGGCAAATCTGCTGCACAGGAACTTTTTAAAATGTTGAAGAGCAGAGATATCAGCTTGAGGACTAAGGTGCGCCTGACCCAAGCCATGGTATTTTCAATAACCTCATATGGATGCGAAAGCTGGGCAGTGAATGAGTAAAATCGTAGAAGAATTGATGCCTTTGACTTGTGGTGTTGGAGGAGAATACTAAAAGTGCCATGGACTGCCAAAAGAACCAATAGATCTGTTTTGGAAGAAGTGCAACCAGAGTGCTCCTTGGAGGCCAAGATGGATAAATTTTGTCTCTCATACTTTGGACATATTGTCAGAGGAAACAGTCGCTAGAGAAGGATGTCATGCTGGGTAAGATGGAGTGTCAGAGAAAGAGAGGAAGACCCCCAACGAGATGGATTAGCCAGGTGGCATTATTGATGGCATCAAGTGTGGCAGCGGTAGTGAGGTTGGCCCAGGATCGGACATTGTTTCGTTCTGCTGTGCATGGGGTCGCTATGAGTCAGTTCCGACTCGATGGCACCTGACAACAACAATAACAATTACAATTTTAGCTAAACATTTTCCCCCGACACAACTAAATTATAAGGCAGGACAAGGATCTATAGACAGTTGTATTATCCTGGTAAGGTACTTTTTAGAACTTTATTAATGACTCTTTCTAACAGGTGTACCATGAATTGATTTAAAATTTCAAATATTTAAAATCTTGTGTTGACCCTGAATTTGCAGGTAGAACTCATGTAAAATAAAATAAAATAAAATAATGTATGACTAAAGGAATGTGGATAGCCTACTCATTGGACTTCCTGGAGTGTGTGATTTGAAATGATCACTAATGTCAAGCCATCATCATTCTTCAATCCTGATTCTATCTATGGTTTTGGGAAAGTTGCTTTAGCTTCACGTTTTTTTCCATTTGAACATTTTGGGAAAAGGGAACTAAAAAATACCTTTCCTGGAAATGTGGTGACATAGCATAGTTTTGTTTTTTGTTGTTGCTGTTAGTTGTCTCCAGTAGATTCTGACTGACAGCCACCCCATCTGTGTAGAATAGAACACTCCATGGAGTTTTCAAGGCTGTTACCCCTCAGAAGCGGATGCCCAGGCCTGTCTTCCCAGGCATCTCCAGGTGGTTTCAAACCACCAACCTTATAACTGGTTGGTTGTTAAGCATTTTACCTTTTGTTTAACCTGTAGACTCCTGTATAGTTTTAGAAGAGTGTTTAAATAATGAAAATCTTAGGCTAATAAGATATTATTGTTATTTTTCCAAAGCTATTCAACAGGAAAAAAGACTTACTTATAATTTTGTATTGATTTTACTTTGTGACTACTTGTCTACCAAAATGTGAAGTTCTCTGTCTTTTCAAGTGAGTCTGAATCCCTGTCAGTCTCTCAGTTCTCCTTCACATTATTACCGAGAGCCTGTTCCAGGCGATCTAGCTGCTGCCAATGCATTAAAAGATTTTATCTTTTTAAATCATTCTTCTCATTCTGTGTGTAACAAGTTATTTGTTGTGTTTTTTTTTTTTTTCACAGAATACTTACAGAGCTCTAATGGCATTAGGTACCCGACATTCAATAGGCTGGATGGCACTTGGTGGCACCGGCCTCCAACTATTCAATGAGAATACTGTTTGGTTCTTTTTCATTTTAATTGCTGGAATGGCTGTGGATATAAGTTGCTTCACACAAAAGGGTGACAAATAATGATGAAAGACACCAGAGTGCTCTCATGTGTGGCTTCGTCAAGGAGGAGAAAAGAGATTATTGCAGCTGAACTGATCACATGGAATTTGCTGGGCCTTCCTTAACCCTCCATCCCCACCCCCATTGCCACCTTGTCCCTCTATAAAAATGAGTATCTTACAGACTATGAATGATCCAGTTGAATAACACACAAAAATTGATGCTAGTAACAATCATATTTAGAATGTTCAAGGACATAACACCGCTTTTATAAGATTCCAGCATAAGTATTCTCAAATCCTTAAAGGAGCAAATCGTTTCTGATTCTGTCATTTTTCCTAGGGAACTGTTGCCTCAAAACAGAGTTTCTTTGGAGGCAGGTGGGGGGTGGGACAGGACAAGTTTCCAGTTTAAACAATGCTTAAGCTGCCCTTCCCAGCAACTGAGATGTCAGTGATATTTTTAATTAACATTTTAATCCCTTAAAATCATTTAATACTAGGCAAATATGTTAATGCTGCAAAATCAACGCTAAGAAAAGTGTCAGAAGTGATAATAGGTAAAATTAATTATTTTATGATCTACCAGGTTTTCAATTGTTCTTTTGTTTAAAAAAAAAAAAAAAAACACGCCATTACTATTGCAAGGATTATTAGTAATCTTCAAGGAAAGAATGAATCTGTGTTCCAAATTACTGAACATTTGTGAGCCTGGTAAAATCTAGACTTTTCATCCCTTTTTCTCGTGACTTTTATGTTTGGCAGCACTGAGAAAACGTCAGCTTCTTCCTCTGCCCGCTGGTTTTACGCCTTCTTCTTTTTCACCTCTTTTTTCTATCATACTTCAAAGGATGCATTACTAGTATCTGCCTTCTGTGTCCTCCTTGGGCTCTGTGTCCCCTGCTCTACACAGCTGGCCTTCAGGCACCAATATCTGTGGCCCCAAGGGTTCGCTCTTGCTTCTGAGTATCTTCCATAGTTGGCTTATTTAAATTGTTATAACCATAAGAAGATAAATAATGTCATGCATAATTGTGCAAACACTTGCCCAAGTAGATGTTGGTTCTTTTATACTCTGTTTTTCAGACTTTTCAAAGGAGAAACATATACACAACTACTTTTCATTACCAGTCAAACTGTTGTTGTATGATTGGTATTTTCATTATTATACTGGTGGCCTCACTGTAGACATTGGGCGCTATGTGCTGCCCAGTGGTTATAAAATACAGAGAATATTCACTGACAGCTACAGATCAATGTAGTGGTACTGAACTTCTCTCAATGGACACTACATGAATGCCACAAGTAGTAACAAGTCTACACTGAAGAAGAACATCTATAATTAGACTTTGGATACATATGTTAATAAATGAGTAGCAGTTATATCTTCCCACAATGAATCCTATCATTTCCATCAGGGAATCAGAGTCAAATTATACTCTGTTCATTTTCTTCCCTTAAATTATACCCATTCTGTGCTGCCTTTTTTTAATTCAAAATTTAGGCCAGACAAGATTTATGTGGAAGAAGGGTCACCTCTCTAACTAAACAGCTAAAATCTGAGAATAGGGAAAATGGTGGGTCTTAACCATTTTCTCTAACCCCAAAGTCCCTTTGTGTGTGACAACATGCCTTTCTATTAAAAGATCAGTCAATTGGGGAAGATTCGGGTCTGTGTGCAGAGGAAGCCCCCAGTGGAAAGCAGAATGAGATTTTGTATTTTAAGGCTGCAAAAACAAAACCAAACAAAAAAGTGGAGGGTGAAGGTCTATAATGAAGAATAGTCTGAATAGAATTGGGACACCTCAGGTTTAAGAAAGAACATTCTCATCACACCCAATTTCTCCTTGTTTTGCTGTGAGATGGTGTTGTTGTTAATGTTGTTAAGTGCTGTCGAGTCGATTCTGACCCATAGTGACCCTGTATAGAGTTTCCAAGGAGAAGGTGGTGAGCTTGTGTTGCCGACTTTGCAGTTTAAATGACTTTGCAGTCTGGAGCATTAACCCACAGCACCATACCAGGTGTAAACCCTATAAATGGGAACCCCTATTGATCATAAATGGTAGTAGTTCATTTCTC
Organism: Chrysochloris asiatica; assembly: GCF_000296735.1. Classification (NCBI taxonomy): domain Eukaryota; kingdom Metazoa; phylum Chordata; class Mammalia; order Afrosoricida; family Chrysochloridae; genus Chrysochloris; species Chrysochloris asiatica. Next base: position 6,807,601 of record NW_006408602.1, on the reverse strand, counting down.
AAGTACTGGCATAGCCAAATTCAGGATTTCCAACTATCCAGTACCAATAATATTTTATGTTTAGAAACACATATTTTGTAGATATAGTTGTTAACAGTGAGTTAGTTAGGTTAAGTGCCTTCTTTGTTTTTGTAATAGATTCTAAAGGGAAAGCTAAAATTAAAATTAAGAATTACGGGTTTGTGGCTGCAAAGCAGACTTTCCATATTCAAAAGCATGAAACATGAAAAGACTTTGTAAGCTGTAAAACACGAGAAGATACTGAAAGCTTTCTTCAGCACCCATGCTCCTGTTGCTTGGGTCAGGCGCTTCTCATTTGGAAAAGAAAAGCCAGTTTGTTGTTGATGTTGTTGCTGTAGTTTTTAACAGAATCTTTCAACACTCTCACTCCTAATGGAGTCTATAGAAATAGGAAAGTTCTAGGAAAGAGTCCCTTAATTTTTAAATCTTCCTGTTTTTCTACAAAAACTGTTGGTCTGCATATGCAAAATTATTTTATTGGAAATGGGAAGGACGGTTTTTCTTGACCAGAAAAGGTCTTTCCTTGAAGTCTCTGAAGAGTTCAGCATTTTATTCTTATGCCCCAGGTACAGTGGGAGGGAATAGAGAAGTTTGAATGGGAACTGAAAGAACTGTTCTTTGTGCAGCTTACTCTCTCCTGATGTGGAATGTGTTCCAGGAAAGAGGACAGGCACTGAGACTAAACACAAAAATCAAAATGGATTGGACTCCGCCTTCAGTAAACAGCATGGCACAAAAGTCCATTGTGCCATAAGATAACTGCAAAGATGAATGGGCTGGGCTGTCACGGAGGTGATTGTGGGCCTGGTCTCTATTGGATCACAGTCCCGGCCTGAATTCCTTTCTGGTTCATCAGGGTCTGTTGGTACCACAGGAAGTGTCATGATCCTTTTTTTCACTAGGGCCAGATGGTGTCCTTTTTGAGGCCTTACTAATGCCCAGTTTTCCACATGTAAAACTCCTGGGAAAATGACCTAACTCACAGCTGCTTAGTGAGGCTTGAGCAGATCTTTAGAAACACTTCTGTCGAGAACAAGAAGATTGTACCACTTGCACGGTAAAGGGGGAGGCTGTAACCAGAAATGTATCAATTACAAACTATTTTTAATCTACTCTAATAATTTGAATTGCAATTTGTACCTTGTATGTCTTCATAGGCAGTGGCTCAAAGGGTATTTCACAAAAGCAACTAACTGATAAGGATGCTGATTGTTTTCCTAACAGAAATTTTACCTTCCTTGAGAGCAGATGGCCTGAATAAGAGAAAATGTGGTCCAGAAGGGTCGGGAAAGGACAAAAAGTGAAAGATTCCCTAGATAGCTGCAAGGAGCCTGGGGAGAGGGGAGGGACCCTAGAGTTTAAAAGGGCTGGATAAAGTGGAAACTTTTGATGTATGTGAGTTGTGTTTACCAATGAATTGAATGATTCCCAAGGGTGGAGGACTGCAGGTGTGATATTTAGAAAGCAAGATGCTGTTTCTATTAACTGAGTTTAAATTGAGAAGACATCAAAGTTATTATAGAAACCAGGGAGATTCACACTGGAAATTACTGTAAATTTTTTTCTCCTGCAACCAAAGTACTGGTAATAATTACCTTTGGGATAAAACTACTCTTAGTAGCATCTTTGAATCATTGCTTATTTTTGTGTTAAGTACTCCTTCCTTCTTTCTTGCATTTTCCCTTTGTGTAATTTTCTTTTTATCTTCATTTTTATTTTGACCTTCTTTAAAGGGTCTCTTTCTAGCTATAAAAGTTTACAATAACATTTTAATTAATTAAATTGTGACAAATAGCAGCTGTTTCATGTCACATTTGAATGGTACTCTGAAGGTTTAAAACAAATCTAAAGCTACATATAAAGTAGGTTTATTTTTTTGCCCCAAAATGTGACATAAATAAATATGTTAATAAAACTTTTGACATCTCTGCAAACATGTGAAGTGTCAGAATGATTACTGTGGGGATCTACTTTTATAGATTTAATTTTTTTTTCTCTCAAAGCCTATAGTAGTTATACAAATTTGTTTAACATTTAGATCACAAAAACTAGTAACATACTATCTAAAAGAGAAGAAAAATTAGAGTCAAATATTTTATCTGTATTTTCAAGCCAATGTCTCACTTTAAGGATACTGGAAAAAAAAGTATCTTATTATACATATTTTAAATGAAACAATATCTATGTAGCAAGTTAACAGGTCAGCAACATGGGAAGAAAACAATATTCTTGTATCATCATTTTTGTTCTTTCTACCTGAAATTTTTATTATCAAAAATGAACAAAAAAAGCATAGGAGGTGGTGATTGAGTCCTGGTGTGGCACTATGGGATAATGCACTGGACTGCATAGTTGGTGGTTCAAATTCACCAGCCGCTCCTCAGTAACCCTGTTACAGAGCTGCTATGACTCAGAACCAACTCCCAACTCGACAATACTTAACAACAACACCAATATCAATAACCTATAGATTACTGACTTTATTGTTTATGAAAGTTCATAGAACTTTACCTCTCTTATACAGCTAATCACTGCTTCTGCTAGGATGTAAATTTTCGTAAAGTAGGGTAACATTCCATAAAAACATTCTGGATTGAGGCTGGCAACTTCAAAGTATTCCTGGTTTCATTTACACTAGAATGATCATCTCCAAACTAGAAGCTGTTTAGGTTACTCATCTGAAAGAGTAAGATAGGAGGAAATGCGTTTACTGGTCAGCAACCATCAGCATCAGAAAGAACACCTATCAACTTTTTAATTGCATAACTTATTTTCTTGTCTTTTCTTTTGAACAATAATAGAGCTAAGTAGAAACAGCTTCAATATAATTTTGCTAATTGATATTGATTTCCCTTTTGTTTTAAAAATGTTACCAACTGCTAGAGTCCCTGTCAGCAATAGAACAGGCACAGGTATTCTGTATCATGTAGGATTCTTGTTGTACATTCTAAAGAGCCCGAGATATAGAGCCAGGTTTTCCCTCCTGCTGAGTCAGTTATATGCAGCCAGACTCTTAGCAAAAACTAGCCTTCTGTCTCCTTCCTTTCACGGGCAGGGGTTACGTTTTGTTGTGGCACAAAGAATTCCTTCCCTCCCTTGTTCACAAAGCCCTGCAGCACTAGCTCTCCTTTATCAACTGCTCTTTTCTTTCCCTGAATGCTATATTTTTTATTTACATAAGAATTCTTGTAGATGTTTTATTTACATATGTATTCACTCATTTCAGACAAGTGAAAGGAAGTGACCAAACCCTAAACCCAAAAGCACATTTTTTAAAAGACTGAAGACCATCTCTGAGTTCGCCAATATACCAGAAAGTAACTCTAATCTTGCTTTTATTTGGCTTACTCATTGAGTTTTAGGCCTCATATATTGAGCAGAAATTCAGTAGACTTTTAGTATCTTCCCAAGAGTCAAATTAGATGCTGGGTAGTTTGGTTGCATGGAAAGATGGAGGAAGAGAAGGGTATAATTTGAAGAAACGCTTCTTAATTTGGAAGATATTTTTCAATTACTACCATCAATCATTAAAGAAGAGATAACAGTGATGAACAATCTATGAATGCTGAGTACAAATTTAAGATGTAGTTGGTTAAAAGAATTTTTGGCATTACTAGTTATTTAAATAAATTGACTTTTTAAAGAATATTCATTAAATCTATAGAGTTTAAAAATTCAAATTAATCAGTACAAAATTAATTTGTAACAGAAACTAGAAACTCCTTGTATTTTTTTCAATATCACAACTTCTTGGGAGAGGACCTTCTTGTTGCAAGTTTTGAAGTCATGACCCAAACAAAGGACTTAACCTTAAAAATAAAATGAAATTAAAAGAAAAAAAGTTTGAATGCTGTGAGAATGGGTAAAATATGACTATATTTTTATTCTTAAATTCTATATTGAATAAAATAGCCAGTCCCCTTGCCACTTCAGACTTCTCACATTATTGTAATTCATAAATGACTTCACAGAACTTAATCTATAAACTATTGGAGTATTCCAAACAATGTTTTTAGGCATTCTTTTTTGTTGTTGTTGTTTTAATGAATTAACTGAGCTCCTAGCATACCTAGGACATCAGGCTAGAAAATACCAGTGAAACAACAATAGATCAAACTCAGATCCTCTACTCCATGATGTTCCTGGTATCCTTTGATGATAAGTTCATTATGAACAGACAGTTGAGGCACTGGAATGATCTCCTAGATATTAGTATTCTAATCTCATTCTCATGTCCTCTCCTTAACTTCTTGAAGCTACAGTATAAGACTGTCTGCACCAAACTGTTCTTGAATAATTTCTAGGTATTGCCATTTCGCTTCCCCTAAAAACTTCACTTGACTAATCCTTTACAATATTCTTGAGTGACAAGTTTGCTGTTACTGTTTATTTATATGCAGTGCAGTGAATTGTTTAATATGACTTTTCTAGTCATAGTCTTTGTCACTAGCACCAAACAATTGGCTGGGACCTTAGAGATGGGTCTGAGTAAAAGAAAGTGGAGAGAGATGCTAACTGGATTATATGGTTCAATTGTGAATGATTGTTACCAGGGTTAATTGTGATTATAAAAACTTGGAAATCTTAACAAGATGATTGGGCAATTTTGCCATCCTGCTGACTTTCAAATGAGTCATCTCTGAAACAGGAAGCAGGATTTCATGACCAATAAGCAGAAGAGTCAGGAGTGGATGGAACACATCCTTTGGATCCAGAGACGACTGCACACTGAAACTCCTCAATCAGGCGACAGAAAGTTGTGACATCAGAAGAGTAGTAGAGGAGCAGGAACAGCAGAACCAAGAACTACAACATGGAACAGAATTGTAGGCTTCTCTGCCCAGGGAGAAAATAAAGCTCAGTTCCTCTGGGCAGGTGTCTTGCTTATGGAGCAAGGTAGCTCTAGGCACTTTAATCTGAGGAGCTAGTTTTGCTGACCCACAGAGCTAGAGCCAAGTACCTTCAGGCTGGGGCTTATAGTGCAGTGAAATGCAGTTTGGACATTTATTGGCAACCCTTAAAAGCTTTACAACATTACCTGAGCAGGACAGTGGCCAGACCAAGGAGTCAAAGACCAGAATGAGGCCACCCCAGTGGACACAACAGAGAAAAGGCTGTTCTGATGAAAGACCTGTCATTTCTAGTCCTGTATTGTAACCCATTAACTTTCCTAATAAACTCCATAATTATATGGTTGTGAGTTCTGTGTGGCCATTGCAATGAATGAGAAGTAGAGAGCATTGTGGAAGAAATGGTTGGTGTCAGAATAGATAAAGAGAACTGAAGGTGAAGGCATGTTTAACCCTTGCCTCATAGGAATCAGTTAAGGGGCTGATGCTTATGGGGATCCTCTTCCTCCCCTCCTTGAGAAGTCAGAGAAGGTCAGATGCCTGCATAGCCACTTTTAGATTCTTTAGATTACTCCAAACTCTTTATATTAATTAAAATCTTAAAATAACTTATTGTTAGTTACAACTTCAGACCTATCAGTCAACACCAGTTTGGGACAGGTCTGGAATCTGTGTCACCTACTTAGCCTTTGGATCTTGTGACTCTCATTTATCACATTTACCTTCTCATTGTCAGTTAAGCAAGACCAGCTGATTACATAGGTACCTCCATGGTATGAGCATCCATTTAAAGAAACGACAGGTTATGAATCCAGATTTTACAGCTAGAAGAAAACTTCAAGATGGTCCCACAATCTCATTCTACATGGGAAAAATTTAAAGGACTGAAGAAAGTTTGTCTTATCATGTACGGTACCTTAAACACTAGGAGTTCTGGTAGCATAGTGGTTATGAATGAGGCTGCGAACCTTAAGGTCAGCAGTTCGAAACTACCAGCTGTTCCATGGGAGAAAGATGAGGCTTTCTGCTCCTATAAAGATTTACAGCTTCGGAAACCCTATACAGGGTGGCTATGAGTCAGAATCAACTCCACGGCACATAACCACCACCTCAAACACAACAGAAATGATAATAAATGATAATGAATTTTGTGCCTAGTATAATTTGTATACACAATGTCAATCTTATGATAAAATCTGAGGTGAGTGTTCTTTGAAATTTTACAGATAAGAAAGCAGACGCTTAGAAGCTAAGTAACATCCTCAAGTTACATAGCTAGTAAAGAGGATAACAACAAAGTCAATCTGACTCCAGAACCTGGGTTTCTTTAGCACCGATTATTACATGTTGTTGTTAAGTGCCTTTGAGGCATTTCTAACTCATAGCGACTCTATAGAGGGTTTCCAAGGAGCAGATGGTGAGTTTGAACTGCCAACCTTGTGGTTAGCAGTGCAGTGCTTATCCTACAGCACCACACCAGGACTCCACCTATTATTGCTATTACGTATTATTATACAATTGTTGTTGTTGTCATTTCTAATTTATTTAGTCATGTCTAATTCATTTAGTCATTTCTGATTCATAACGACCCTATATAGGGTTTCCTAGAAGCGCTGGTGAGTTTGAACCACCAACCTTCTGGTCCAAACCGACCTTGTGGTGCAGTGCATTATCTAGTGCCACACACATACTAACAAGTGGTATTGAATTTACAGATTTTAAATTTCCTAATTGATGGACTCCATAAATAAAGAAAAGAGAAGGAAGAAAGGGAAGAAGGAAGGCCATTTCAAAATACATGTGTCCCTGAGTACTATAATCTCTGTGCATTCTAATTAGTGTCCTTTATACAATTCTTAAAATATTGCAATTTTTTCACAATTATGAAAATATTAAAATTCTTACAATCAGGTTTTACCTGATCATTATTCGTTGACAATTAGTTTAGAAGATTACGTAAATCGTACTAGGTCCATAGGAACTCTGGTAGCATAGTGTAGTGGCACCCTACCACTACCACCACCAGCACCACTAGGTCAATAAAACAAAAATTAAAATATCATGTGGTATAAAAATCTTCTTAATATTCAAGTGGAGTCCTGGTATGGCACCATAAGATAAG
>NW_006408602.1:6792573-6799166 GCF_000296735.1 Chrysochloris asiatica | reverse complement strand
GATTTACACCCTCGGAAACCCTATACAGGGTCGCTATGGGTCGGAACCGACTCGACGGCACTTAACAACAACAACAACAACAATACCAATATTTTAAATAAAATTCCTGTGATTCTTTTAGTAATTTTTTATGACACAAGGTATGTAGCAAATTAAATATTAAAACTAAAACTTCAAGATCACCAGCCACTCCTTGGAAACCCTATACAGGGTTGCTATGAGTCGGAACCTAATCACTAGCACTTAACAACAACAACAACAACAAAGTACAGATGGATACTTGGTCATAAATAATACTGATTTTTCTGTCTCATATTCGTTATGAAACACTTTGAAATTTTCAACTAGATTTTAAATGCCATTATTTAATTGCTGATTTGACATTCTCTACTATACACCTAATACATGCATGATGCTGAGTGAATATCATTACAAGAATGAATTGTTATTATGTGCCGTGGAGTCGATTCCGACTCGGCAACCCTGTACAGGGTTTCCGAGGCTGTAAATCTTTACGGGAACAGAACGACGCATCTTTCTCCCGCAGAACAGCTGGTAGTTTCTAACTGCTGACTTTTGGGTTTGCAGGCCAATTCGTAACCACTACGCTACCAGAGCTCTTTTACAAGAATGAACAGTGAGCCTTTATTTATTTATTTATTTATTTTGGGGGGGCGAGGGTTAGTTCTTTGCTCCTTGTTTAAGTTTTAAATATTTTTTTACATAAGTTCATAGTGATTTTAGCAGAAAACCAAAACTAAAGGCCAATCATTTGATTTAGTTCAGGCTTTATCTCAAACCAGATTTTTATTACAAAGATTATCTATTGGATATGGTTATCTCACTTTGCGTTTAGAGACTCAGTTTGTTTCCCTGTAAAAGAGGAAATTTGCCCCTTTGAATTAGAGTAATTGTAGAACTAATGATCCATGATTCTATATATTTAGAAAGCATTTTATGAACCAGACTAATTGTTCTGTCTAACTTTCAGCTCCATCCATATTTTTGTCAGATATTTGCAACATAAATTTGGCCTTCTTGTGAAAACAAAGCAAACATTATTTTGTTGTTGTTTAAATAACCTCTTAAATGACACTGTTTACTAGTATTATAAAAAACCTTCACTCTAATTACAGTAGCTAAGCGCTGGACAAACTTGTTGTTGTTGTTAGCTGTCATAAAGTCCTCCCTTGACTCATGGCCACCCCATGTGAAACTGAAAAAAACAATGCTACCCAGATCTGTGTCATCCCCAAGACCAGTTGTAGATTAGACCATTGTGATCCTGGAGGGTTTTTAACGACTTATTTTCAGAAGTAGATCATCATCCTTTTTTCCTACTCTTAACCTGGACAAATGACATGCATTCATCCTACTCAGTCCAGAGAAGAGTTATGTAACATTAAGGAAACAGCAAGCAAGGCTAGAAGTTAATGGAATTGAAACTTATTCACCTAAAACAGAGAATACTGGGCAAGGAACCACAGACTAGTTATCTTTAGGAAAATGTAGTGTTAAGGAAAAATCCAGAAACATTTTACTCCTCAAGTAAAGAGAAGATAGAGAAAAAATGGATTGTAATTTCAAAAAGAGAAAATTTCATTCAATACAATACGTAATGTCTTGATTATAGGATAATGAAATACGACAACAGATTAAAGAGCTACATTTAAAATCGTATATTAATTAAGGCTTTAATTCACCTAGAAGCAAAAAAGTAAACCAGACAACTCAATTCAACAAAATGATCAAGTGAAATATAGATTATCCGCCAATGAGTTTACCTCATGATAAGATCTCAGGAAAAAACAGTTTTATTTTATATGCATGATATTTATAGCTTATTTTCTCTCACATTGCATGTATTGCTATTACTGACAAAGCCATTATTCATGAATAGCTAAAGGCACAAATATTTGACCAGAAATATTTACCTTTCTGCTTGCCATGTGAGTGAAATCTCCTTTGATGTGCTTCTGATTTCCATAATCAGTAACTGTGGACTCCTCCTCATGATCCTCATACTAAATGGTCTCTGTGAGTCCGAAAAGCTCTGTCCTATCAGCTTATTCCACTATTTTCTCATGAGATTATTCCAAAGATGGCCTAAAATACCAGTGATGTTTGTAAAGCAGGGTTTCTCGAACATTTCCACTAATAAACCCTTGTCTATGCCCAGTTAAGAGAACAGCAACTGCTCCAGGTATTCAAAAACAGGATTGTAGATTACAAAGGGGTTGGAAGAGCAAGGAACAGATGAGAGGGAATTAGAAGAGCATAGAGAAGAAGAGAATTTTTACACAAAGGTAAGAAAAATTCTGATGTCTCTCATTGGTAGCCATGAGCCCACATTTGCTATAGAATTACCTGGAACATGGCCTCCACTGCTGTTGGAATCACACTGCTGCCACAGAATGGCAAGAAACAAGAATTTAAACTCCTTTAGATGCTGCTGAAGTTCATACTCACCTGCGGTTACTCCCAGCCACCTATGATTGACCCTGATAAAATGGAAAGGGAAATTTTCTTCTCCCTTCTCCTCATTTTTCAATCACCTACAATGTCTCTCACTGGCAAAAATCCAACATCAAAGAAGCCAGGAACAGGAAGTATGTAGACCTCCATCCCTGGCAATAAACAGGACAGAATAAAATGGTGAGTGTGGAGCTAAGAGGGAGCAGACCCATCAGTGACACACCACGAATGTCTGAGGAGACAGAATACATACTCCTGGACATGTGGGAAGCTTGTCCTGAGTAAGCATAAAACTTATTTGAAGGCCATGTTATATTTTAAAACCAAACAAGTTCTGCATTATAGTTCACATTACAGTTATTTACTTGAATATCAATATAAATTTTAAAAAAATCATTTGTCACTAAGTATGTGGCGCTATAGAATCAGCACTAGGCTATGAACCACAAGGTCAGCAACTCAAACTCACCAGCTGCTTTTTGGAAATCCTCTACAGGGTTGCTATGTGTCAGAACCAAATCTATGGCACCTAACAACAACAAGTATAGAGCTGAATTTGACAATCTGCTCCTACAATGGAGCAGACACAGTTTCAGTTGGCAGATGATTAGCACATTGTACTGCTAACTACAAGGTCAACAGTTCAAACCTACCGACCACTCCAGGGGAGAAAGATGAAGCTGTCTGCTCCTGTAAACATTTACAGTCAAGAAAATCCTATATAGGGTCGCTTTGATATCAGAAGACACCAGATTTAATTTTTTCTCCTGTTTCTTGCCATTTAATACCTCATCATGAATTAGTGTGTAGAACATGTAGTAAAGCATTTATTTCTAAACATTTCTATACTGTTGTTGTTGTTAAGTGTCATCGAGTGGGTTCCAACTCATACTAACTCTATAAGATTTCTGAGGACTGGCTGGTGGGTTTGAACCACCAACCTTACAGTTCAAATCCATCTTTTAGTCCAGTGCTTATCCTAATTAAAATGTGAATTTGACTATAAAACCTTATTGTTTTAATCTCTCCAAAGGGAAAATAACAACACAATCAACTGCATTTAAGAGCATTTTCTATTTTACAAGTAATCTCACATTCTCATATAAAACTTACTTCAACTTTTGAAATAAGCTCAATTATTCCTGTTTTAGACTTTTTAAAAATGAGACTCAGAAAGAAGAAATTGTCTGAAGTCACTTGATTAGTGTATGCACTGCCACTTGTTTCTCCTTTACGTTAGCTCCAACAACTTCTGCAACCTAATCCCTTAAAAAACCCTCAAGTTGAAATTTGCTTAGTATACACATAAAGAGTAAATCTGGCAGGAAAACAAATCCTAAAAGACCAACCTGGAGGTTAAAGAAACGAGAAGGGATGCCTACACTCTACCTTAGTAAACAATGGTAAAGTTTGTTGGTTTATCATGTGCATACCTTCAAGTTTAGGTCTTTTCTAGAACCAACAAGTATTGCATTGCATGTTGAGGATATAAAAATAAATAAGACATTGTGAAATTAAAGTGTAGAATTTATAGTCTAGGAGGAAGATAATACTTAGGAATAGAAAGCTGGGTTACTCCATCTTTTCACTCTATATTGCTTAAGGAACACCCACTGGATATTGTTGACGAGTTTTGTATTCAAGTTCCATGAAGGATCCTATTTGCCTGATTTCATTCATCATCTTGGTATTCTTGTGGGTATAGAGTATATAATGTATATATATATATCTATATTAGAGCTACTTTATCCCCCTAGTATTTCAAAAACAAGAATAACATCCACTTTACAGACCAACTATATAATAGTGAGTGTTTGTGTACGTAATTGTTACAATTTCAACAGAGAGATGGTATGTGAAAACCGTTTTATGAAAAATCTCTTGGGTGGTCAAGTGCTATTGAGTCAGTTCTGACACATAACGACCCTATCTGACAGACTAGAATTACCCCCAAAGGATTTATTAGCCCAATCTCTCATAGGAGCTCTCCAAAGGTCCTCTCTTCTGTTCTGCTGCCCTGGAGCAAAGCTGCCAATAATCCAAAACAGAGGTCATTTCCCCTGTTCAAATCCCTGAGTAGAGATTTTGTTGCTTCCTCCATAGCGATTCTCATTTCAATGAAGATCATTGTAAAATCAGATTCCCACCCTCTCCTTTTTTTTTTGAGTTTTTGTTGTGAGGTTTACATGGGAGAACATCAGCCCCACACACATCCCATCACATTTCACCTCACTACAATGACCACAATCCCCTCCATGCACAAACAAACAACTAAAGGGTACACCACACAGGCCCTCCCCTGGCTGCCAGCACACAGCCCCTCTCCCTCCCCGAGTCCAGTGTCCCCAGCCACTCCATCTGTCTACATCATCTCTGTCTCCATCCCTGGCATCACTGCCTCTCTGGGTAGGGTCTCGTTCTCCGCTCTTCTTACTTGATGGTCCCAGGAACCTCTGCTCCTGGGCTGCAAAATCCATCACTCTCCTCCTTTTGTCAAAAAAATCTACCTCTATATTTCCTACCCTCACAGTCAGTCCTGATGGCAATTATTCACTATTGTACCACAAGAGTCTTATCCCCATTTCCTTTCGCCAGCCCAGTTCCAACAGATTGGAAATCATTCAGTGGTGAGTCTACCTTCCCCCGCCCTATCTGGAACTAGGCTCCTTCTTGAAAGCTTGCAACCCAGTAACTTCCTGCCTTTATAGGCCCCCCATTTTGGGTAGTCAATGTCTACGTTGTCCATCCCTGTCAATTCTGTGTACTGAGAGGGTGGGAGTGATCCTCACTGTAAAGATTTGTTCCCTTTTTTGAGCTACTACATGCATAAGTATAGGTAAAGTTCATCAAATTGTAGCAGATTACTCCTTTTTTCCCCCCTCTTCTTTCTTCTTCTAGTTGAGTTCTAATCATCCAAATATCGAAGCCAGGTCAGTGGGCACTATCTGCAAGTATGGGTGTTCCTGTGCATCTCCTCTCACTTCACATCAGCTGGACGCTTCACTCTCCACTCTATTCCTCTGTGGCCATGTCACTGCCCCTGGGCCCAGATGTCCCTGGGTCTTGCCACACTGTTGGCCATCCAGGTCTCCACCCGGGTCCACAGGGATCCACTGAATGTGGTCGGGCCCAGCCCGCAACTTCATTGCTGTTTTTTCCCCCTCTTCCCCTTATTGGTGACTAACATGGTCACCAGCCAGACCACATGCCTGCTCATGTATTCCCTTTGAGTCTCAGTCTTGGAAGGGGGTTTGCTCTGAGGGGTCCCAAACACTTGCCTTGATGACTCCTAAGTGAATAGCTTATTTGTTCTTGTAATAATCAATCAGACTGCCATTATTGTTTTGGATTTTTCCTGCCAGTCTTTCTTTCAAGGAGTATCTTCTGTTCTTCTAGCTGCTCCAGGCTGGTCTACTCATCCTTTCCAGTGGAAATTTCCTACCTCAATCAGTTCTGGATGGGGTTCTGGATTCCATCTATGGTCTTGTGCAATGAAAAGGCTCCACCACAAGCCTCTTTCACTGGGCAACTTCTAGCCCCCTTTAAGGTTTTCCATTCAGTAATATCACCACTCATCTGTCAGTTTGTCATACTGTGGTGGCTTGTGAATTGCTGTGATTCTGAAAGCTATGCCTCTGGTATTTTAAATACCAGCAGGGTCACCCATGGTGGACAAGTTTCAGATGAGCTTCCAGACAAAGACAGACTAGGAAGAAGGAGTGACAAACTACTTCCAAATATTTAGTCACTGAAAACCTTATGACTAGCAGAGAAATACTGTCAGATATAGTGTCGGAAAATGACTCCCCCGGTTGGAAGGCACTCAAAATGCAACTGGGGAAGAGTTGGCTCTTCAAAGTAGAGGTGACAGTAATGACGTGAATGGAGTAAAGCCCGTGGAAGAAAAGCCCATGGGACCTTCAGTTTCTGATGAGGCACAACTCAAAATGAAGAGAAACAACTCTAACATCCAATGAAAATCAAAACACAGAATGTATGAAGTATGATTCTGGAAGAATTGGAAGTTTTCAAAACTGAAATAGAACACATAAACATCAATATCTTAGGCATTAGTGAGCTGAAATGGACTGGTATTGGCCATTTTGAATCTGATGACC
>NW_006408602.1:6783166-6790130 GCF_000296735.1 Chrysochloris asiatica | reverse complement strand
TTGGCCAAGTGGCAGCATCGATGGACTCAAGCATGGCAACAATAGTGAGGTTGGCCCAGGATAAGGAAGTGTTTCGTTCTGCTATGCATAGTGTCACTATGAGTCGGTATCGACTTGTAGGCACCTAACAGTAACAATCAGTTATAGGCTGAAGACAGATTTACAAGCTTTCTCTAGTGATGATTCTGGCTATTCCTTTCTCTCCTCCTCAAGTGTCTAGTTTACAATGGTTGATGTTGTTAATTACCATCGAGTTGATTCTGACCCATAGCAACCCTGTATAGGGTTTCCAAGGAACTATCGGTGAGCTTGAACTACCAACTTTGTGATCCAAACAACTTTACAGTATGGCGCATTGACCCACAACGCCACACCAGGACTTCTTACAATGGTAGGCAAGGGGTAAAAAAACAGATTCCCTTTTAAAATACTGAAGTTTTAACTGCATTCAATAATAATAATCATAAACTACATTTAGACTTGCACCACTATTTCAGATTCGTGCTTAACCCAAACCTATTCTAAAACGAATGATAATGGTGTGTTTGATAAAATTATTCTGTTGCAATTTAATGTGGTTACTCATTCCAGGATAGTTTTCTTTGGCTGAGTCATCTGTGATTAAACAAATTTCCTCTTTCCTTAGATAAAATGGTCGTGAGTTCAGTGTACAATCATCTTGTGTTCACCCAAGTTTATCAGAATAAATAATTGATTTAAAATCTTATAAGATACTTACATGTCAGTCACATCTTCTTGAGTTAAATCAGTATTTTTTTTAAACTCATTTCCTAGGTAGATTGCATCTGGTCTATGGATAAACACAGAGGAGTTGCTCCTTCTTCCCAGGCTTTATAATGAGAATATTCTGTCTGATCAGGTGCACGCACCCTGCTGTCATTTGTAGCCTGACCTGTAGGTCATGGGTGATGTGAGCTGGCTCTGGGATGCATACAAATTACATCCTCTTGTCTGTCTGTTTTGTTGACTGGTTCTCCTCAGGGTCATGGCTATCTTAAGTAGCAGCCTGAAGGATAAAGTGTGCCCTGTCTGAGCTGTAAAACTTTGACTATGGACCAATTGTCTCTGACATACAGCAGCATGAGGTTTGGTTTAGCCTTTGGATTCGGAACAAATCACTGGCTATCAATGGCTGATAGTGACATGCACTTTACCGAATCTCTACTTCTTCCTGACAGCTCTACACAGGGAGGAAATGGATTGTTTTTAAGTTAGGAGTTTGGGTTTCAAAATATACTTCACACGGATTTTGTTACATGAAGACAAAACTACTAAATTACAAGTTTAAAAAAAAACACAAAAGGAAATCTCTTGCCTCAAGACTTTGGCTTCAACATACAGCATCCAGGCTACAAAAAAGCACATTCATGATAGAATTCCACAGGCATCTGGAAACATATAAAACCGGTTAATGTTTTCAGTGAAACTTTGCCATCTTGATTTAATGTGCATAAAGTTACAACTTTTGTGGCTTTCACTTGCATCATTTGAACATAAATACATGGTGGACTCCTGGTGTGGTGCTATAGGACCAGTACCTGACTGTGAACCACTAGGTCAGCAATTCAAACCCACAAGTAGCTCCTCAAAAACCCTATACAGGGTCACTATGAGTCAGAACTGACTTGATGCCCTTAACAACAACAACAAACACGTGGTGCTATAAAATAAGTTCTGGACTGCTACCTACAAAGGAGACAGTTCAAACACACCACCAGCTCCTCAGAAACTCTATACAGGGTCTTTGTGAGCTGGAACCAACTTGACTGCACATAGCAACAATAACAACAACAGTGATACAAGTTTAAAGCCCTTCAATGAAACTCTCTCTAGCATCAACATTTGTTAATACCAAGTCAAATTATCTCTAGTCTGCTCTGATATTTATGGAATGATTGCATAATTCACTTTGTAAAACATTTGTTGATTCTTCCTTCTCCTCATGTATAATTACATCATATCATTTTACATGAGAGCTACAAAAAATAAATGCTGTGATCATGGCCTTCCTTAAAAATCTAGCAAGAAGGATAAAACTTAAACATAAAACAAAGAAGACTTTTATAAGTACCATAAGAATATTAAAATCAATTGGAGCTTACAAAAGAGAGCATCCATTTATTGACTTCCAAGTCAAGTATGAGTAAGTGGTAACACTTCCAGTGATGGAAATGGAAGATAGACAAGTCACAAAGAGGACAAGATAAACACCTTAAAGGAGAGGACTTAGACCAGAGAGTAGATGAGGAAACCAAGATGGGGTAAGAATATTGTGCTCCAGGAAAAATAATGTGGCAATAAGTGGTTGGGTGGCTTGGCAGCAGGAGCAATTGGAGATTGGGAGACTAAGATCTTGTTATGATAGGCCAGATGGAAGGTAATAAATTCTCAACAAGTGTCATTGCAGCCATGATACAAGAGGAGAGAATGCTTTCCAGGAAACATTTCACAGATAGATCAAGTGCATGTGGTCTTTGTTTAGACATGGGACTAAATTTTCTCTGGAGCACACTTTCTCACACATACCATGTCTTCCATGACTTCCCAGGACTTCAAGAGATTTTGCAGCAAAGATCTATATAGGAAGTTTGACACTGTGAGTTTTTTCTCATTCCTTTTAGACTAAGCTCCTTCGTGATACCAATGCCGCTCTTTTGATTTTTATCTCCAGAACAGTATAAGCCGGTTAGATGATTATTGATTAAATGAATGAATGAAAATATCATTTCAGTGTTTTGTTTCTTGGTAACTGGAGAATGATAACATATTTGATAAAGATTAAAACTTAGGAAGTAGAGACACCAGAATAATTTTTTTCAAGTTTGTCAAGATCATTCAAATCTAATCCTCTCCTCTGAGGTCCAAATCCCAGAATCAGAAATATTATGAAACCTTTAGGCAACCATCTGAGTCAGATTTTGAGATAACCTACATATTCCATTACACTGAGATGCCTAGATCATTCTTCATGGCCATTGGCAATGTTGCTTCTGTCTCCTGATATTTATAGCATGGTGTGAAGGGTACTTTGAGATTTAAATATGCATCTTAGCTTTTAAAAACTTACATTTCAAAGCAACGGAGAAGATAAAAACAACTTCAAAGGTTCTATATACAGTTGCAATGAATATGGACCAAATTAAAACAAGTTCCTTCCCAATTTTCTATCTCATCTAGTTTTCTGATGTTTATATTTCAGAAAACTGCTCCAAAACTGTTTTGTGTGTGTTATATGCCAAGATAGATTTTTATAATAAAATGAATAATAATTCTAAGAAGAAATATTTGGTGGTTTGAATTCAGGACAGGTTCATTAAATATGTTGTTTCTGTCCAATTTGTATCTTTATAGTTTTATCAGCTTAGACATCAGAGTTCGATTAAGTGAACTTACAAAGTTGCATGAGAAATGCTAAGGCATGTTATATTATCCATGGTCTAGGAACTTCTATAACTACATTTACTCTGGAGCCATTTATCAAAAGGAGAGAGACAGACAGAGAGAAAGACCCAGACCCAGGTCTGTGTGCTAGAAAGTGACCAATACGAATGAATTCAATTCCCAAGGGAAGCACAAGCAGAAGATAAGAGAGAGGGAATAGAATGTAGTTGAGATCATTATTCCCCTGCTCCTTCCCTGCTGGGTCACAGTGGGCTGTCTGGCACAAGTCACAACACCTATTGGTGGCTTTCTCTACCTGGCCCTCTTTGTCCCTGGTTCAGGGAACTCATTCCTTCTTTCACCCTTTCAGGTTTAAGACTGATGGCAATACTTGCCATTTCTTGACCTAGGATATGGTAGTATTCCTTGTGTTTACCAGGTCTTCCTTTACATAACTTGTCTATTCATTATACTTAAACAATCTCAATTTAACTGTACTGTTTCTTACCAACATACTAACTGATACTATAGTCATAACATAGTAAATTCATTGGCTTCAGAAGCTACTGTATTTAGGTTTCACTCATATTGGAAGCATATAAGGTCCTTGTGGGGTGTAAATGGTTTGCACTTGACTGCTAACCTAGAGGCTGGCTATTTAATACTGCCTAGTAATCTACTGTTCAAATCTGTCTGATGTGGCATTCTGGGTTAATGCACTGTACTGCAAAGTCGGTTTGAACTTCAAGGTCAGTGGTTCAAGCTCACCAGCTGCTCCTTGGAAACCTTATACATGGTTGCTATGGATTGCAACCTGGCTCGATGGCACTTAACAACAACAATAAAGATTACAGCTAAGGAAATTCTGTGGAGCAGTTCTACTCTGGTGCTCATGGGATCACCAAGAATCAGAATTAACTCCAGGATGACATATTAGGTTTTTTGATTTGTTTTTGTTTTTATTTTTGTTTCCTACCAGCACACTAATCAACACAATATTCTTATGAGTTTTAATATATTGGTTTCAATAACTTATATTTTATTCATATTTATATGAATAAATTCCATAAATAAATTGTTAACAAAGTGACCTCTTCCAGTTTATTTTAAGGAGAAAAGGAAATTGTTAAAAAGAATCATAAAGGAATCTGTAGGGGTCCCTTATTAGCAAAAAAATTGTTAAGTGTTCAACTACTTGAGCACTTAAGAAAAAGTTAAGAAAAGGGTGAACAGTTCTAACCCACCTAGAGGCATCTCAGAAGCTCAGAAGACAAGTCTGATTATCTACATCCAGAAGGTCATAGCCTTGAAACCCTACAGAGTAGTTCAGTTTTGTACACACGAAATCACCATGCATCAGAACTGAACATATACAAGACATCAGACAATTAACAACAAAAACAATAAAGGAATCTGTGTTTATGGGGTCCCCTAATCAAACTTTTAATTAGCAAATTGTTTTGAAAGAAAAAAGTATAAATATTGAATATGAAAGTGATATAAGAATTACTGAATGATAAGATATAAGCATCTCAAATATAATATCATACAAAGTATAATTTTAAAAAACAACAACCTATATTTAAGGATATCTCTCAAATTTGGAAGACTCTAGGCGGCAGTCCTCGACCCTCTATCTCATCCACTTGCTTTGCTATCTCAACTAATCTCATCACTTTAAATATTATCTGAACATTCCTACTTCGTGAGAGCATGGAGTGGCTAGTAGAACATTTCCACTGAGAAAAATTCCCACTGAGAGCGATTATTTAAGCCAGATAAAATTCAGAAATCATTGGCTTAAAGGTAGAAGAGAGCTGTTTATACAATAACTTTGTTGTTATTATGTGCTGTGAAGTCAGTTCCGACTCATAGTGACCCTGTACAGAGTTTCCAAGGCTGTAAATCTTTACGGGAGCAGAATGCCTCATCTTTCTGCAGCGGAGCAGCTGATAATTTCGAACTGCTGACCTTAAGGTTCACAGCCCGATTCGGTTCACAGCTCGTTTCGTAACCACTACGTTACCAGAGCTCCTGGACCTGGTGAAATTTGGGAGAGGTGATAATTTCTGAGAATTGAGCTGACTTCTTTACTATTTTACTTTTGGCCCTTTGTTAATTCTGGCCAGGTAAGGGACTTAGAATCTAGAATCCAGCTTCTGGGAAAATAAGAGGTTTAACATACAGCTTTTCTATCTTCATGGAACCTTTTCAGGGAATGGGGAAACTAGCAGAGATGTGAGAGAAAACTGGGGGAAATCCATGCATACCACTTACTATTTCTTGAACAGCATTTGTCAAATTCTAGTGTTGAATGGAGCTAAAGGCCCAAAACTTAAGCAGAAAACCATGTAAAGTAGAGCATAGCCTCCCAAAGATTAGCATTTGGGAATGAGTAGGGGAGGACCCACTGTAGGATAAACACTTACTGCTAACAATTAGGCTAGTAGTTCAAACCCACCAGACACTCTGTAGGAGAAAGATGAGGCTTTCTGTTTTCTGTAAAGATTTATGGCCTTGGAAACCCTATACAGGGTCACTGTGTGTCAGAATTGACTCAATGGTAGTGGGCTTGGTTTGGGATTAGGGGATGGCCAGGAATGAAATGGAATTAGACTACGCCTTACCAGGTCTCTGATCCAGCCTCGTCAATCGCCAGTATATTGGCCTAGGCAATACTCTCTAGAGAAAAATACCATCATCATAAGCCTCTGCCATTTTAAAAATTATTATTACTGTATGGCATTCAACTAAAAATGCAAAGACAAAAACAGTACTTTAAAAGAAAGAGAAAAAAGGCCCAACATAAATAGATACATAAATAATATATATATTGGACTTATATGAAAAGGATTTTAAAATACCTAAAAATTATCTATACTAGATTAGTCTTAAATTTGTATTACAAATCTAGACTTCTCCCCTGAACTCTAGATTTATATATCTATAACTATCTAATTCACATCTTCAGCTAGATATCTAACCCACATTTCAAACCTAGGCACAAAATTGAACTCCTGATTCTACCACACAAACCCAATTTATTTCATAATCATTCCTATTTCAGTGAATAACAACTTCTCCCTGTCAATTGCCCAAGTTAAAAGCTTCTAAGTTATTCTGTGTTGTTGTTGTTTTTAAAGTTTTTATTGTGAATGAGTGAAAGTTTACAGGGTAGATCAGTTTTACATTCAACAAATCATATGCTTTGTTTCATTACAATGATTATAATCCCTTCCATGTACCATCAGTTAACAGTATTTCCTCTCTATTCATTTTAGATGTTGTTTTTTTTAAGCACTGAGATATATATAATAATTTAAACTACCAAAGGGCACATTCTGAAAGCCTGCCTCCTGGCCACCAGCTCTCAGTTCCTCTCTTTCCATGAATCTAGAGTCCTCAGCTGCTCCCTCTCTCCATGTCCTCATCTCTGCCTCCATCTCTGGTGTCACTGTTTTTCTGGGTAAAGTCCTACATTCTGCTTGTGCTCTTCTTCCTTAATGGTCTTATGGTCCTCTGTTTCGGGACTGTAAGATTAACTATTCCCCTGTTTTTGCTA
>NW_006408602.1:6777251-6778756 GCF_000296735.1 Chrysochloris asiatica | reverse complement strand
TATCTGAAAGTTTGGGTATTCTTGTGCATCTCCCCTCACTTCATATCAGCAGGATGCTTCACTCTCTCAAAGTTATTCTTAACTCTCCTTTTTCACTCACAGCCCATAGTCAACACATCAGCAAATTACATAGGTTCTTCCAAAACATACCTACAATTCCACCAAGATTTACTATCTCCACTACCATTTTCTTGGTCTGTGCAACAATCATCTCTTGCATGCACAATAGCCTGTCTCCTCTCTTATTTCTAAAATTGACTTCATATGGACTACTTTCAACACAGAAGCTAGAATAACCCACTTGGTATATACTCACATAATGTAACTCTCTGTTTCAATTATCAAAGCCCGTTTCATGGGAATCCAAAGACTGCATGACCCTATAAGCATGTACATTGCTTTGTTTGTGTCATCTTATCTCTCTCATGGTATTTCTTGTTACTCTTGATCTTTCACATCGCTCCAGCCACACTAGTCTCTTTGATGTTCCTCAAGCATACCAGGCAAGCTCCTCACTTAGAACTCGCTCACTGTTCCATCTTTCTGGAACAATCCTAGCTCTCCTTCCCTGATTACTTCAGGTCTCTGTTCAAATTTCACTTTCTCATAAGGACTTCTTTTACAATCTTATGTCAAATGTCAGCTCTTATTGTGCATCCACATTATTCACTATTCCCTTTCTATCCTTTAGTTTTCACCACAGGACTTTTAATCATGAAATACCATCTGTTTTATTTCTTCATGAAGGTAGGGTTGTTGTTTTATCCTTTAGTTTTCACCACAGGACTTTTAATCATGAAATACCATCTGTTTTATTTCTTCATGAAGGTAGGGTTGTTGTTTTTTATCCTAAGTTATCTGTAGTGCCAAAGGAATTCCTAGCATATTGTCATTTGTTGTTGTTAGATGCCATCCAGTCCATTCCAACACTGCCTAGTCTTGCACCATTCTCACAATTGTTACTATGTTTGAGTCAATTGTTACTGTCACTGTCAATGCATCCTATCGGGGTCTTCCTCTTTTTCATTGATCATCCACTTTACCAAGCATGATGTCTTTCTCCAGGAAGTGAGCCCTCCTTACAATATATCCAAAGAACGAAACACAAAGTCTCATTATTCTCACTTCAAAAGAGTATTCTACCAATATAGATTTGCTTGTTCTGGAAGTCCATGGTACTTTCAAGATTTTTAAACCAACACCATAAGTCAAATGCATCAGATTTTCTACAATCGTCCTTATTCATTCTCCACCTTTCACGTACATATGATGTCATTGAAAATAATCTGACTTGGGTAAAACACACCTTAGTCTTCCAACTAACATCTTTGCTCTTGAACACTTTGAAGAGGTCTTTTGCAGCAAAATTGCCTAATGCAATATATCCTTTGATTTTTTTTAACTGCTGCTTTTAAGAGCATTGATTGTGGATCCAAGCAAAATGAAGTCTTTCATAAAATCAAACTTTTTCTGTTTATCATGACGGTGTGTATTGGTCCAGTTGT
>NW_006408602.1:6775317-6777151 GCF_000296735.1 Chrysochloris asiatica | reverse complement strand
AAGGCTGTATCATCTGCATATCACAGGTTGTTAATGAGTCTTCCTCCAATCCTAATGTCATGTTCTTCTTCACACAATCCAACTTCTTACATTATTTGCTCAACATATAGACTGAATAAGTATGGTGAAAGGATACAATCCTGACACACATCTTTCTTGATTTTAAACCATTCAGTATCCCCTTGTTCTGTTCAAATGACTGCCTCTTGGTCTATGTACAGGTTTCTCATGAACACAATTAAGTGTTCTGGAATTCCCATTTTGGGCAATGTTACTGGTAACTTGATATAATCAACACAGTTGAGACCCTTTGCATAGTCAATAAAGCACAAGTAAACATCTTTCTGGTACTCTCTAGTTATAACCAAGATCCATTTCATGTTAGCAATGATTTCCCTAATTCCATGTCCTCTTCTGAATCCATCTAAATGTTTGGCAGCTCCCTGTTGACGTGCTGCTGCAACAATTTTGTAATTATGTGCACCAAAATTTTACTTGCATTTGATATTAATGTTCACTGTTTTCCACAGTCTATTGGGCCACCTTTCTTTGGAATGGGTACAAATATGGATCTCGTCTTATTGGTTGGCCAGGTAACCTCCAAATTTCTTTAAATATATGAGTGCATTCCTTCAGTGCATCCGTTTGTTGAAACATTTCAATTTGCATTCCAACAATTCCAGGAGACTTGGTTTTCACCAATGCTTTCAGTGCTGCTTGGACTTCTTCCTCCAAAATCATTGGTCTTGATGATTTACTACCTCTTGAAATGATTGAACATAGACCATTTATTTAATTTTGGTACTCTGTATTTCCTTCATCTTCTTTGGATACTTCTTGCATCATTCAATATCTTACATGTAAAATCCTTCAATACTGCAACTTTGACTTGAATTTTTCTTCAATTCTTTCAAGTTGAGAAATGTTGAGCATGTTCTTCCCTTTTGTTTTTTTAATTTCAAGTAATGGCACATTTTGTCTTCTTACACTACCCTTTGAAACTTTTGGTTATGCTCTTCCACTTCCTCATTTCTTATAGTTGCTTTAGCTTCTCTACATTCAAGAGCAAGTTTCAGAATCTCTTCTGACATACACTTTAGTCTTTTTTTTCTTTCATGTCTTTTTATTGAGCTTTTGCTCTCATCATATATAACGTCATTGCACAACTCTTCTGGTCTTCCATCATTAGTGTCTTCCGTCATTAGTTCATTAAATCTGTTCTTGAAATGGTCTCTAAAATCAGATGGGATATATTCAAGGTCATATTTTCACGCTCATAGATGTGTTTTAATTTTCATCAGTTTCAGCCTAAACTTGCACATGAGCAGTTGACCGTCTGTTCTATAGTTGACACCTGGCCTTGTTTTGGTTGATGATATTGAGCTTCTCAATCATCTCTCTCCACAAGTGTAGTCAATTTGATCCCTGTGTATTTCATATGGTGAGGTCCATGTGCACAGTCATCATTTATGTTATTGAAAAAAAGGGATTTTCAATGAATAAATCATTGGTCTAGCATATTCTACTATGTGATCTTCGGCATCATTTCTAACACCAAGGCCGTATTTTCTAACCACCAATCTTTCCTCTTTATTTTCAACTTTTGCAATTACATCACCAGTAATTATCAATACAGCTCTTCCCCAGTTATAGTTTAAGTGCCTTCCAACCTAAGGAGTTCATCTTCCAGCATGATACCAGACAAAGTTCTGCTGCTATTGGTAAGACTAAACTTGTGTGGCGCTGCAGAATAATGCACTGATTCACAAGGTCAGTTTGAACAGCAAGGTTGGCAGTTCAAGCCCACCAGCCTCCCCTCAGAAACCCTTTACAG
>NW_006408602.1:6773152-6774476 GCF_000296735.1 Chrysochloris asiatica | reverse complement strand
AATGTTGTTTATTGGTCCACTGGTGAGCATTTTTGTTTTATTTACATTGAGATGCAATTAATACCGAAGGCTGTGCTCTTTGATCTTCATCAGTAAATATTTTAAGTCCTCTTCACTTTCAGCAAGCATATAATAAGTGCTGAATAAATAGAATGATTCATCTTATTATTATAGAACTTTAAAATATGCAGCCCACTGAGTTTTACTTCTAATTTAATATTTATAACTATCTAGAGAAGTACTGAATGAACCCTGGTGGGTTAGGCATTGGGCTGCTAACTAAAAGGTCAGCAACTCAAACCCATCAGATGCTCCACCGTGTAAGGTTGTTATGAGTTGGACCTGACTGGATGGGAGTGGATTTGGAAAAGTAATAGCATGTGGATATATAAAAATATGCCTAATTAGATGCCAAATGTGGAATGTGGACAAGTGGAATGCAGATATGTACTCACTGATAATCACTAAGTTTAATATAATGAGAAACGAGTTAGAAGCGTTACTAACATCAATTATTGAAGTGTAAACATTTAGTGCCTACACATCTCTAATAAGAATTGATGTGGTATGTAATCTGTAATTCAGTCATCAGCATTACATCTTGATAGTGAATGAGGACCACTAGACTATTTACTTACACTTAGATTCCACACATACAAAATATACACTGCATTTGGGTGTATTTCAGGTGTGACACAATATGATAAATGGAAAGAATTCCATCTTAAAGTAGCACTCTGATAGCTGATCCTATCATGGCTCTAAACGTTAGAGTTTACTGCACTGTATTACCAGCCCAATCCAACTTTATCCTGAATATCTGGACACAAAGAAACAAATTAAATGCAGAGCATTGTTTCTGGTTTAAAAGTATTTCTACTTTATTTGGTGTAGGTGGGTTTTTTTTTCCATTGTATTAGTGTACTTCATTAAGATTCATACAATGACAGTGAAATCAATTGGTTAATATAAGAAGGTAGTTAATACTTTCTGCATTTATACTGTGTAAAAGGTCTTTGTCGGTTGTTTTTTGTTTTGTTTTTGTTTTTGTTTTTTTTTTATGCCACATACAATAGCCACCACCTGTCAGCTTGTTGTACTGTAGTTTACTGTGTGTTGCTGGAAGCTAAGCTATTTTATTTACCATGTTGGACAAGTTTTAGCAGAGCTTCCAGACTAAGACAGACTAGGAAGGAGAGACTGACCACTTCTGAAAGGTTATTGTTAAGTGCTGTCGAGTCATTTCCAACTCATGGAGACCCTGTACAGAGTTTTCAAGTAGCGGCTGGTGGATTTGAACTGAAAACCTAATGAATAACAGCAG
>NW_006408602.1:6769788-6772417 GCF_000296735.1 Chrysochloris asiatica | reverse complement strand
TCAGGCTGAAGCTGAAGAAAATTAAAACAAGTCCAGAAGAGCCAAAATAAGACAAGGAGCATATCCAACCTGAATTTAGAGAACATCTCAAGAACAAATCTGATACATTAGGCACAAAAGACCGAAGACCAGAGAGTTGTGGGATGACATCAAGAATATCATACATGGAGAAAGAAAAAGATCATTAAAAAGAACTGCCCAAAACTATGTCAGAAGAGATTATAAAACTTGCTCTAAAGTGTAGAGAAGCTAATGTGACTGGAAGAAATGAAGGGATAAAAGACCTGAACAGAATCTATCAAAGGGAAGCTCAAGAACACAAAGAACATATTATAATGAAATAGAAAAGATCTGGAGTTGGAAAACTAAATTACAGTCTGCATTTCTCAAGTTGAAAGAACTGAGGAAAAAATTCAAGCCTCAACTTGGAAAAATTGAAGGATTCTATGGCAAAATATTAAATTTAGGAAACATCACAGGAAGATGGAAGAAATACATACAATCCCTGTACTAAAAATAATTGGTTGATCTTCAACTATTTCAATAGGCAGTATATGATCAAAAACTGATGGTACTGAAGGAATAAGTTTCATTGAAGATATTGGTGAAAAATAAAGCTACTGGAATGGATGGAATGAAGATTTAAATGTTTCAACAAACTGAAGTAGAATTGGAGTCACTCACTCATCTATGCCAAGAAACTTGGAAGACAGTTACATGGCCAACCAGTTATAAAATATCTATTATTTTCCCAATCCAAAGAATGGTGACCCAACAGATTGACCCAAGAAATATCATTACATGCAATTAAAATTTTGCTGATGATAATTCAAAAATTGTTGCAGCGATACATAAACAAGAAGCTGGCAAAAATCCAAGCCAGATTCAGTACAGGATATGGAATTATACCATTGTTGACATCACATGGATCTTGACTGAAAGCAGAGAGTACCAGAAAGATGTTTACTTGTACTTTATTGACTATGCAAAGGCATTTATTTGAATCATAGCTAACTATGGATAACATTGTGAATAATGTGAATTCTAAAACACTTAATTGTGCTCATGAGGAACCTATACATAGACCAAGAGGCTATTATTCTAACAGAACAAGGGAATGTTGAATGGTTCAAAATCAGAAAAGATGAGAGTTAGGGTTATATCCTTTCGCCATACTTATTCGATCTGAATGCTGAGCAAATAATCTGAGAAATTGAATTATATAAAGAAAAGAATGGCATCAGTATTGAAGGAAGGCTCATTAACAACATATGATATGTAGATAACCCAACCTTGCTTGCTTGAAGCAAAGAGAACTTGAAATATTTAATGATGAAAGTCAAGGACTACAATCTTCTTTTTTACACTACAATGTAAAAAAAAAAAGAAAGAAAGAAAGAAAAAATCATAACAAATGAACCAACAAATAGCATCAAGATAAATAGGAAAAATATTGAAATTGTCAAGACTTCATTTTGCATGGCTTCACAGTCAGTACTCAGGGAAGCAGGAGTCAAGAAATCAAACTATTTTCTAGGTAAAGCTACTGCAAAAGATTTCTTTAAAGTGGTGAAGAGCAAAGATGTCACTTTGAGGATTAAGCTGCTTCTAACTGAAGCCATGGTATTTTCAATTTCCTCAAATGCAAGTGAAAGTTGGCGAAACAATAAGAAAGAGTATAGAAGAATCAATGCATTTTAATTATGGTGTTGTTGAAGAATAGTGAAAGTATCATGAACCGCCAGAGTAACAAACAAACTGTCTTGGAAGAAGTACAGTCAGAATGCACCTTAAAGCAAGGATGGTGAGATTTCTTCTCTTGTACTTTAAACATGTTTTTAGGTAGGACAAGTCTCTGGAGAAAGACATCATGCTTGGTAAAACTAATGGTCAACAAAAAAGAGGAAGACACTCAATGACATTGACTGACACACTGACAGCAAAAATGGGTTCAAATATAACTATTGTGAGGATGGTATAGGACAGGGAGGTATTTTGTTCTCTTGCATGTAGACTCATTATGAGTCGTTATGACACCTAAAAGAACCTAATAATATACAACTGAGTAAGATAATTTACTTGAATACATAAACTAAGCAACAAATTAACAACTCTCTCTCTTTCTCTGTGTGTGTGTCTTTCTCCAATATGCACATACATGCACACACACGCACACACACACACACACACAGAGGATATTTGCCAGGCTGTTTTGATCTTCTTAGGAGTTAATGATTTGTTTCATTGTTTTATAGTTATACAAAGCTTACATTTTAGCTATATAAAACTAGACTGCAATATATATGACATTAAACAGTTAGTGTAAAAGGGTCAGTTGTTTATAGTCTACATAGGCACAATATTATATGCAAATGAATAAATAAGAAATTAAGTAAATCTCTTTCTTGAATCAAGTAGAAAATTAAATAATTATAAAAATAGATTGCACAGTGAAGGCGTCTTTCTTTTTGTAGGAATTTTCTGCCCCAGTGTTACATGAACATAAAACCATCAGCAGCATCTTGAGTTTCTACATGAATAAATGTTTCTATAATCAAAAACCAAACTCAATGCCATAGAGTCAGTTGCAACTGATGAGCATCCTTATGTGGCACTGTAAGATCAGCAG
>NW_006408602.1:6746302-6769288 GCF_000296735.1 Chrysochloris asiatica | reverse complement strand
CTCCTGACAGTATGTCCAAAGTATGAGAGACGAAGTTTGGCCATCTTGGCCTCCAAGGAGCACTCTGGCTGCACTTCTTCCAACACAGATCTGTTAGTTCTCTGGGCAGCCCATGGCACTTTCTTAGTAGAGAATAATAGTGTTGTTGTTGTTGTTGTTAAATGTTGTCAAGTCAGTTCTGACACATAGTGACCCTATATATGGTGTCCAAGGAACAGCTGGTGGGTTTGAACTGCCAATCTTGTGGTTTAAAGTCCAGTGCTGATCCTACAGTTGACTTTTTAAATACACTATAGGCAATAATCTCATTTGATGTTTGTTCCATTGCTAATAGAGTTAAAAATCAGTTATTAATAAAAGCTTTCATAAATTCCAAGAGGATTTTGGAATCTTAAAATATCTCTTTTGTGAAAAAATGTCAAACCAAATTTCACATTTTCCCTTACATAATAATGAGCGAGTAACTACTATTAAGGAAGCATGGTTTGATTTTCAACAAAAGAAAAATATGAATCACCAAGCATTTGTTAGCTTGGGCAATTTGGGTGGAAGAAAGAAAGGAGATGGCACATCATTCCCTTTCCTTCCTTCATCATCTTTTCCTCGTAGCCACATAAACATATTATTATACCTACAATGATCTGAGGTCACGTCTTCTCAAATTATGGGTCTATTACCCTTTGTCTTAACTTGATCTTATGATACAATCTTTTGATCTTTATCTTTGGCTCAAACGAGAAAGGTAAACTTGTCTTGAACTTATAGAATCAGGCATTCTTGTCACAAGTCCCATGCAGGGAAACTGCTATTTGATAATCCTCACCACAGAACTGGTGATGTTTGCTTGAGAACACGTTAGCATTAATGTATTTGCCCTCACATTTAATTCAAAGGATCTTACACAGGCACCATTAATGGTATTTTACTAGCATTTTCAAATGACTTCTAATGTAATTTAAATCAATTCAATTTAACAGTCATTTATTGTGCAAAGATCTGTGCTTTATGTGTTTGAGGTTGCACAATAGCATGGTTCCTGTCCTAGAGGATATTTTAGCCTATCATGGAAAACACAGGGAAAGTGATACAGTGGAGACCCCACCCAGACCTAGGAGAGCACATAGGAGATATACAAATGCTGATGGGGATGTTAAAAAATAAAATGACAAAATCCAATTAACTGATTTAAGGTTTGAAGGAGCAGTGGGATTTCAACAGCCACATATATTGAGAGTGGATGAGTGAGTTAAGATTCCAAGTTCGGGGCATGAAATGAAAGTGCAGGTGGAGTGATATCCAAATTGTGGGGGAAACAGCAAGTCATGTTGTGTAGGGCACACTGGTGAAACTCAACTAACCTTAAAGATAAACTTAGAGAGACAAATTGTCTAAGTGAAAGTTTTCAACGCCCTTTGTTGTAGTTAAGTGTCATCGAGTCAGCTCCAACTCATAGCTATCCTGTAAAGGGTTTCTGAGATCCAAATCTTTGCATGAGAAGAAAGCCTCATCTTTATCCCATGGAGCAGCTGGTAGACTTGAACTGATGACTTTGTGGTTCGTAGTCCAGTGCTTATCCTACAGAGTCAACACTCTTCCTTGAACACCCTAATAGAACTGTAAACCTATTTTTTAGTCAATACAGTTACTAATGGTTTTTAAAGAAGGAATATTTGAGAAAAATAATTCTAACAGTGATATGATGGTTGTACTGGAAGGAAAGAGAATGTTGATAGGGAAGCCAAAGAAGAAAGTTTGAGAGATGACTATGATTTTGCATCTGGGAGCTTGAAAGAACAGCAATGCAAATAGCACGTATAAGGAATGCTTGCAGATGAACAAGAATACAATGAAATATATTGACTTCAATATGAAACTTTGTGATTTTGAAACAGTAGCTTAGCATCAATACAAAATAACCAGCAAACATTATAATGCAATCATATCCAAGGTGACTGATCACAAATATCTTTATATGAATGTTATTTACTTTTTCTTAAGAAAATATAAGTTTCCTTCATTTCTGTAATTTATTAGAGTGCTAAATAATTATGTGTAGTAAATAATTTGATAAAGCTTTTTTTTAAATTATACATCTATTTCTTATCATAAAAATAGCACAAGTTTCATTGTATATTCTGGAAAATTCACATTTAAAAATAAAGAAAAAAGTTGAACTCATTCCATAGTACAGAGATGATGATTGTTAATATTAGAATTTTGGTCATGGACAAATGCCTTGCCAAGCACAATGTTCTCTCTGTATGTATTGTGTGTGTACGTGCATGCACACATACATATTACAAATAAAAATAAGATTACAGAATTTTGCGATTTGCTTTATTTAATGTATCATGAGCATTTTAATAAAATCAATCTTCTCTATATTTGGATACAAAAATTCTTTCCAATTTTCCACTATTATAAACACTATGATAAGTACCCTTTTAGTTATACCGTTGGGCATATTCATAATTATTTCTTTAGAATCAATTCCTAAAAATACAATTGCTGAGTGTGCTAGAAATTGAAAGTTGGCCCATCAACAGCTATTTCTCTTCTTTCTGGAATGCATTCCTGTACTGCCAAAACCAAAATTCTGTGACTTACATCACAGAACCCAGTCAAATAGAATTCCAGATATTATTAAGGTTCTGCTAGAGATGTACTGCTGTGAATCTTGAATTCAGAACTTTCTTTAACTATCCCAGTGATTTCATATGGTACTTTACACTGTGTGATAAATACCTTTCTGTTAAAACTAGGTAGAATATATTCTGTAATCCCCATTCTCTGTTCTGAATTCTGTACACAGGGTCCTTGCTGTTAGGTGCCATTCAGTAGGTTCTGATTCATAACAACCCTGTGCACACCAGAACAAAACACTGCCTGGTTCTGCACAACTTTTATGTTTGAGCCTACTGTTGCTACCACAGTGTCAATCCATCTCATTGAGGGTTTTCATCTTT
Organism: Chrysochloris asiatica; assembly: GCF_000296735.1. Lineage (NCBI taxonomy): Eukaryota > Metazoa > Chordata > Mammalia > Afrosoricida > Chrysochloridae > Chrysochloris > Chrysochloris asiatica. Next base: position 6,766,322 of record NW_006408602.1, on the reverse strand, counting down.
TTTATTGACCCTCCAACTCTACCAAGGACAATTTCCTTCTCCAGGAACTGGTCCCTGCTGACAACATATAAAAAGTACCAGAGATGAAGTTTCACCATCCTTGCTTATAGGGAGTGTACTGGTAGTATTTGTTCTAAGATAGATTTGTTTGTTCTTCTGGCCATACTTTCAATTTTCTTCTGCAATGCTTTAATTCAAATGATGCATTGGTTCTTCTCCATTCATCTTTAGTCATTTTCCAGTTTCATATGCACATGAGGCAATTGAAAATACCATGACTTGGGTCAGATGCACCTTAATTTGAAAGTGACATCTTTGCTTTTTAACACTTTCAAGAGGTCTTTTGCTAGCAGATTTGTCTAATGTAATACATCCTTTGATTTCTTGATTACTAATTCCGTGAGTGTTGATCGTGGATCCAAGTAAAATGAAATCCTTTACAGCATCAATATTATCTCCATTTTTCATGTTATTCATTGTTCCAGTTGTGAGGATTTTTGTTTGTTTGTTTGTTTTACCTTGAATGCTGTAGTCTTTGATCTTCATCAGTAAGTACTACAAATCCTCTTCTCTTCCAATGAATAAGGTTGTTTCATATACATATTACAGTTTGTTGACGTGTCTTCCTCCAATGTCACATTCTAGAATCCCCATTATTTGCAATGTTATCCCTAGCCTGTCATTATCCACACAGTCAAAACCCTTTGCATAGTCAAGAAAACACAAGTAAACATCTTTTTAGTATTCTTTGCTTTCAGCTAAGATCCAGGTGACATCTGAAGGACATCCCTCATGCCAAGTCCTCTTCTGAATTTATCTTAAAGTTATGGTAACTCCCTGTAAATGTACTGCTATAATCTTTTTTCAGTTATCTTCAACAGAATTTTACTTACATGTAATATTAATGATTTTTTTTATGATTTCCACATCCCATTAAGTTACCTTGTTTTGGAACAGGCACAAATATGGATCTCTTCCAATCTATTATTGGCCAGGTAGCTGTCCTCCAACAAATAAGTAAGTGCCTACAGCTCTGCCTCAGTTTATTGAAACATTTCAATTTTTATTTCATCAATTTATGGATCATTATTTTTGGTCAATGACTTCAGTGCAGCTTGGACTTCTTCCTTCAAAGCCACTGGGTTTTGTTTTTTGATCATATGGTACTTCTTGAAATAGCTGTTGTTGTTGTTGTTGTTGTTGTTGTTAAGTGCCTTAGAGTCAGATCTGACTCATAGTGGCCCTGTATAGGAATGGCTGGTAAGTTTGAACCACTGACCTAGTGGTTCAAACCGACCTTGTGGTCCAGTGCTTCATCCCACAGCATCACACCAGGACTCCTGAAATAGCTGAGCATTAGCTAATTCTTTTCACTACAGTAATTCTATGTGTTCCTTTTGAGGCTTTCTGCTTTATTCAATATTTTGCCCATTGAATCATTTAACAGTCTTCATTTATTTCAGCTTAATAAATGTTGAGTATGTTCTTCCATTTTGATTTTCTAACTCCAGGTCTTTGCTAACTTCATTATAATTCTTGAGTTTATCTTCTTTAGCTGCTCTTAGAAATTTTCTGTTCATCTCTAACTTCTTCATTTATTCTAGTCACTTTAGCCTTTCTACATTTAAAAGCAAGTTTCAGTGTCTCTTCTGACATCCATTTTAATCTTTTATTTCTTTCTGATCTTTTTAATGATACAGCCTCACCAGATATGTACATGTTAGAGTTCTTTTATACACATTTACAAGTGTATAAAAAAAATTTATACTAAATTATCCTTCAGCCATCTGAGTATGGGAGTATCTTTTTCTCCAAGCCCATGCCAAAACTGAGCATTGTCATTTGAAAATTTTTTTTTTAATTTATGAATTGAAAATTATGTTGTGATATTTTAATTCTCATGCTTTTATTTATTAGAGAGATTAATCCCTCTATATTTTCCAATGTTTTTTATATTTTTACTTTAAAAATTTTTGTTATTTTCCTACTAGAAATCATAATTTTAAACTGTTCCCTTTCATATTTCCTAGAATAGGCAAGTGAAAAGAGACCCAAGCTTTTGAAAGCGTCTTGACTTTATTTAAATGCCTTCTTAATCCTATGTCAGATAGGCAATTGTACAAAAGTTATTTAACTTCCTACAGTTTCAGTTTCCTTATCTATATAATGTAGTGACCACAATCCTGTTTGTTATTAATAGATACCACATAAATACATTTTCTGGATCATAATAGATGCTCAATGAATATTAATTGTGCCTTCCTGAGTTCTTCTTTTTTAATTGTCACTTCTATTTCAAATTAGCATCAACATTTTAATAACATGTCTTTTTCAAAAACTTATATTTGTTTCTTTTTAGTTTTCAATTTCTTACCTTAAAAAGACACATTTGCCTGTCATCTAATTAGGTAATAATTAGCAAATTAACTGTTTTGTGGCATCATTTTAGTGACTTTTGTGACAACTTACATTATTCATATCACATTATTTTTAAGGTATTGATTTAAGAGCCTAAAACCTCTGCATGATAGGGAGTGAGATTTGTTGTTTTTAAGTGCCGTCGATTCGGTTCCGACCCATAGTGACCCTGTACAGGGTTAAGGCTGCAAATCTTTACGGGAGCAGAAAGCCTCATCTTTCTCCCGTGGAGTGGCTGATAGTTTCAAACTGTTGGCCTTAAGGTTCGCAGCCCAATTCGTAACCACTATGCTACAATGACCCTTTAATTCGAAATAGAGTTGATCAGTATGTTTTAACTAGGGTTTCCATAAAGCCTTAGCCAGTGGTTTGTTTGCTTCCCAATAATGAGGCAATACTTTTCACCACATTTATTTCAGGTAGCAAATTTTACAAAGCTAACTGCATCCTGGGGCCATGGAAGCCATTTCCTCCAGGCAAACGTTATATAGTGTAAAAAGAAGCAACACAACATCAAATATTTTCTTAGCTCCACAACACTTACCTCAAATGACACAGCTGGAAAATAAATGTTAATATCACAAATTCAGCAACAAATTATTTTCCTACTCTAACTCGTCCCTTGCATTACACAGTATTCTTTTTCTAAGTCTCCCAACTACTTCTAAGAGTCTGTAGAGGGCATCTTATGTATAGCCAGGAGTAAATAAATAATTCATAACACTCAAATTAAGTTTAACCCAGAGAATTCTAGAGTTAACATTAGAATGTTTATCAATGTCATTCATCTTTTTAATAGATAGTGGGGGGGAAAATATGATCTCCATAAATGCAGAAAAAGCATCATGTGATAACATTACTTCATAACATTAACATTTTTCATCATAATAGAAAGAAGGAGTCTTGGTGTGGCACTGTACTGCTAAATGCAAGGTCATCAGTTCAAATCTACCAGCTGCTCCTCGGAAATCCTATACAGGGTTGCTATGAGTTGGGATGGACTCAAAGGCACTTAACAGCAACAACAAGAATGGAAAGGAAGAGACAATATATTTAACCATACACAAGAAATCATCTTTCACAAACAACAAACATTGGAAGCATTCTTAAAGTCAAGAACAAGATAAAGATGGCCAGTATTAGCTTTCCTTTTCAACCTTGTCTTGGTGGTCCCAGGCAGCATAGAGTAAATCAGAAAATCATCTGAAGATACAAGGAATGGAAAGGAAGAACTTCAAATGTCAATAATCACTTATCATATGATTGTCTACATAGAAAACTCCCAAGAATCTGTAACCTGATTATTAAAAATAATAACCCATCAGCTTCTCCCAGGAGAAAGACGAGCCTATCTTGTAAAGATTTACAGTCTCAGAAACCCTATATAGACTCAACTCCATGGCAGTGGGGTTTTGGTGGGTTTAGTGAGGGAGATGCTAATCAAGAAAATACCATTAAAAATTAAAGGTACTATTATCACCTGACAAAAATATGTTAAATAGTAATACTTTAAAACAGTTAGGGGGCAGGAGATACATAAGTTCAGTTATTTCCTTTCCCCCTAACTGGCTATAACTTTTCTTGAGGTTACTTGCTACAACTTTATTGAGTGTAACATACACTAAGAGACTTCAGTCAAAAAGATGTTTCCCACAAAAATTCCATTTCTGGAATTTTAATTAAGGAAATAATTAAAGATATGCAAACACCTTTCTTCAAGGATGCAAATTATATCAATATTTATCATTTTAAAAATATATAAATAACAAAAATATCCAAACATGTAGTAATGATGAGGCAAACACTGTTGGGTAACTATTGGTAGGCCATTCTCTCTTTACTTGTAAATAGAACCTCAGTTTTGTTAGCATTAATGAGGCCTATTAGAATAATTTCATTTCTATTATGTGGTTTGAGATGACCACATGATATGTTACTGACAAAATATTCCTTTCTTTTAAAAAGGACACTAGTTTGGTATTGTCTGTTTTCTTCTTACCTGCATTGATGTGCTTGTCCATATTGCCTGGAACCATGCCCAAGTTATTGGAACAAATAATAGTATCCATCAATAAGCCCATAAACTCAGAATAGTAAAGTAAGATGGAAAGAATGTAGGTCTTTGATACTGTCATTGATTACTGAATTAATTCACTCTGAATCTTACCACTTCTTGGTATGTGAGAGAAAAAAAAAATCTTATTATTAAGACCCCTTTTAATTCGATTGTCTGTTAGTAAGAGTCAAAAGCATCCTAAGTGAAAATAAAAAAAAAAGGTGACCTAATTACAACAACAACAACAAAATATGTTACAAAGTAAACAACAACAAAATTAAGTTTCTCTTAAAACCTACATTTCCAAAAGTTAATAATAGGTCTTCATGATATATGTTAAAAAGAACACTATCTACTAATGAAGAGCTGGAGTCCTGATGTGGCTCTGCAGGTAAGCACTGGACTGCTAACTGAAAGGTTAGCATTTCAAACCCGCCAGCCACGCCTTGGAAATCCTATACAGGGTCACTATGAGTCAGAACCAACTCGATGGCATTTAACAACAATGAAGGGTACCAAGCAATTTTTTCAACAACTCCTTGAAACTATTGTCATCTTGGTCTGATGAATAAGGAAAATGAGATTCCGAGGATAAGTGATATTTGTTCAGGTGCATACAACTAGTAAATGGTAGAGCCATAATTTGAACATTGGCAGTGTGACCTGACTCCCCATTCATACCGCTAGCATAACTGACTCCCACTATACTGTGTGCTTGAAAAGTAGGTAGAGCATAATTCAATTTGTTTTTTGTTTTATGAACATGACATACAGATTACATACACATATATGAAGAAAGGACTGCAACTTGTTGTTGTTGTGAAGTGCTGTAGAGTCGGTTCCGACCCATAGTGACACAGATTAGGGTTTCCAAAGAGCAGCCGGTGAGATTGAACCACCGACCTTGCAGTTCAAATGGCTTTGCAGACTGGCACATTAACCCACAGCAACACACCTAGTAGATACACTAAAATCTGAAAAATGATCATCTTTGAGTATTGGAATTGTAGGCAATTCCTACATGATTCTTTAAGGTTTGCCTTATTTTTCAAGTGCCTTACAAAAAGAACAAATGTAACTTTTATATTTAGTAACGAGTGTCACATGGAAGGCTATAAGAAAAAAATGTAAGTGTCATATGTTGTTGTTGTTAAGTGTCATTGAGTCGGTTCCGTCCATAGTGACCCTGTATAGGGTTTCCGAGGAGCAGCTGGTGACCTTGAACCGCCAACCTTGCAGTTCAAATGGTTTTGCAGTCTGAGGCATTAACCCACAGTGCCACACCAGGACTGCAAGTGTCATACGGAAGATTAATACTTAAAAGCAAAAGCGATTTTAAGTAAAGTTAACCTTTTATGACATTAAAAATAATAGTTTTTTATATTATTATATAAACCATATAATTGTTGTTGTTGTTGTTGTTAAGTGCCATCGAGTCGGGTCCGACCCATAGCGACCCTGTACAGGGTTTCCGAGGGTGTAAATCTTTACTAAACTCAAATAAATTTGTCAAAAATGTATTTAAAAACTGAGAATGAATAATATGTCATTATCTAAAAAGTAGAAATGGGGGAAAATACATTAGAAATAGCTCTATATCAAATATATATTTTCAGTCATTATTTTTGAAGTCTTTTTTTTTTCCTCAGTGAAACATCTTTAGACCAACTTTGATTTCTTTGTAAGTAAGAACATGAACTTAATTTGGGCAATTCTTTTGGGAGTAATATTCACCATTAGAAGTACAGCAATGTCTATATTTTCATAATAAAATATATCTACTTTAAAATGTGTCACCATCTAGCATGTCAGTTTCTCATACTGGGATGGCTTGTGTGTTACTGGAAGCTTTGCCAACAGTACTTTGAATATCAGCAAGCTCGTCTGTGGTGGACAGGTCTCAGCAGACTTTTCAGACAAAGATACACCAGGAAGAAGGAAAGGCATACCACTTCTTAATGGCTGTTGTTATTGTTAGGTGCCATCAAGTCAGTACTGACTCATAGTGACCCTATGCACAGCAGAACGAAATACTGTCCAATCCTGAGCCAACCTCACAATTGTTGCCATCCTTGAGCCCATTAATGTTGTCACTTTGCCAATCCATCTCGCTGGGGGTCTTCCTCTTTTTCTCCGACCCACCACCTTACCAAACATGATATCCTTCTCCAGTGGCTGGTCTCTCCTGACAATATGTCCGAAGTATGAGAGACGAAGTATGGCCATCTTGGCCTCCAAGGAGCACTCTGGCTGCACTTCAAATACAGATCTGTTGGTTCTTTGGCAGCCAATGGTACTTTTTCAATATTTTCTTCCAACACCATAACTCAAATGCATCAGTTCTATGGTTTTCCTTATTCACTGTCCAACTTCTGCATGCATATGAGGTTATTGAAAATATCATGGCTTGGGTCAGGCATACCTTAGTCCTCAAGCTGACATATTTGCTCTTCAACACTTTAAAAAGGTCTTGTGCAGCAGATTTGCCTAATGCAATACATTATTTGATATCTTGGCTTCCATGAGTTTCCATGATGGTTGATTCAGGAAAAATGAAGTCTTTGACAACTTCAATCTTTTCTCCATTGATAAGAATGTAGTTTATTGGTCCAGTGGTGAGGATTTTTGTTTTATTTTCATTGAGATGCAATCCATACTGAAGGCTATGGTCTTTGATCTTCATCAGTAAGTATTTTAAGTTCTCTTCGCTTTCAGCAAGCAAGGTTTTATCATCTGCATATCACAGGTTGTTAATGAGTCTTCTTCCAATCCTAATGCCATGTTTTTCTTCATGTAACTCAGCTTCTCAGATTATTTGCTCAGCATACAGGTTGAATAAGTATGGTAAAAGAATACAACTCTGTCACACACCTTTCCTAATTTTAAACCATTCGTTGTTTCTCTGTTCTGTTCAAACAACTGCATGGTCTATGTATAGGTTCCTCATGAGCACAATTAAGTGTTCCAGAATACTCATACTTCGCAATGTTGTCCATCGCTTGTCATGATCCACACAATCGAAGGCCTTTGCATAGTCAATAAAGCACAGGTAAACATCTGTCTGATAATCTCTGCTTTCAGCCAAGATCCATCGGACGACAGCAATGATATCCCTTGCTCCATGTCCTAGTCTGAATCTGGTTTGAAACTCTGGAAGTTCTCTGTCAATATATGCTTGCAGCCATTTCTGTATTACCTTGAATAAACTTTACTCACATGGGATATCAAAGATATTATCCAATGATTTCTGCATTCCGTTGGGTCACCTCTCTTTGGAATGGGCACAAATATGGATCTCTTCCAATCAGTTGGCCACATAGTTGTCTTCTAAATTTCTTGGCTAGATGAGTGTGTGCCTCCACTGCTGTCTCGTTTTGTTGAAAGATTTCAATTTGTATCCCATCAATTCCTGGTGCCTTGTTCTTTGCCAATTCCTTCAATGCACCTTGGACTTCTTCATTATCATTGGTTCTTGATCATATGGTACCTCTTGAAATGGTTGAACATAGACCCTTTCCTTTTGGTACAGTGACTCTGTGTATTCCTTCTATCTTCTCTTTATGCTTTCTGCATCATTAAGTAATTTGCCCAGAGAATCCTTACATAATGATAGTTGAGGCTTGAATTTTATTTTCAGTTCCCTCAACTTGAGAACCGCTGAGCGTGTTCTTCCCTTTTGGTTTTCTAACTCTAGATCTTTGCACATTTCATTGTAATATTTGACCTTGTCTTCTTGAGCTTACCTTAGATATTTTCTGTTCAGCTTTTGTACCTCCTCATTTCTTCCATTTGCTTTAGCATCTCTATGCTGGAGAGAAAGCTTCATAGCATCTTCTGACATCCATTTTGGTCTTTTCCTTCTTTCTTGTATTGTTAATGGCTTTTTGCTTTCTTCTTGTATGATGTTGTTGAGGTCATTCCACAACTCATCTGTACCTCAGTTTTTCATGTCTAATGTATCAATCAAATCTGTTCTTCAGATGATCTCTAAATTCTGGTGGGATATATTCAAGGTCATATTTTGACTCTCCTGAACTTGTTTTTATTTTCTTCAGCTTCAGTCTGAATTTGCATATGAGAAATTGATGGTCTGTTCCATAATCTGCCCCTGGCCTTGTTTGGGCTGATGATAAGGAGCATTTCCACCATCTCTTTCCACAGATATAGTCAATTTGATTTCTGTGTATTCCATCTGGTGAGGTCTATATGTACGTTGTTGTTGTTGTTGTTAAATGCCATAGAGTTGATTCCTATCCATAGCGACCCTGTATAGGGTTTCCAAGCAGCAAGTGGTGAGCTTGAACCACTAACCTTGCAGTTCAAATGGCTTTGCAGTCTGGCACATTAACACACAGTGCCACACCAGGACTCTATATGTATAGTCATCTCTTATGCTGTCTAAAAAAGGTATGTGAAATGAACAAATCATTGGTTTTGCAGAATTATATCATGCATTCTTCAGCATTATTTCTATCACCAAAGTCATATTTTCCAACTACTGATCTTTCCTCTTTGCTCCCAACCTTTGCAGTCCAATCACCAGTGATTATCAACATATCTTGATTGAATGTTTGCTCCAGTTCAGATTGAAGAAGTTGGTAGAATTCTTGTATTTCATCCTCACTGGCTTTAGTGGTTGGTGCATAAATTTGAGTAATAATGCTATTAGCTAGTCTTCCCTGTAGGGGCATGGATATTATCCAACACAGACAGTGTTATACCTCATGGCAAATCTTGATATATTCTTTTTGGTGATGAATGCAACACCATTCCTTTTCAATTTTTCATTCCTGGCATAGTAACCATGGGGTTGTTAGATAAAAAATGGCCAATACTAGTTCATTTTAGCTCACTAATGCCTTAGATATCGATGTTTATATATTTCATATCATTTTTGACACTTTCCAATTTTCCTAGATTCATACTTCATACATTCCATATTCCAATGATTAATGGATGTTTACAGCTATTTCTCCTCATTTTAAGTTGTGCCCATCAGCAAATGAAGGTCCCATGGGTTTTACTCCCCCAGGCTTTACTCCATTCACGTCATCACAGTCAACTCTATTTTGAAGAGGCAGCTCTTCTCCAGTCAAATTTTGAGTGCCTTCTAACATGAGGGGCTCATTTTCTGGCACTATATCTGACAGTGTTTCTCTGCTTGTCATAAGGTTTTTGGTGACTAAATGTTTGGAAGTAGTTCATCACTAGTTCTTCCTAGTCTGTCTTCATCTGGAAGCTCATCTGAAACCTGTCCACCATGGGTAACCCTGCTGGTATTTAAAATACCCATGGCATGTCTTCCAGAATCACAGCATCTTACAAGCCACCACAGCATGACAAACTGACAGACAAGTAGTGTTTGTTTAGAAACCATCTCAAGAATTAATTAATGTGCTGCATCTAAAATTGATGCATTAGACACAAATGACCAAAGACCAGAGTTGTTGTGGGATGACATCAAGAACATCATACTTGGAGAAAGCAAAAGGTCATTAAAAAGACAAGAAAGAAGAAAAAGACCAAAATGGATGTGAGAAGAGACTCTGAAATTGCTTTTGAACATAGAAACACTAAAACCACTATAAGAAATAATGAAGCAAAATACCTAAATAGATCATTTCAAAGGGCCACTAGAGAAGATAAAGTATTATAATGAAATGTGCAAAGACCTGGAGCTGACAGAATATGAAAAAATTCCAGCTTCAATTTACAATACTGAAGGATTCTAAGTGTAAAATATTGAATAATACAGGCAGCACCAAAAGAAGATGGGATTGATAGGCACTGTACCAAAAAGAATTAGTTCAACCATTTCAAGGAGTAGCATATGATCAGAAACTAATAGTATTGAAAGAAGAAGACCAAGGTGCTCTGAAGGCATTCGAGCAAAACAAGGTTCCAGAAATTGACAGAATACAAACTGAAATGCTTAACCAAGCTCTGCAGAACTGAAGGCACTCACTTTTCCATGCCAAGAAATTTGGGAGATAGCTACATGTCCAACAGACTGGAAGAGATCCATATTTGTGCCCATTCCAAAGAAATTCGACCCACCAGAAATCATCAAACAATAGCATTAATATCACATGAACTTAAAATTTTGCTGAAGATAATTTTAAAAAGATTACAGCAATAAATCAACAGGGGGATCCCAGAAATTCAAGTCAGATTCAGAAAATGACATGAAACGGGGATATCATTGCTGATGCCCAATGGATTTGGGCTGAAAGCAGAGAATACCAGAGAGATGTTTACTGGTTGGGCTTTATTGACTATGCAACAGAAGCACTCAACTGTATGTATCATAATAAACTGTGCGTAAGATTCCAAAGAATGAATATTCCAAAATACTTAATTATGCTCATGAAGAACCTGTACATAGACCAAGACTCAGCAGTTCAAACAAAACAAGGGGATAGAGAATGGTTTAAAATCAGGAAAGGTGTGTGCCAGGGCTATACCCTTTCACCATATTTATTCAATTTGTATGCTGAGAAAATTATCTGAGGAGCTGGATTAGTATTGGAGGAAGATTCATTAACAACTTGTGATATGCAGATGACATAATCTTGCTTACTGAATGCAAAAAAGACTTAAAATATTTAATGATGAAGATCAAAGATGATAGCCATCAGTATGGAATGCACCTCAAAATCCTAACAACTGGGCCAAAAAATAACATCAATAAAAATGGAGAAAAGATTGAAATTATCAAAGACTTCATTTTATTTGGGTCCACAATCAATGGTCATGGAAGCAGCAGTCAAGAAATAAAATGAGGTATTGCGTTAGACAAATGTGCTGCAAAAGATCTTTTCAAACTGTTATAGAGCAAAGATGTCACTTTGTGAACTAAGGTGTACCTGCCAAAGTCATGGTATTTTCAATTGCCTCATTTGCATGTGAAAGTTGTACAGTGAATAAGGAAAACCACAGAAGAATCAATATATTTTAATTATGGTGGTGGTAAAGATTTTTAAAAGTATCATGTTCTACCAAAACAAACAAATCTGTCTTGGATGAAGTATACCCAGAATGCTCCTTAGAAGGGAGAATAGGAAGACTTCGTCTCGTGTATTTGAGCATGTGATCAGGAGGGGCCAGTCCCTGGAGAAGGACATCATGCCTGGTAAAGAGGAGGGTCGGCCCATAAAAGGAAGACACCCCCCCCCCAATGAGATGACACATAGCAGCAACTATTGTCTGAAACATAATCATTGTGAGGTTGGTTCAGGGCCAAGCAGTGTTTCATTCTGTTGTGCCTAGGGTCTTCTGTTGTACTTAGGGTCACAATGAGTCTGATTGGACTCCACATCACCTAACAACAACAATGCTAAAATGTTTAAATTACAATAACAATTATATAATAGCCAAAATTTAGATGGTAGTTTCTATGTGTCAAACTCTAAAGATTTCTATGTATTAACTTAATTTAACACTCTAAACTCTATGTTGTTATTAAGTGCCATCAAGTCAATTCTGACTCATAATGACCCAGTATAGAGTTTCCAAGGAGCAATTGATGAGATTGAACTGCCAATCTTTCAGTTAAAACCAACCTTGAGATCCAGTGCTTATCTTACAGTGCCACACCCAGGACTCCTTAACTCTATGAGATGTGCTATTATTATCCTCAAGGAGCTCTGGTAGCATAGGGGTTACGAATCGGGCTGCGAACCTCAGGGTCAGCAGTTCGAAACTACCAGCTGTTCCACAGGAGAAAGATGAGGCTTTCTGCTCCTGTGAAGATTTACAGTCTTGGAAACCCTGTACAGGGTCACTATGAGTCGGAACCAACTCCACAGCACTATAACAACATTATTATCCTCAGTTCACATATAAGGAAACTGAGGCACAGAGAAGTTAAATAACTTGACCAAGGTCGTTGAGCTTGTTGTTGTTAGGTGCCACCAGGTCTATACCAACTCACAGGGACCTTATGTACAACAGAGCAAAACCCAGCCCAGTCCTGTGTTAACCTTACAATTGTTGCTACACTTAAGTTCATTGTTGCTGCTGAGTTAGCTAATCAATGGTGAAACTATGTTTTGAAGCTGGATAATCTAGATCCAACATACCTGCTTCTCATTACTGCATATTATTTCCTCACTTGCTTGTGGTACCATGAATTTATTTCATATGGCTTTTCTTTCCAGTCTTCTTAACTCTCACCAAATGATTAAGTGGGATCATGCAAATAGGCTATACAGGACTCTAGAGCCAGAATTGGTCAGCTTTGCCATCCTACTAGGTTTAAAAGGAATCATCTCAGAAGCAGGAGCAGACTACCCCAGGACCATCAAGAAGAGTGCAAAGGTAGCAGCAGAGATGGTGGCATAGAGAACAGAGCAGCTTCAGGCTTCCTGGTCCATGAACCAAGCAAAGATGAATGCCAGTGGACAGGAGGCTGGCTTGCAGACTGTGCCCTTTGAGCATTTATAAACTGGCTAAAAGAACTTTGTAACACTTGCTGAGCAGGGCATATGCAGAGGGGCTACGTGGTTGAGAGACTGAAGATAAGAGCAAGGTATGCCTGCAGTATGGCAGCAAAGAGAACTTCCTGGCTACATCTGATTGTTTCTAATCCTGAATTTCATCCTGTTCATGTCCTTAATAAACCCCGTAATTGTGAGTATTGTCTCTAAATTCTGTGTGGCCATTACAATGTGTAATCGAACCCAGATGTGAAGCAGAGGGTGCTATGGGGGGATGATTTATGCCAAAATAGGATAAAGAAGGTTGAAAGCTTCTGAGATTGATTCTCTTTGCCCCTTGTGAAGCCAGAGAAGTCAGACATGGCCTTCCTGACATTTTTGTACTTACTAAATTGACTTCATTTGTTGGAATTTGACTTCAAACTCAAGTGGCTAGCGCACAAACTCACGTATGTTCACTCCAACTTCCAAGTAGTCTTTTTTGTTTCTAAATTACACTGTGAATAATAAATGACTTAAAATATAATTGTGCAAGAAATCATAGATATAGATGATGTATTATTAAGAGGTCAAATTAGATGGCAAAAATTCAATATACTTAGAATAGTAAACAGAAATGCAAATTTTATTTAAAGGCCAGGTATAAATTAAAGTAATCTATTTAAAAAGCACCACTATATTACTTATGCAAATCATTATTGATAGAAATCTATTGCTTTCTATAAGTCACAATCGAGCCAAAAGAATTAGACACATATGTACATATTTATATACACACATATATATATAACACATGATAATATTTTCTTATACCTTGCAATAAGCACACCTTCAAAAATATTCAAAGAGTTGCAATCTGAATGTTGCTTTGTTTATACTGGATAAGCCTCTAGCTCTTTAAGTAAAGCTGTAATTTAGATGTCTTTGTTCGTTTGCTTTTTGGTTCAGCACACACAGCCTGGCCAAGCCAAGACTGCAAAGGTTTTTTCCCCGCCCCTTGGAGAGTTGTAGGACTGATTCCGTATGCTCCAAGCCAGAAGTAATGTAATGTCCAGAGTTTTATTCACTGAGCCAGTCAACCATCCTTTCAGTCTTTGACTTTTCAGACACTGCTAATCTTTAGACAGAACAGAAGTCTCTAGACAAGGGAGATGTTGAACATGGGCTCCAATATCAGCATAGAGTTCCCCCAGCCAAATAAGAGCCTATACCTCTCAGTTACAAATGAGGCATGCTCATTGGGTACAAAAATGTAAAGGATGAATTACCTATAAAAGTCAGAAATCATTATGATTCCAATTAAAACTGAAAATGCAACATTTTTACCATTTTCCCTTAAATTACAAATGAATAATGGTCCAAATAGTCCACCGGACAAATATTTTCAATCCTTAATATGACCTTTGTTATTTTTCCTTCTTTCTTTCTTTTTTTGCTAAAGGGGGCACGAATCTTAAATACATACTATCACTTCAAAGATTAACTCTTTCATTAAAATCAGTTTCAGAGAGTTAAATTACTCCTAAGATATAAATACAGTGCATGTGGTGATCCTATGGTACTATTCCACATTGATTAATTTACTGTCCAAAAGATATACAAAAATACACATGCATTCATTATCTTTTAGACATATAAATCATTACAAGAAAAAACATTGGCCTTTTTTTCCCCTTCTTGCTACTAATAAGGCCTTTTAACAATAAGTCCTGAAGAATATTCTTCAAAACACCATATTTAATCCACTATATTTAGTATATGGAGTCCTGGTGTGGTGCTATGGGCTAATGTGCTGGACTGCAAAGTCAGTGTGAACCACAGGGTTGGTGGTTTAAGGTCACCAACTGCTCCTTGGAAACCCTATACAGGGTCACTATGGGTTGGAACCAACTCAAAAGGACTTAACCACAACGACATTTAGTATATATATAGAAATACTATCATTTAGAAAAATCACCAATACCAGAGTATCCTAGTCTAAAAACTAGAATCTTTCAGAAGAAAAAATTCCAGCAAATATCTATTTGACGCCAATGTTGAGAAAGGTAAAGGATACGGGATACTAAGATGCTTTTGATATAGTTCCTACCTTCATTCATTCACAGTCTTGTTGGTGAGATAAGACACAAGAAGCAATATGAGACAGGCACACATTAAAAGTCAAGGTTATTTCCAGTTTGGGGGCAGCAGAAGCAGAAACACACAGGGGAGGCTCGGAGGAGGAGGTGTGAAAAAAACAGAGAAGGCACTTTGCTGAAACAGTTCCACAGATTTGGATCTAATATAAATTGTGGGGTATCAATTTTTGGCATCCACTGGTGGAGAAATCTGACTGTGGTGGTAATAAACAACAATTTTGGAATAGATTGGGAAGCTACCTGTGGGCCTCTCGGCCTGGGTTGCGATCAGAGGGCGGGGCCACAGCCAAGTTGATAAACAGTGCTGAAACCACGGAAAAGCTTCTGGAAAAAGAGGTGTGATGCCTTTTTACATTTTTATTTCCTCCTCTCCCCTGTCACAACTTCTCTGCCCAGCTCGGACACCTTCAGGCGGGTGGAAGCACACCCCCAAAAGGGTCCAGCACTGCACCCCGAGTATACAATTTTCCCACAGCACAAAGAGGAAATCCGTGAAAGCAGTTCCACAAGCGAATCCTTTGGCTACTTCTTATGACATCTGACTCTGGGACTCAAGCTCACCTGGGCGGGAGTCTTTATTCCTGCCCAATTTAACAAGAGGCAGAAGATCTGGCCACACAGCCAAACCTTATCTGCACCTTATAAAACCATAACATAAAAGACAAGCGGCAACACCAACTACTATATACAAGGACGCAGTTATTTTAAGAACTACGCTTTGCATACACAGATACCTAACCGATGTTCAGAGATGAATGTAGTGGACAAACTTTCTTCCATTCATTTCTCAACATCGATCTGCACACCTCCACAGTGATAACTAGAGGAGGAGTCTGAGTGAGCTGACACCCCCACCCACACCTGGAGGTTTCTTCTGTGCTTGCACACTGACCTGCACAGCAAAGGCTACTGGACAATCAACTACAGTTTTATTATTGTTTTTGTGTGGTGGTTTTTGTCTCTGCTTTTATGTTGCTTCTGGTTTTTGGTCCTTTTGGTCTCACTTTTTTCCTAGGGGTGGAAGCTTTCTCTCCCTACATTACCCAAGAAGAGACAGCAATTATAGCCAAGTTATAAGCATACCCCATAATATTCCACCATCCAGACAAGAGCCAATACCAGCTGCTAGACATTATACAGATAGCCAACACTTGCTAAGATAGTCTGCAGCTGAGTAATTGTTGTTGTTGTTAAGTGCCGTAGAGTCGGTTCCAACCCATAGCGACCCGGTACAGGGTTTCCAAGGGTATAAATTTTTACGGGAGTAGAAAGCCTCATCTTTCTCCCGCGGAGCGGCTGGTAGTTTCGAACCCCTGACCTTAAGGTTTGCAGCCTGATTCGTAACCACTACGCTACCAGAGCTCCATAATAAGAGCTGAGTAATAAGAGATGTGAAAACGGAAGCCTATCTCCAGATCACATCCACCAGCAGACACTCAGTAAGCTTAACAACACAGCAACATGCATTCATTTAATCACTGAAAATTCATCTAACTATTGAAAATGTCCAAGAAAAAAACAACAAAAGATCACAGCACATGTCCAAAAACAGAAAAGAGTGACTGAGACAAACGAGCTTGAGGCAGACATAGACTTCCCATTAGAAGAAGAGCAGGTTATGGATCTGCCTAGGAAGGAATTCAGAAGAATGATAGGGAGACAAATTCAAATGCTCCACAGAGGGGTGGAGGAAAATAAGGAAGAAGTTAGGAAAGTGCTGGAGGAGCAATCAAACAAGATAGATATAGCATTGGAAACAATTCAAAACCTGCAAAGAGAAGTCCAGATGATTAATAATAAAATATCAGAAATGGACAATACACTGAAAGGGCAAAGGAGCAGAATGGTAGAGTTGGAAGTCAGATCCAGCAAGCTGGAAGACAAATCTATCAGTTCTGCTAACATAGAAGAACAATCAGAAAAAAGGATTTAAAAATCTGAAAAGAGTCTAAGATTCATGTTGGATAACATGCAAGAATTATTGGCATTCCAGACCAGCAAGAATCAATAAGTCAACAGAGGAGATAATTGAGGATCTTCTGGAAGAAAATTTCCCTAACATCATGAAGGATGAGAAGATGAGCATTCAAGAAGCTGAATGAACCCCAGGAAGGATAGAGCCCAAAACAAAGTCACCAAGACATATCATAATTAAGCTTTCCAAAATCAAAGACAAGGAGAAAATCCTAAAAGCAGCCAGGTAAAAGAGAAGAGTAACCTACAAAGGCAAGCAAATCAGATTGAGGTCTGACCTTGTCAGCAGAAACCATGCAAGCAAGAAGACAATGGGGATACTTATATAAAACCCGAAAAGAAAAAATTGCCAACCAAGAATCATCCACCCAGCAAAACTGTCAATCAAATACAATGGTGGAATCAAAATATTCCAGGATAAACAGAAGCTAAGAGATTTTGTCAAATTCAATCCAGTGCTTCAAAACATCCTAAAAGGAGTTCTTTGAAATGAAAACCAACAAGAACAGGCAACAATTAGAGATTCACAGACATGGCAACACCACCACTCAGTCAACAGATAGCAGAGTTCAGAACAGAACAAAATTACAACAACCAATTCAAAGAACCTGTGAGGCCAATCAAAGATCAAAATAATAACAATGCCAAAGAAGGGGGAAATGTAGGAATAGAGATCTATGTGGTGAGGAGGTCAGGTAGTTTGCAGGATACAATAGACTGTCTTAAAGGGAGGGAAAAATTAGTAGATTATAGGGTATCCTCAGAAAAAAGTTAATACTTCACAATTTACTATGAGAATGAAGATCCAAGTAGAACAAGGAAACATTAAAACTAAGTAGAAACTGACAAGAAAAAGCACAAAAAACAAGAATTCAGCACAAGAAGGCATGAAGAACAAAGGAACAAACAACACCACAAAAAATTAACAGAATGACAGCAATTAATTAAAACCTATCAATAGTTACACTGAATGTCAGTTGACTAAATGCACCAGTGAAGAAAGAGAGTGGCAGAATGGATAAGAAAACAAGACCATTCAGTATGCTGCATGCAAGTGACATAACTTACACACAAAGACAAAAACAGACGAAAATTTAGAGTATAGAGAAAAAATATACCAAGGTAATTGCAATAAAAAAACGAGAAGGAGTGGCAATACTAATCTCAGATGAAATAAACTTAAAGGCAAAAACCAGCATAAAAGATATAGAAAGACACTATCTCATGATTAAAGGGTCAATTGAGCAAGAGGACATAACCGTAATAAATATCTACACTCCCAATGAAAGAGCACCAAGATATGTAAAGCAAACCCTACTAGAATTGAAGAAAGAAATAGACTAATCTACAATTATAGTGGGAGATTTTAATCAGCCACTTTCGAAAAGGGATAGAACAACCAGAAAGAAACTCGACAAAGATACACAAGAACTAAACAGCACAATTAACCAACTTGACCTCATATATATGTGTAAAGAGCATTCAACCAAACAACAGCACAATAAACATTCTTTTAGCATGCACATAGAACATTCTCCAGAATTAACAATGTGTTAGTTCACAAAGCAAGCCGCCATAAACTTACAAAATCAAAATACTACAAAGCATATTTTCAGATCACATGGAAACTGAATAACACCCTGCTGAAAAGTGAATGGGTACAAGAAATTAAACGTGAACGTACGAAGTTCTTAGATAAAAATGAGAACAAAAACACAACATTTAAAAATCATTGGTACATGGTGAAAGCAGTGCTCAGAGGATAATTTATTGCTATAAATGCACACATTCAAAAAGAAGAAAGAACCAAAATTAACACATTAACACAGCATCTACAACAATTAGAAACAGACCAACAGAGGGAAACTACAGTCACCAAAAGAAATGTAATAATAAAGATTAGAGCAGAAATAAATGAGACAGAGAACAGGAAAACTATAGAAAGAATAAACAGTACAAGAAGTTTGTTCTTTGAAGGATTAATAAAATTGACAAAACATTGGCAAACCTAACAAAAAAAAAAAAAAAGAGGGAGAAGACAAAAATAACACACATTATAAACTACATGGGATATGTCACACAATGAAACAAAAGAAATAAAAAAGATAATAATAGAATACTATAAAGTGTTGTACTACAACAAATTTGAAAACTTAGAAGAGATGGATACATTTTTAGAAAAGCACAACCTACCTAAACTTACAAAGAGTGAAGTAGAAGACTTGAACAGGTCCATAACTAAAGAAGAAATTGATCAGGTCATCAAAAACTTCCAAGCAAAAGAAGTCCAGGCCCAGAGGGCTTCACTGGTGAGTTCTACCAAACATTCAGGGAAGACCTGTCACCAATTCTATTCAAATTATTCCAGAATACTGAAGAGGATGGAAAACTTCCTAATATATTTTATGAAGCAAGTATAGCCCACATACCAAAAATGGGTGAGGACATCAATAAGAAAGAAAATTATACACCAATAAATCTCATGAACATAGATGCAAAAATTCTCAACAAAATCCTAGCCAACAGAATCCAACAGCACATAAAAAAAAAAAAAAATAACACATCATGACCAAGCAAGTAAGATTCATATCAGGGATGCATACATTAGAAAAACAATCAATGTAATCCACCATATAAATAAGAAAAAGGAAAAGAACCACATGATCACAGTGATTGATGCAGAAAAGGCATTTGACAAAATCCAACATCCATTCCTAATAAAAACACTCAAAAAGTAGGAATTAAAGGGAATTTCATCAACATAATTAAGAGCATATATACAAAACTAACAGCCTACATTATCCTCAATGGAGAGAAACTGAAAACCTTCCCTTTGTGAACAGGAACCAGTCAATAATGCCCTTTGTCATAACTCCTATGCAATATTTGCTGGAAGTCTTAGCCAGAGCTATACAGCAAGATAGGGAAATTAAAGTCATCCAAATAGGCAAAGAGGAAATAAAACCCTCTCTATTTGAAGATGATATGATCCTATA
>NW_006408602.1:6743658-6745291 GCF_000296735.1 Chrysochloris asiatica | reverse complement strand
CTATGAGTCAGAACTGACTCCACGGCACACAACAACAACAACAGCAATGCAGGGTACACACAGACTTCCAAACATTGTGAAAATTACACACACAAAAAGTGTACAGAATAGATGATTGGTGCATACTAAAAATTAAAAACGTATGTGCATCAAAAGACTTTACCAAAACAGTAGAAAGGGAGCCCACAGATAGTGAAAAAAATCTTTTGCAACAACACATCTGACAAGTGACTAATTTCTAAAGTATGTAGAAAACAAAAAACAACGTACAAGAAAAAGACAAATAATCCGATTTAAAAATGGGCACAGGACATGAACAGACACTTCACCAAGAAGGAGATTTGGGCAGCCAACAAGCATATGAAGTAATGTTTACAATCACTAGCCATTGTTGTTAAGTGCCGTTGAGTCGATTCCAACCCATAGCCAGCCACCTGTATAGGGGTTCCCAGGAGCAGCTGGTGAGCTTGAACCACGGGCTGTTAAATCGACTTTGCTGTTAAATCGACTTTGCTGTCTGATGCATTTGCTCACAACACCACACCAGGATTCCCACTAGCCATTGTTTTTGTTGTTAGGTGCCATCGAGTTGGTACGAACTCATAGCGACCTTATGTGCAGCAGAACAAAATACTTCCTAATCTTGGGCCAACCTCACTATTGTTGCCATGCTTGAGTCCATTGATGCTGCCACTTGGCCAATCCATCTCTTTGGGGGGGTCTTCCTCTTTTTCTCTTACCCTCCACCTTACCAAACATGATATCCTTCTCTAGTGACTGCTCCTTCCTGACAATATGTCCAAAGTATGAGAGATGAAGTTTGGCCATATTGGCCTCTAAGGATCACTCTGGCTGTACTTCTTCCAAAAAGAATCTATTGGTTCTTTGGAAGCTCCATGGCACTTTCAATATTCTCCTGCAACACCATAACTCAAAAGCATCAATTCTTCTTCAGTCTGTCTTATTCACTGTCCAGCTTTCACATGAATATGAGGTCATTGAAAATAACCATGGCTTGGGTCAGGCACACCTTAGTCCTCAAGATGATCTTTGCTCTTCAACACTTTAAAAAGGTCTTGTGCAGCAGGGTTGTTTAATGCAATACGTCGTTTGATTTCTTGACTGCTGCTTCTGTGAGTATTGATAGTTGATCCAAGAAGAATGAAGTCCTTGACAACTTCAATCTTTTCTCCATTGATAGGAGTATTGTTGCTTGGTCCAGTGGTGAGGATTTTTGTTTTCTTTACACGGAGATGTAATCCATATGGAAGGCTGTGCTCTTTGAACTTCATCATCAATTGTTTTAAGTCTTCTTCACTTTCAGCAAGCAAGGTTGTATCATCTGTATATCGCAGATTGTAAATGAGTCTTCTTCCAATCCTGATGCCACTTTTTTTTTCATAGAACCCAGCTTCTAGGATGATTTGCTCAGCGTACAGATTGCATAAGTATGCTGAAAGAATACAACCTTGTTGCACATCTTTCTTAATTTTAAAACATTCATTGTTCCCATGTTCTGTTCAAACAACTGCTTCTTGGTTCAGGTACAGATTCCTCATGAGCACAATTAAAGTGTTCCGGAATACTCATATTTTGCAATGTTGTCCATAGCTTGTCATGATTCACACAATCA
>NW_006408602.1:6729804-6742950 GCF_000296735.1 Chrysochloris asiatica | reverse complement strand
AAAAAAAAAAAAAAAAGAGCAATCTGCTACAATTTGGTGAACTTGATCTATGCTAGTAGCTCAAAAGAGGGAATGAATCTTTACAGCGAGGATCATTCCCACCTCCTCAGTACACAGGGTTGACAGAGACAGGCACCTTAGACATTGGCTGCCAAAAATGAGGTACTACAAAGGCACAAAGTGACTGGTTTACAACTTTCAAGAGGGACCCTAGTTTCAGAGGGTATGGGAGAAGGTAGAATCTCCACTGAGTGGTTTCCAACCTGTCTGGACGGGGCTGGTGAAACCAGATGGGGATGAGACTCTTGTGGTTCAATAGTGAGTAATTGCTATTGGGACTCATTGTGAGTGTTGAAAATGTAAAGGTAGACATTTGTAACAAAAGGAGGGGAGTGGGTGATCTTGTAGTCCAGGAGCAGAGGACCCTGAGACCATCAAGGGAGAAAAGCAGAGTGTGGGACCCTATCCAGAGAAGCAATGACACCAGAGATGGAGGCCAAGATGATGATGTGGAGAGATGGAGCAGCTGGGAACCCTGGACTCAGGGAGGGAGAGGAAATGTGTGCTGACAGCTGGGGGGCTGGCTTGCAGGGTGTGCCCTTTGGTTGTTTGAATGGTTATATATTCCTGAGTGCTTCAGTGTACATCCAATAAAAAGAAAACAGTAGAAATGGAAGCAAATGCTATTGAATGATGATGCATGGAGGGGAATGTAATCATTGCAATGAAATGAAATATGATAGGATGAATACGAACTATCACCCAATTCACACTGTCAAGTTTAATGTAAGAAAGCTGTAATGACAGCTCTATATGTAAATATTTTAATTTTTCAAATCAGTGGAGAAAATACCCATTCTATCCCAGATATTCACCCATTGAGAAAGGAACTGTACAGAAATTGAACCACCACTATTTTTGCCCTCAGACAAGTCTGTAGATAAGGCTTCCAATAGAATCTTCTGTGATAATGGAAATGTTCTGTAGCCATTGGTGGCAGTTGAATACTTGAGATGTAGCTGTTGGGAGAGAGGAATTAGGTGTTTTTTTTCATTTAAACAAGAAGTCCTGGTGTGGCACTATAGGTTAACGCACCAGACTGCAAACCTGTTTGAACTGCAAGGTTGGGGGTTCAAGCCCACCAGCTGCTCCTCAGAAACCCTATACAGGGTCATTATGGGTCAGGACAGACTCAATAGCACTTAACAACAACAACACAACAACGTATGGTTTGTAGTACTGCTCTAAAAGACGTGTCCCATGTCAGTTTTAAAAAGGACATTTTATAGGTGGTAGAAAGCCAATAGCACTGGGAGATGTCCTGTCTATAATTTCTCATTAGAAAATGGTCCCAGACTTGCCCCATCAAGTACATATTTAATGTACCCTGTTAATCAATGCTCTTCTTTCTCTAAAGTAGAATGGTAATTGTTAATTTTCTACTTTTCCGACGGGAAGTAGCAAAATGAATTAGCTAATAATAAAAGTTTTTCCAAAAGGTATTAAGAACTTTACAGGTTTCTTTAGAAGAAGAAAATAAAACCTTCATTTTTATGTGAAACACATTTAAGAAGATAGGATTATGAAATGAGATTACAGTCACTTACACATGAGAGTCTGTTGTCTTCAAAACCATAATGATACTGAACTGTCTTGCCACATACACAGAAAAGAAGTACAAATTTGGAAATAAATGAATTTATTATAACATTACAGATAATGGAGCCTGCAACATTTATGGCAAATCAATGGCAAAGATATTGCTCCCAAGTTGGGGAGTCTGAAGCGATCAGAGGTGTATGTGCCACATGTTGAAATATTGCTCTAGGCATAGTAGGTAAAGTGGAAGTCCAGGACTAAAGGCAGGAGGAAAGATGTAAGACTGATGTAAACCTCTGGACTTATTTTGAAACGTTTGCCATGTTGTAATGATCCAAGCAAGGATAGCTGAGGTGTCCTTGTCTCCTGCATGCTTGGCAGACATTGATGATGATTCATGCCGTTCTTCTGCCAATCTTCTCAACAGATAGCTCTACTAACAGTCTATTGGGATTGACTCTTGAACTGAAATTTATTTCCCAACCCCAGTGCTTCTAGGCTGACCTTGGTCTTTCTGATGTGTATCATGAAAGTGGTAAGCAAGGTCTCAGTATGTGTTAAATTGTGGGTACAAACTCCCTAAGGAATTAATAAAAATATTTCAAAAGCAAAGGTTTCATTGTTATTTTATACACATTGAGTCTTAAGCAAGAACCTTAACTAGCATTCCAGAAATCCAGCAGGAACTATAAGTTGGATAAAGAGATTTCCTACCAACAGAGGGAAAATGGTGAAATAAGGTTTTTAAAAGCATTAAAAGCGATTTTTTCCCCCTCTTGAATCTCTGGTGCCTGCTCTAAACTTAAAGAACTTCAGGGAAATATTATCATAATATTTTTTACAGTAGGAGTTATAATTGAAATTTGCTACGTACAAGGATAACTAAAACTCAGTTATTTCACACTCTCTCATATATGCCTCAGGATACTTGGGGGTAAATAGATTTCTTGGAAGCAGTCACTAACTATGGCTAAATTACATCTTACCAAGTAAATGCATTGGTTTTTTTTTTAATTACTTCGCTGATGTCCACATGCTGTCGCCACTATCTCATACTGAGATGATATTGATTGATTTTTAACTTTGATGCACCAAGGAAAATAATGTGGAGATTACTTCTTATTATTTCCTAAGACTCAGTTCTTTTTAAAGTACTAGTATATATGTTTTTAAATCTATCTCTGCTGTGAATTGTCAGCCTCTGCTATTGGTCTAAAAGTACGAGCATTTGAGTAAGATCCATGTGGTTGTTGTCCTCTACAGAATCTTCACAGAATGAGTGACACATTCCCAGAGGCTATAGCAAAAACTAAACAAACATTCAAGTGAAGAAAATCCTAGATAGTGGTATCCACACACAAAATGGCATTTAGGAAATGGAATGGAGGGAGAAGAAAGCTGTCTTCATTTGGTATAGAGTAGTTACATTTTTTGCAGCAATTAAAAACAATTAAAATGGTTGATTTTTTTTTTCAAAATAAAAAGTAATTGCTTCTGTTGTTGACAGTATCATATATTAAGTATTATTTTTCTTTTAGAATTCACCCCACAACCACTATTCCCATGCCTGTCAGGTTCCTTTTGAAATTGTTTCTCATCGTCTTTGCTGAGAATTTCATTTTCCTTTTGGTGGCCTATTTAGTCATGATGTTGTTGTGTGCTGGCAAAGCAAAATAGGAAATTGGAGGCAACTAATCACATAATTAAAGCCAAAAACCTCAGGTAATTCAGGTCAATGAGGGTTCTGACTGTCAATTATCTGGACAGTTATCTTGATTCTTCATTACAGTAGAGTGACCCCATTATTTAATCACCCTTAATTAATAATAGTGCCAGATCTACTACGTACAACTTTTTAATCTGCTTCGATATGTTGTACATCATGCTAACTATTCAGGTTTCAGTTGTTAAAGAGCCAAATTTTGAGATACTTTCTGTCATGATTTCACATAATTGAACAATAAATAATTTTATGTCAACTAAGTGCATGTTTATTACCTGAGCCTTATGCATAATGAAGTAGGGCCTCCTAGAAAGAACTAGCACCAGCACAATACTCGGGGATCAAATTACTGTTGCATAGTTATTAACAAGTTGTGTTCAAATTCAATTTGATCTTTCTCACTGTCACCTAAAAGTCCCTTCTCACTCTAGCTCCAACCTACCTCACAAATCCCATATCTTATCAATATGCTGCTCTCTAGAAGCTTATACCTAGTTACTAATAAAAAGTGTCTCGCTACTTTCTAAGTAACCTATGTCCAATGGAGTCTAACTCTGTGGGACTGCTAACCCCAAGACTGGCACCACTAGCTGCTTCAAGGGCGAAAGATGAGGTTTTCTGTTCCTGTAAGGATTTTCAGCTTCAGAAACCCTTTACGGGGTGGCTATGAGTCAGAAATGAATTGGCAGTGGGTTGGGTTGGGTTGGTTTTTTTTTATTTCCTTCATTTGGGTTATTCTTCCCCCTCTTTTCCACCTAGTCAGTTTGTGTTGATGTCTTGGCACGTGCCTCTGGGAATCTCTCCTTTTCTGTTCCCTTAGCTCTTGGTTTACATCTCTGTTATCTCTCTTAACATATATTCCACTGTTTCAGTACGTCAGCTTCTCTCATCCATTTCACATTGCACTGTTTTAAAAAGAGACTATGCCTCACCACAAAGCACAGTGAGCTCGCAAACTTAAGAAAAACATTTGATGAGGAAGCCTCAGATGAACACAATTTCTTGGGGGAAAGAGAGGAACTGGTTTACACGGCATTATGTGGTTTGCAGATTTGCCTAATGCACAGCATACAATTTCTGCTGAACTCCTGGGCTCTGCAATGTGGATATTTCCTCAACTTTTTCATTGGAGATAAACCACAATTCTTGCCTGTACCCTAGGTTTATCATGCATGGACATAATAAACCCAAAACTGGCATTAAGCAATCCAGACCTGATTAGACTGAGCACTATTTAAGCAAAGCAGAAAAAGCATGAATTGGACTCTAAAAACTGAAATCCTGACCCCAAGCAAATAGTGTAATATGGGCCCAATGCTTTACACTGGAAGTGTCAACAGCAGATCCGGTGAAAGAGAGGTCGCACATTTCTATACTCGTCATTAAAATGTCTGGGTGATACTAATAACTTGTATTTGGCTAGTAACCAAGAAGTCAGCAATTCAAATCTATCCAGCAGCAGCATCAAATAAAAGAAGCTCTGTTTCTAGAATGATTTTAGATAGAACCCTATGAAGCAGTTCTACTCTGTAACGTGTAGAATCTCCATGAGTCAACATTGACTCAACGGTAAAAGACAACAAGAACTTGTTTACTAGGATTCTTTACCACTTAAGTTCTGCTTTGAGGCTTTATACAAGCTGTTGTTTTCTGACAGATTTTATTTTTAAAGGTTGTGTCAGGAGAAGAGTATAATCCACTAATCACATGGTTGTGATTTTTATGGCAATATGAATTATATGTGTACATGCCTCAGATGACTATTTTCTATGGCACCAACATACATGGAGTGTATCACAAGATACTTTGAAGGTAGGTAAATTTCATAGCAGCATAAAATAAAGAAATTAAATAATATATGGTGGTGGTGGTTATATGCTCTGGAGTCGGTTTCAATTCGTAGTGACCCTGTACAGGGTTTCCAATCTTTATGGGAGCAGAAAGCTTTATCTTTCTCCTGTGGAACAGCTGGTAGTTTCGAACTGCTGACTTTGCAATTCACAGCCCAATTCGTAACCACTACGCTTATGAACTAATTAAAACTAAGTTATGTATTTTTATTTGTATGCTACTTGGAAATAAGGAATATATATATTATATAGGCTATCTCCAGAACCAAATTAGGACTGACTTAGCCAGCGTCTCATCAGGATCAGTTTAAAATGAACTGCAGACGTGTACAGATTGCATGGAAGGTTTGGGTTCCCTCTATATCTGTGGTTCAATATTGATTCATTATTTTGTCTGTTCTTCACACTTCCTCTCAGTAAGACAAGTTCTCGAGTCCTAAGCAATGTCTGGGCTATTACATAATTGTTCTTTTATGGCCTGCAGAGACACTATCCTCCAGTACATTCTTTTGTGAAGTAATTTGAGTTACCTTGGACATGAAAAGCAGCTCAATCAAAGTACATTCAACTGTGCAGCCAAAGGCCCAATAACAACAATCAAAAAAAAGCAGAGCCCTGGGACGATCCTTTTAGCAAATTAAACTTCAGGCTCCTTTATGAAATGTTGAAACGTGTTTTTGGCCAATGATCAGTACAAACTGATTAGAAAAAATAAAATAGTAAGCTAAGTTACAGAGTTAGGTTGCTCCAGACATGACAATATTCAGTATTTTATTCATGTTTTAGTTATTTATCTAACCCCAACATGACACACAAAATAGTTACTTTTCATCATTCTATGGTTGATTGGGTGTCTCCTCTGCTTGTCTTGGTGAATTCACTTGTCCAGTCCGAGCCACGTAGCAACTGTTCTGGATGAAAATTTGAGTTGGCCTTACTCCCCTGTCTGGCAATTGGTGGTGGTTGTTGGCTTGGACAAATGGAACTCTCTTGGTACATACTCTTACATACCAAGATTCTACATAGCATGGTGGTCTCAGGATTCCAAGAATTTAAAACAGAATTTTCAGGATATCTTAAGGCTTTTGTTATATTCCAATAGTCAAAGCAAGTCACAAAGACAGCCCAGGTTAATGAGGGTGGAGAAACTGACCCCTAGCTCTTGATGGTAGAAGCAGAAGCATTAATGGTAGGGGCACAGACATAGAGTGGCATGATTCTTTAGAAGCATTATTGTAAAAATCTACTCCAATAGAAAATTTCCTAAAGGGAAGAATATACCCTTATTATTTAGGTAAGACTGGTGCCTACTCGGTTCCTTAAAAAAAAAAAGTTAATTTTGATTTCAGAAAGAACTAGTTTGAGATAAGAGGCTCTAAGTTTTATATGCATAATTTGCCCAACACTTAATGACATTAATAATTAAATCATGTTACTTAGACTTCCTCCCAAAGTATTAGAGTGATTCCACCTGCACTAGGGAGAATATGAGAAGATGTGGGATTATCTCCTGGGTTACAGAAACCCATCTCACTGGACAAGAAGCCTCAGATGGCCACAAACTTGGATAATTACAGGAGACATGATCTAGATATCCCTTGATATCAGAACTAGCTAAATGGAGAGGAGGCTAACCTTCAACTGTTAAGGTTTTAATCATTTTTCTGCATAACTTACAAAAAAAGTAGGTCTAATTAACTGTGCTAGAAATTAATGCAGAGTCTTTAAAGAAGAATCTCTTGATAAGGATTATCATTTTGTGCCACGTCTTGTGGTGTCAACAATGACATCAAAATAATATTTAAAAGAAGGAATTGAATGTCTGCAACGAGTGTTCTCCAGAAGTGGCCAGACTTTATCTACGTAAAATGTAAATGATCAAGCACAGTATATGCCACAGTATATGAGAACTTTCATAAGATGAAGACACTTAAGCGAAGTGAAATCCTGTCTGTTAGGTCTTCTAAATTATGTGGCTTTAAAATGTAGTACACAGAATTTAAACAAACAATATTGTATTTAGAATGCACTAATTAGAAACTTTTAAAATAGATTAATACATAATATTCACTTTAAAGAATCAAATATAGTTTTATATTAATTTTTTAGCTTTAAAAAGTAGAAAAAAATATATTTTCAGATAACTACGGGAAATGTCCGTCTTTAGTGCTTGGTGATACAAAAGGCAACAGGTTTTTTGTTGTTGTTAGGTGCCTTTGAGTCATTGAATCAGTTCCAACTCATAGCAATCTTATGCATAACTGAATGAAACACTGCCAGTCCTGCACTATCCTCACAACGTTATTACCCTCAAGCCCACTGCTACTGACACTATGTCAATCCATCCTCTGTTTTGCTGACCCTTCACTTTACCAAGTATGATGTCCTTCTCCAGGGACTGGTGTCTCCTGATAACATGTCCTGATATGAGAGATGAAACCTCACCATCCTGGCTTCTAAGGGACATTCTGGCTGTACTTCTTCCAACACAGATTTATTTGTTCTGGAAGCCCACAGTACTTTTAATATTCTACTCCAACACCATAATTCAAATGCATCAATGATGGTGGTGGTGTGCCTTGGAGTCAATTCAGACTCATAAATCTTTACGGGAGCAGAAAGTCTGAGCTTTCTCCCACAGCACTGCTTATAGTTTCCAACTGCTGACTGTGAGGTTAGTAATCTGACTCGTAACCAATATGCTACCAGAGCTTCTTATTCATTGTCCAACTTCCACATGCATATGAGGAGATTGAAAATACTGTGACTTGGTTCAGGTGCACCTTAGTCCTCAAACTGATGTCTCCATTCTTTAACACTTTAAAGAGATGTTGTACATAAGACTTACCTAATGGAATGCATCATTTGACTTCTTAAATGCTAGCAAGGTTCCTACTTGTTGGTATTATTGTTAAGTGCTGTCGAGTCCATTCTGACCCATAGCGACCCTGTACAAGGTTTCCGAGACTGTAAATCTTTGCAGGAGCAGAAAGCCACATCTTTCTCCCACGGAACAGCTGGTAGTTTCAAACTGCTGACCTTAAGGTTTGCAGCCCAATTCGTAACCACTACGCTACTAACTAGCACTTAAATGCATAATTGATTTCCCTTGTTGTGAATTTACTTTTATGCTGACTGTCAAATATTTATAAATGCCAAATCACCAGCTAAAGTAGAAATCCTTTCAGTCATTCAGTTATTCAGTGAATGGATCTATATGGGGTACCACTCTTCCAAAGAGGAGTCCTGGTGTGGAGCTGTGGGTTATTGCACCCAACTGCAAAGCCCTTTGAACTGCAAGGTTGGTGGTTCAAGCTCACCAGCTGCTCCTCAGAAACCCTATACAGGGTTGTTATGGGTTGGAATCAGCTCAACAACACTTAAAACAACAACTCCTCCAAAGTATCATTAAGCACCCTAGGATGATACGATGGTGAACATCATCTTGCAAGTTTGACACTGAGAAATTCACAGCTTTGTATGTTTGGAACTGCTTGTTAACATCCTTTGAGTTGTTAATACTAAAGTTCAAC
Source organism: Chrysochloris asiatica (assembly GCF_000296735.1). Taxonomy (NCBI): domain Eukaryota; kingdom Metazoa; phylum Chordata; class Mammalia; order Afrosoricida; family Chrysochloridae; genus Chrysochloris; species Chrysochloris asiatica. The sequence goes on along the minus strand of NW_006408602.1, from coordinate 6,734,245 downwards.
TGAAAACCACTTATTGGTGAATTGCTACTTCCTTTTATAATCCTTACTTTCAAAGACTAATTTCCTATGAATGCTTCTCCACGTTCCCTATCCCAAAGGAAAATTCAGATTTGAAAGCTGAAAAGAACTAATCAGACCAGCGGCTTGCTGTGCCATCTTTAAAAATAATCGATGTAGGACTCATTGAGCAACTTTGGGTATTCCAAATATATATATTTTAATTGAAAGCTTAAAGTCACATTCCAATGGGAAAATTCTACTTTAAGTAGTGGTGAGGGCTATGGCAGTAAATCCCCCACAATCCCTTTACAAGGCTCTCATGGGCTTTATAGAGGGCTAAGAATACAATATGTATGCATAGAACTACATTTTTATTTTCAATAGGTTAAATGACCTGTATAAGAAAACTTTTTCTTAATATCATGATTTAAATAACTGAATTATCCACTCAAAACTTAAAGAAAAAAAAATTTCTCTTAATTAAGTAAAGCAGAATTTATGGAACCTAAGTGCTATACAAAGCCTAAGTAGTACTGCAACTTGATTGTATTATAGGGCTTGAAAAAACCATAGAATCTTATAATATTTACCAAAAAATAAAAGAAGTGTTATTGCCTCAATATCACAAGACACATGAAGCTACCCTTCTTTCATGTGTACTAAATAGTTTGTAGAATCCTGGATTGTTAAGCTTGCCGAATGTAAAACTAAGAAGACTAAGACTACAGCGAGGTCAAAACAAAGAAAAAGACGCCTGTGAAGTTTGAGAGCAAGGCATACAAGCTGTGGAAGAGGCACAGTGAATAATGAGATGCGAAAGAGAATCTTCCATATTTTACTGATTTTTATAAAGCCAGCACCGAGTGTCCAAAGGATGCATCTTTTCCTCGGCAAATTTGATATTCTCTTCAACACTCACTCTCAGGGCCTGGACCTCCACCTCAATGCATTCAATAACACCCAATCTGATTTGACATATAGATCCACTTGTCTTCTCCTGATCAACAACACAGGATTTACACACAGTTTGGCATTCAATCCATGACTTTTCCAGCTAATTATACTTATCAGGATACTAAATTAGTTTTCCCTATGTTTATTTGCCTTAATTCTTCAACTGCAAACCACGATTTCCCCAGTGCCTCTGAACAAACCATGTTCATTTCCATTACCATGCCGGTGTTCACAGTTCACTTCCCCTGATCGAAATCCAGTCTTTCCTTTAAAGTTCAGATTAAGGACCATTGGTCCCACAAAGCCTTCTCAAACTATTCCACACTAGCATGCTTTCCCTCTCCACAATTGAGCTCAATCAGTTCTTTCTATTACAGTTATACCATAAACTCTTAAATTATTTCATTGTTTTCTAGTCCAATAACTGTAATTTCTGAAAGATGGAACCATGACCTTCCATGTGCCCACCACACATTGCATGAGACCTGATGTGGTGCTGCAGAATAAGCACTGGATGAGTAACCACAAGGTCGTCAGTTCAGACTCACCCAACTGCTCATGGAAACCATATACAGAGTTGCTGTGAATTGGAACCAACCCAATGGCACACAATAACAACAAAACCCACAACATATATAAAGAGACTGTTTATTGAACACTAACTGGGTGTGGCTAATTGGAGCCCTGGTTTGGCACTGTGGGTTAATGCACTGGACTGCAAATTCAGTTTGAATCGCAAGGTTGGCAGTTCAAGCTCACCAGCTGCTCCTCAGAAACACTATACAGGGTCGCTATGGGTCGGAACCGACTTGGCGGTACATAACAATAACAACAATTGGTTGATAAAATGACTCTTATCCTATAGTCAATATTCTATCCCAGTCCTAATGCCACCTCAAAGGCAACTTCATGAACAAAGCAATGAAATGTAGAGTCAGACTTCATTTTCCACATAGGTATATATACACAACTAATCATGAACTTAAATACTAACTGATTTGAAGCCCTGAAAGACTTTCGTATTTCCAAATAAAAAAATGTTTGTGGTGCACATACATACTCGTGTGCTTCAAAGTACCATGGACTGCCAGAAGAACACATCAATCTATGTTGGAAGATGTACAGCCAGAATGCTCCTTAGAAGCCAAGATGGCCACATTTCGTCTCTCATACTTCACACGTATTTTAAGGAGGGACCAGTCCCTAGAGAAGGATATCAAGCTAGATAAAGTGAGGGGATTTTTTTATAGCTCATTAATTTTTACATTGCATCCTTTTATCTAAATTGTCAGTGGTTTGCTTATTCAATTGAAATATATTGCTTTGACATTGAAGTTATAAACCAGGACTTTTTTTCTGGTGTATGCCCTATTCAGAAATGCAAGTCCTTCTGTACAGGCCACTGAAAACTTCCTTGTAGTGTTTTACAGTTCTCTATAACACATGCTAAGACTGACTAGGAAGAAGGAGAGATGGACTACTTTTAAATATTTAGTCACTGAAACCCTTATGAATAACAGTGGAACACTAAGAGAGCACCAGAATATTGAATATTGAAACATGAAGAGCACCAGAATACTGACAGATATAGTGTCAGAAAATGAGACCCGTTAAGTTGGAAGGCAGTCAAAATACATCACGGGAAGGGCTGCCTCCTTCAAAGTAGAGTTGATCGTGATGACACGAATGGAGTAAAGCTTTCAGAATCTTCATTGCAAATGGGGCACAACTCAAAATGAGGAGAAACAGCTGTAAACATCCATTATGGAATGTGTGAAATATAAATCTAGGGAAATTGGAAAATTTCAAAACCGAAATGCAAAGCATAAGCATTGATATCCTAGGCATTAGTGAGCTCAAATGGCCTACAATTGGTCGTTCTAAATCTGACAACCACATGGTTTATTTACTATGCTGAGAGTGAAAAATTTAAGAGGAATGGTATTGCATTCATCAGCACAAAGAGCATTTCAAGATCTATCTTGAAGGACAACACTGTCTGTGATAGGAATATCCATACTCCTACAAGGAAGACAAGTTAATTCCACTATTATTTAAATTTACATACCAACTGTTGAGGCCAATGATGATGAAATTAAATAATTCTACCAACTTCTTCAGTCTGAAGTTGTTCAAGCATGAAATCAACATGTATTGATAATTACTGGTGATTGGAATGCAAAGGCTGGAAACAAGAGGAAGATTCAGTAGTCAAAAAATATGGCTTTAGTGATAGAAACCGCTAGAGACTGCATGATAGAATTTTGCAAGACCAATGATTTATTTATTGCAAATACCTTTTTTAAACATAAAGCACATTATACAAATAGACCTCACCAGATAGAGTACACAGAAACCAAATTGACTACATCTGCGGAAAGAGACAGTGGAAGAGCTCCATCTCATTAATCAAAACAAGGCCAGGGGCAGACTATGGAACAGACCAATAATTGCTCAATTGCAAGTTCAGGCTGAAGCTGAAGCGAATTCAAACAAGCCCACGAGAGTCCAAATATGACCTTCAGCATATCCCATCTGAATTTAGAGATAATCTCAAAAACAGATTCGATGAATTATACATTAGTTATGAAGACCAGAAGAGTTGTGGGATGACATCAAGAGTATAATACATGAAGAAAGCAAAAGGTCACTAAGAAGACAAGCGAAAAGGAAAAGACCAAAATGGATGCAGAAGAGACTCTGAAACTTGCTTTTCAGCATAGTGATGCTTAAGAACATGGAAGAAATGAGGAGGTACAAGAGCTGAATAGAAAATTTCAAAGTACAACTCATGAAGACAAAAACAAATATTATAATGAAATGTCCAAAGATCTGAAGTTAGAAAACCAAAAGGGAAAATCACACTCAGCATTTCTCAAGCTGAGGGAACTGAAGAAATTATTCAAGTCTTGATTTGAAATATTGAAGGATTCTATGGGCAAAATATTGAATGATACATCAAAGAAGATGTAAGGAATACACAGAGTTACTGTACCAAAAAGAAATGGTGGATGTTCAACTATTTCAAGAGGTGGTGTATGAAGGAATAAGTGCAAAGTACACTAAAGGTATTGACAAGTTACAAGGCTCTGTGAATTGATGGAAAACAAACTGAAAGATTTCAACAATCTTTTGCAATGGAAGCACTCACTCATCTATGGCAAGAAATTTGAAAACAGCTACCTGGCCAATTAATTGGAAGACATCTATATTTGTGCCCATTCCAAAGAAAGATGACCCACGGGAATGCTGAAATCATTATACAATATTATTAATATTGCATGCAAGTAAAATTTTGCTAAAGATACTTTTTAAATGTCTATAGCAATACATTGACAGACAACTGCCAGAGGTTCCAGCAAGATTCAAACAAGGACGTGGAATGAGAGATATAATTGCTGGAGTCAGATGGATTTTTGCTGAAAGCAAAGAATAACAAAAAGATGTTTACCCATGCTTTATTAACTACACAAAGGCTTTTGATTGC
>NW_006408602.1:6720920-6729379 GCF_000296735.1 Chrysochloris asiatica | reverse complement strand
AACTTCCATATAAATGGAGAAAAGATTGAAGTTGTCAAAGACTTCATTTTGCTCTGATCCAGCATCAACACTCATGGAAGAAGCAGTCAAGAAATCAAACGATGTATTGCATTAGGCAAATCTGCCGTACAAGACCTCTTTAAAGTGTTAAAGAGCAAAGATGTCAGTTTGAGGACAGAGGTACACCTGACCCAAGCCATACTGTTTTAAATAACCTCGTGTGCATATGAAAGTTGGGCAGTGAATAAAGATGACTAGAAAAATCAATGCATTTCAGTTATGATCTTGGAGGAGAATATTAAAAGAAAAACTGATTTTAATTATCGTTAGCAAAATTTTACCTGCATGCAATATTAATAATATTGTCTGATAATTTTCACATTCCATTGGGTCATCTCTGTTTGGAGTGGGAACAAATATGGATCTCTTCCAATTAGTTGAAACATGGACTGCCAAAATAACAAACCAACCTGTGTTGGAAGAAGTAAAGCCAGAATGCTCCTTCGAAGCCTGGATGGTCAGACTTCATCTCTCATATTCTATAATATTGTCAGGAGGGACCAGTCCCTGGAGAAGGATATTGTGATTGGTAAAGTGGAAGGTTACAGAAAAAGTAGGAGATCCCCACTGAGATTGATTGGCACAGTGACAGCAGAAATGGGCTCAAGATAATCAACTTTTGTGAGGTTGGCATAAGACCAGGCAATGTTTCATTCTATGGTGCATAGGGTTGCTATGAGTCAGTACCAACTTGATGGCACCAAACAACAACAATGATGCATACTCAAGAACAAGGGTAACAAATACAGTCCAGTGGATAACACACACCGACTCCTCACTATCTGCATGGTTAGGTTCCAGAGACCAGATCATTATGCACAAATTGGCATTATGTGAAAACGGAGGATTTCTTTTTTTGTATTTAGACAACCCTTTTGTCTGTTTTTTGTTTTGTTTTGTTTTGTTTTAATTTTAAAAATATGATCATAGAAAAAAATAATAACAGCTAGAGTTTACTGATTTCTGATGTGGCACTGTAGGATGAGCTAACCATAAGGTTGGTGATTCAGACCCACAGTCGCTCTTCAGACACTTTAAACAGGATTGTATGCATTGGCACTGACTCAAAAACAACTCAGCAACAAATTCAAGGTTCATTGATGTTCTCACCAGTGTAACTAGTCAAGTTGTGTATTATTTTTCTGCTGAAGAGCCTTGCAGGAGACAAAGCTGGATGTGACTGGAGGGCCAATAGCTTAAATACTTCACCTTCCTCTTGTGCTGGGTCAGAGCTTTCCTTGCTGAGCAGCCTCCTGGGATCCACTCCCACCCATGTAAATCCTGCATTCAAGATCCTGGAGCCTGCTGTGCCCTCGGAGCTAAGAGACTCATTGAGGCCTGGTGCTTCCTGACAGGGTGCCAACAACCAGGTGGTACACATAGCCCCACTGAAGTAAAAGTTTCAAACCCACGTGGGCTCCTTTTGGGATTTCATTAAACTCCCATGCATTTCTTCCAGACAATATCTCCAATGCCTTTCTTTCATTCCTTCACACCTCACAGCAATTTTAAGGTACAGGGCCTCAGACCACATAGAAGCTGGGAATTCAGCACTGGCACCCACTGGCTCAATGCTGCCTGCAGCCATAGGGGAGGGCAGCCCCATGTGGAAGCTGGACATGACATCCCCTAAGCAGGAGACAGTGGAGAGCATGTTACTGTTAAGTGCCATCAGTTGATTGTGACTCAAGGTGACCCTAAATCTAAATAGGGTTTCTGAGGAGCAGCTGGTGGGTTCAAACTGCCAACCTTATGGTTCTCAGTCGAATGCTTGTCCTACAGCATCATGCCAGGAGTCCATGGAGGGCGTGTTCAGCTTCCTGGAGGCCAACCAGACACTCCTAAAGGAAGCGGATACTACACAGTCCTTGCTGACATGCTTGCTACCTCATTAATGCACAAAATAGTCAGAGACTAGATTTTGTTTTCCTATTGTGATAAATGTGAAGTGCCAGATAAGGATACAGTCGGTAAGTGAGCAGTAGGTGCATAACAACTTTTGCAAGAAATATGCCAGTGAGAAGGGCATATGACTAGAAATTAAATTTATCTTATTTCCTTAGCAATATATCCAGCCTTAATTTCTGGATTGAGCATCAAATCACTTCCAAATTGTTTAATTTTATAAGAAATTGAAGCCACTGGGGAAAAATGAGAAATTAATGAGAATCTTCTTCTTGCTGTTGTTAAGTGCTGTCAAGTCAATTCTGACCCACAATAACCCTGTTTAGGTTTTCCAAGATGCAGCTAGTGAGCTTGAACTACCGACCTTGCAGTTCAAACAGCTTTGCAGTCTGATGCATTAATGAAAATAGAGTTAATATTATTGTTGGTCAAGACTGAAACATGGTTCAGCAAACTAAGTTTTTAGTCTAAGGGAAAAAAAACATGGCATTTTATATTAAGACTAATGAGCATTACAGTGAGAATAATGGTTCAGAGGTAGGTTTTTTCCCTTCCAGTCACATGACAGAAATAAAAGGTAAATTCATTCAACTTGACTTACACGGTTTGCACTGCCTCCTTACCTACAAATGTTACCCATACAAATGCACTCGCCTTCTATTGCTACTCACACTTTGGGTCTATAAAAAGGAAAAAAAAAAAAAAAGCCCACAAATCATATAAAGATGACTCAGCCAATCTGACCAGTTTATAGCTATTTTATCACTAGGTTATTGGGTAAGAATCCAACTATATCATTGATTAGGTATCATACAATGAATATAATATGATCATTAAGCAAATAAGAAAACAGACATATTGTAGAATCACTCACCTATTTGTATTATATGGAGAAATTCTCAGAGATTTCCTACAAACTCAAATTCTGTAATAAGCATCTACAAAAGAATAGGCTTTTTAAAAAGTATATTTCCTTGCTCATTAGACATGCTGCCTAATGTTAGGTCTATCACAATTTATTTTTTAAGTCCTGGGAAATAATCCAGGAAGGTTTAGCAAATAAGTGGACAGACACGTCAACACTAAGAATGAGTTCCAAAGAAGGCTTAGTATGCAGAGATGAGACTTGACTAGGATTTGAAGAGAACAAAAAAACAAAAAGATAAAAAAACAGAGAAAGAATCACAGAATACAACACAGTAATTTCTTCCAGAATTGAGACAATAACTTATCTAAAGCATTTTAATCCTGCCTGAAGAAGAGTGTAATAACCTATGAAGATTGGAGATGGGTCACAGCAAAAAGTAATGATTAAAGATCAAATGAAGATTCCAGTGGTGTTTAAGAGTCAAAGCAAAGATAAAATCTAACATCACTTCTATGGCAATTTGTTTTTCATACATATATTCTAATTTGTAAATATAAGAGCAGAAACGGTACCAAGATTTCTGGCCTTGGATGTGGTATTATCAGAAAACATTCTCAGAAATTATTAACCTACCCACTCCTCCCCTCATAAATGTACACAGATTCCAGTGAAAACAAGACTACGTGCACACATTTGACCCCCATAGGTCGAGGAAAGCTTTGTTCCTCTCACTGACCTCTGTCCTGATTTGAGGTTTCTCCAAAATCCACCAATGCTTTTAAAACAAGGCTTTCACATTTTGTCATTCATGTTTTACATTTTCTCCAGGGACATTGATAATAAAAGTCATAAAGGAAAAAAATGTGATTTTAAAGAAATATTTTTAAATAGTGTGGAAGGCTCAGTATATGCAGTTAGTGCATATGAGTTGGAAAATAAACAAAACACTGTGCCATTTCACAAAAACACATCAGGAGCCCAGTTCTGAAATAACCCATACCATTCTGAAATAAGTCTATAAATAAAAAGGCAATGGCATTTTTAACCACACATGCTAACTAGGTCATCTAATAATGATGGCATGATTCCAGTCATGCAAGGGTATCATCTACTCATTAGGATTCAAGTTATGGTCGATGACATTGATGTAACTTAGAAGAGTATAAGATAGAGGAAATATTTCATATTAAATAGACCAAGAATGATTCCCCTTGGAATAGTAAAGGTACAAATTGCTTTAGTTTTCATTTCCATGGCGCTAAATTTGTATTTCATGTGAGGGCCTATAATTGATGACTGCCTACTTGTCTGGGTGTAAAGGGATAAAAAAAATAGATTATGATTATCAAGGTTGTTTGTGTTAGTAGCAAAAATGGTAAGCAGTCCCCTGAAGTCTTTGTAAACAGCACACAATTTTTTTTTTTTTTCTTTTTCTTTTTAAGAACAGCATCAAAGAGTTAGGTAAAGAGTTGCAAGCCAATATCATCTGTCATTCAACTCACATAGCTCACAGTTGTTTCTGGAACAATCAGTGAGTATATCAACTAATAGCAAAATAAATGCCACAGTGTTCCTTCAAGATCAGTTCTAGATTTTTCTCAAGAGCTTTGCAGGATTAGCATTTGGTTTTTTGTTTTAATTTTTGTTTTGGATTTTGGTTTAGAACACAAAATACCTGTAGTTGCTCTACATTTTGATCTTCTCTTTTAATTTTTTTTTTCTAAAATCATCTCAATGTTGCTATAGATAGTAAATAACTTAAAATTCATACTAATTACTTCCATATGTCAAATTATCTTCTGTACCAAATTCCCAATTGCCTCTCATTATTGTAGATACGCACATATCTAAATTTCTCTTGATGTGCTCCAGATATCATTATAGCCTAATTCTGAGAATAATTCATTAACATTCTATGTATTGAAGTATTAATTTGTATAAACAAAGGAATAATCACAATTACTTAAGAAAAATTAAATAACTACTGTTCTAGTGACTATTTTTTATCCCTACCTACACAATGGTTATGTGTGTATGTTTGTAACTATGTGAACCAAAAGATTGACAAAATCTCAGTTAACCAAACACCCATTAATTTTGTTTCTCATGCATTATGGGATTGATTGTTACCATTTAGAAAAAAAAAAAAAAGATCAATTGTGAATCCTAAACGATAATAACTGCTTATGCTAGCATATTTTTATTTATCTGTTAAATGTCTAGTAGCATAATGCTTCTCAAACAAGCTATGGTTAAAAAGAAAACTTTGTTGTTTTAAATTTCCAGTCCATAGTGGGTTCATACTTTTGAAAGATACAGTAAAAATGAATGCTGTTTTTTTAAAGTTGTCTTAAAATTTTTCTTCATGTTTACATATCTGTAGTTATTTCGTTGCAGACCAATAATCAGAAGGCTATGGTGTTGCAGAAGAATACTGAAAGAACCATGGGCTGACAGAAGAACAGACATATCTGTGTTGGAATAAGTACAGCCAGAATGTTCCTTAGCAGTCAGGATGGTGACTCTCCCATGCTCATGTTTCATCCCTCATGCTTCAGACATATTATCTGGAAGGATCAATCCCTGGAGAAGAATATTATGCTTGGCAAAGTGAAGGGTTAATGGAAAATAGGAGACCCCCAAAGAGATGGATTGGTACAGTGGTCATAGCAATGGGCTGAAGGGCAATAACAGTTGGGTGGTTGTCACAGGACCGGGCAGTGTTTCGTTCTGTTGTGCACAGAGTTGCTATAAGTCAGAATTGACTCAACGGCAACTAGCAACAACCAATAACAACTTTAGAGCCTGGTGCCAAGGCTATTCAAGCTGTTGTTGTTGCTGTTAAGTGCCTTCAGTTCTGTTCGTACTCATAATGACCCTGTACAGGGTTTCCAAGGAATGCTGGTGAGTTTGAACCAGTGACCTTGTGGTTAGCAGTCCAGTGCTTATCCTACAGCACCATATCAGGACTCCACCAGTATAAAAGAGTCATCCTCTAAGCATTTCCCAAATTAAATATATAAGATTCTTGTTTAAGAAAATTGAATTAAATGTAAAAAATGTTGTTAAAAGTGCCATCAAGTTGATTCTGACTCATAATGACCCAATATAGGGTTTCTGAGGAATGTCTGATGAGTTTGAACCACCAACCTTATAGTTCAAACCAGGCTTGTGATCCTGCGCTCATCCTACAGCACCACACTGGAAATCATATATCTCTATATCTATAGATAGATATAGATATATATGGGCTGGTGTGGTGCTGTAGGATCAGCGGTGAACTTCAAACCAAATGGTCAACAGCTGCTCCTTGGAAACCCTATACAAGGTTACTATGAGTCTAAACCAACTTGATGGCACTTAACAAGAACAACAAAATATATAGAGTGTTCTATACGATAAGCACTGGACTGCAAACCATAAAGTCAGTGGTTCAAGCCCACCATCCACTCTGTGGGACAAAGATAAGCCTTTATTCCTCCATGTAGATTTAAAGCCTGGGAAACCTTATACAGGATTTATATATATATATTTGTTGTTGCTATTGTTAGGTGCTGCCGAATCAGTTCCAACTCATGGTGACCCTGTATAGGGTTTCCAAGGAGCAGCTGGTGGTGAGCGTCAACTGCCAACTTTGCAGTCCAGTGCTTTAACCCACAGTACCACACCAAGGACTCCTATATACACATATAAATACACATGTGTTATTGTTGTTGTTATGTGCCGTGGAGTCGGTTTGGACTCATAGCAACCCTGTACAGGGTTTCCAAGGCTGTAAATCTTTACAGGAGCAGAAAGCCTCATCTTTCTCCCGCGGACAGCTGGTAGTTTCGAACTGCTGACCTTGCGGTTCGCAGCCAGATTTGTAACCACTATGCTACCAGAGCTCCTTGGTGTTGTAGGATAAGCAGTACTGGACTGCTGACTACAAGAGCAGCAGTTCAAACCCACCAGTCACTTCTTGGAAACACAGTGTCACTATGAGTCACCCACTCAACAACCCTTAACAATATCAATATTTTTATTTATGAAAGAAAATGATCAATAGTTTGGTTTCATTTTATCCATCTGGTATTTAAGAATGCAAATTAATGGTTGAGAGATTATTGGGGGCAAACAGGAAGAGCAAAATTTATAATAGCAGGGAACCCAAGGGACTAGGAAACTATTTAAATTAGCCAGATGTACATAGAAAAAGAAGATGTGCTTTGAATCGTATGGGATAGCTTACAGACAGTAGTACATATATACAAGACAGTTTCATGTGGTAATCAATAATATTCCTAATAGAACTTGAAGAAGAAGAAATAAAAGTTTAAAATTTACTAAGTTTAACCTCTTGTAATATTGAATGGAGTCCTGGTGTGGTGCAGTAGGATAAGCAATGGACTGTATGGTGGGTTTGAACTGGCAAGGTCAGTGGTTCAAATTCACCAGCTGCACCTTGGAAACCCTGTACAGGATTGTTTGAGTCAGAATCAACTTCATGGCACTTAATAACACAATGGTTGAATTGAAATTGACTGTCAGTGCAAGAAAACCTAATTAAATAGTAATTTAAATAAAATAAGAGATGGTTGTTTTTCTCATGTAGAAGAAGCCCTTATAAAATACTGCGAGTGTTGTAGTCCCACCACTCACCTGTCAGTTTGTTGTACTGTGGTCGATTGCATGTTGCTGTGATACTGGAAGCTATGTCACTGGTATTTTAAATACCAGCATAGTCACCCACGATGGAGAAGTTTCAGCTGAACTTCCAGACTAAGGCAGACTAGAAAGAAGGAGAAATGGACTACTTCCAAGTATTTAGTCACTGAAAACTTCATGAATAGCACTGGATCATTGGCAGGACCAGAATACCAAATAAGGAAACATGATGAAGAGCATCAGAATACTGTCAAATAAGTGCCAGAAAAATGAGCCCCTCAAATTGGAAGGCATTCAAAATATGACTGAGAAAGTGCTGCCTCCTCAGTGTAGACATGAACAGGATGAGAGGATTGGAGTAAAGCTTCTGTGACCTTCATTTGCTGATAGGGAACAACTCAAAATGAGGAGTAGTAGCTATAAACATCCCTTAGTAATTAGAATATGGAATATACGAAGCATGCAGCTAGGAAAATTGGAAATTGTCTAAAATGAAACAGAACACAAAAACATCAATATCCTAGCCATCAGTGAACTGAAATTGGTCATTTTGAATCTGACAATAACATGATTTACTATGCCAGGAATGACAAATTGAAGAGGAACTGAATAGCATTCATTATCAAAAAGAACATTTCAAGATCTATCTTGAAGTACACCACTATCTGTGAAAGGATAATTTCCGTACACCTACAAGGAATAATACAACTATTATACAAATTTATGCACCAACCACTAAAGCCAGTGATGATGAAATTGAGGAAGTCTCAGACTTCGTCACTCTTAAACTGATAAAATGTGCAATCAAGATGTATTGATAATTACTAGTGATTGGAATGCAAAGGTTGGAAACAAGAGTAAAATTCAGTAGTTGGAAAATATGGCCTTAACTATAGAAACAATGCTGGAGAACACATAATAGAATTTTGCAAGACCAAAATCGGGCTGCGAACCTTAAGGTCAGCGGTTCGAAACTACC
>NW_006408602.1:6718275-6719865 GCF_000296735.1 Chrysochloris asiatica | reverse complement strand
TTTTTATCCCACTCAAGTGTCTGTCTTACAATAGTAGGCAAGGGAAAACAATATTCACAAGACAGTTAAGCAACTTACATTATTTCTCCTCTTTTACCCATTTAGACTATGCCTCAATTCTTGTACCACAGAGCCCTGTTGTTCCAAAGTTGAGCATACATCAATCACTATTTAACACTGGCCCATTTAGCCCATGAAAACCCATGTTTCCCTGTCTACTTTGTTCTTTCATCCCCCTTCACCTTCCCCCAGTAACAAATAATTTATTTTTTTCCTTTTAGAATGGATATCTTTTCTTAAGCTTTTACAACAATGGTCTTATGCAATATTTGTCCTTTTGTGACTGACTAATTTCACTCAGCATAATGTCTTCAAGGTTCATCCATGTTATGTAGTGGCTTGTAGCTTCCCTGTTATTCTTCAAGGTAGCATAATTTTTCATTATGTGTCTGCACCAAAGTTTGTTTACCCATTCTTTCATTGGTGGGCACTTAAGATGTCTCCATCTTTTTGCTATTGTGAATAGTGCTGCTATAAACATTGGTGTGCATATGTCTACTTGTGTTATGGCTCATATTTCTTATGGCTATAGATCAAGTAGAGGAATTGTTGGATCATATGATATTTATATTTCCAACTTTCTGAGGAAGCTTCATACTGTTTTCCAGACTGGCTGGACCATTTTGCATTCCCACCAGCAATGTAGGAGGGTCCCGGTCCCTCTACATCCTCACCAGCATTTCTTGTCCTCTGCTTTTTTTGAACTTTGCTATTATTGCTGGTATGAGATGATACCTCATTGTTGTTTTGATTTGCATCACTCTAATGGCTAATGAAAGGAAATCTGGTAGCGTAGTGGTTACACATGGGGCTGTGAACCGCAAAGTCAGCAGTTCGAAATTACCAGCTGTTCCATGGGCGAAAGATGAGGCTTTCTGCTCCCGTAAAGATTTCTAGACTCAGAAACCCTGTACAGGGTTGCTATGAGTCGGAACCGACTCCACAGCACATAACAACAATGGTTAATGATCATGAACATTTCTTCATATGTTTTTTGGCTGCCCAAATCTCTTCCTTGGTAAAGTGTCTGTTCATGTCCTGCCTGTACCTCTGTCTTTTTCTTGTACAGGTATTGTAGTTTCCTATAGATTTTAGAAATTAGTCCCTTGTCTGATATGTCATTACAAAAGACTTTTTGCCATTATGTGGGCTCCTTTTTTATTCTTTTGGTGAAATCTTTTGATGCACATAGTTTCTAATTTTTAGTATGTCCCAAACATCTATTTTGTCTTCTTTTGTTTGTGCAATTTTGTCAATGTTTGGTAGTCTCTGTGTGTCCTGTATTAGAGCCCTTAAATTTGTTCTTATTTTTTTCATTGATGACCTTTATAATTCTGGCATTACATGAAAGTCTTTAATCCATGCAGAGTTGGGTTTTGTATATGGCACGAGGTAAAGGTTTTCTTTCAATCTTTTGCATATCCATTTCCAGTTCTGCCAGCAACATCTGTTGAAGAGACTATCTCCTCCCCGTTCAATGTACTACATCCAAAACACATTGGCAAAGATTAGTTGGCTGTATGTGGATGG
>NW_006408602.1:6713115-6714575 GCF_000296735.1 Chrysochloris asiatica | reverse complement strand
GCCTGACCTTGCAACCTTTAGTCTCGGCTTTAGGAAAATATCACATTTATCTGTGGATTATCAAGAGCTCCGTGTATTAAATTAATACATGTAACTGAATATTAAGATGAAAAACAATTTGCTATTAACTGCCAGTGGCCTCATTTGTTACACTCGGGCCTATAGGGCCTCAAACCTCTGACAAGTCTTACACGGTCCACAACACTCTGTGCCATTGTCGAATTTCTTTCTGGTTGTTCTATCCTCTTTTGAAAGTGGTGTATTAAATCTCCCACTATTATTTTAGATTTGTCTATTTCTTTCTTCAAATCTATTAGCGTTTGTCTTATATATTTTGGAGCTCTTCATTGAGAGCATAGGCATTTATTATGGTGGCCATATTGTTAAACTGACCATTTAATTATGAGACGATGTCCATCTTTATCTATTACGCTGGTTTTGACTTAGAGTTTATTTTATCAGAGATTAGTATTGCCACTCCTGCTTGTTTTATTATTGCGATTAGCTTGGTATATATTTTTTTTGTATCCTTTAACTTTTAGTCTGCTTTTGTCTTTGTGTTTGTGGTGTGTCTTTTGCAGACAGCATATTGAAGGATCTTATTTTCATATTCATTCTGCCACTCTATGTCTCTTAACAGGTGCATTTAATCCATTGACATTCCATGTAATTATCGATAGGTATGAATTATTTGCTGTTATTATGTTTGTTTTCTTGTGGTGCTACTGGTTTCTTTCTTCTATATGCCTTCCTGTGCTATGTTCATATTTTTTGTGTTATTTCTTCCCAGTTTCTTCATAGTTTTTATGTTTCCATGTTCTTCTTGGATTTTCATTTACTTGGTATGCTGTGAAGTATTAATTTTCTTTGAGGTTACCCTATATTCTATTAACTTTTCCCTCCATTTAAGACAGTCTGACCTCCTTACCACCTGGACTAATTGTAATTGTTTTGTTCATAGATTGACCTCCCAGATCCTCTGAATTCATTCTTATAGTTTTGTTCTATTCTGGACTGTTCCATCTGTTGATTGAGCTGCAGGTGGTACTTCCATGTATGTCAATCTCTGCTTGTTGTCTGTTCTTGTTGGTTCTCAATCCAAAGAACTCCCTTTAGAATGTTTTGAAGTTCTGGAATGGCTTTGACAAAATCTGTTAGCTTCTGTTTATCCAGGAATGTTTTTATTACACCCTCATATTTGATTGACAGTTTTGCTGGGTAGATGATTCTTGGTTGACAGTTTTTTTTGTTTTCTTTTGTTTTGTTTTCAGGGTTTTATATATGTCTCCCCATTGCTTTCTTGCCTTCATGGTTTCTACTGAGAAATCAAATCTTACGCTGATTTGCTTGGCCTTTGTAAGTGACATTTCTCTTTTGCCTAACTGCCTTCAGGATTCTCTCCTTGTCTTTGATTTTGGAGAGGCCAAAAGAACCAATAGATCTATTTTGGAAGATGTACA
>NW_006408602.1:6701461-6711199 GCF_000296735.1 Chrysochloris asiatica | reverse complement strand
GGTTGTTAATGAGTCTTCCTCCAATCCTGATGCCACGTTTTTCTTCATAGAACCCAGCTTCTCGTATTATTTGCTCAGCATACAGGTTGAATAAGTATGGCGAAAGAATACAACCCTGTCTCACATCTGTGGCAGCTGGTATTGACCTTTGCCTGGATGGTGGTATTTTATAGGTTGTAACTGTAGCTTAGCTATATGACCACAATTGCTGCCTCTTCTTGGGTAAGTAAGAGAGAAAAAAAGCCCCCCTAAAGGTAAAAAGTGGACCAAAAAGCAAAACACCAACAGCCAAAAAAAAAAAAAAAAGCCAATTGGATACTATAGTATATAATCACAGAAAAAAAAAATTTTTTGTATCAAAATATTAGTATGACTTTAATGCCCTTTTCTTGGCTTCTTGCCTTCAAGACTGCCTGATAAATTTCAAGATTTAACTGTTGGTCCTTATGATGTAATTCAGAATTTAATTTTCAGCCTGTTTCCTTTTTAGTCTGTCTTTCTCCCACTCCACAAACCCCATTCAGGCCTTTTCCTTAGTGATAAACAGATAAGTGCTAATTGTAGCCATTTTGTGTTACCATTTGGTTTTAATCAGTACCTTTCCCCTGCTTAAATTCTGCACAGTGGTTTTTGTTGATCCTATCTGTGAACATGCATAGTAGAACCCTCCAGGGGCAGGAGGGTGTCCACTCACTTAATCACCCCCTCCAGTCACCAGGGTGGAGGTGTGCAGACAGCAAAAGACAAATGAACAGTTACAAAAAATAACGTCCACACCTTTATGTCTGAGGATCGGTCAGACGTCTGTAGTGGGAGGACTTCTCTGATCCTTCACCTACTCTGTCACAACCAAGATGGCTGCTCTAGGAGTGGCTGGGAGCTGCAGATCAGAATCACCATGTTTCTTGCTTCTGCTGCAAATTCCACTGGCTGTAAACTTTCAAACATTCTAAATAATCCTTTCTATGTTGTTCAGAGTTCTTGGGACCATCCTCTGAACCTACTTTGTCTGGTATTCTGCATTATTGCTGATGGAGGTCTACACTGCATTTCCCCCCTAATCCACCATTAAGCCCTACCTCCTGCAAATATCTTTTTTAAACAACATAACTGTACACATGACCTCACCAGAGGGAATACACAGGAAACAAATTGATTACATCTTTGGAAAGCAAAAATAAGACCACAGGTAGACTGGAACAGACCAACTGTTGCTAAACTGCAAGTTCAGGTTGAAGCTAAAGTGAATTCAAACAAGTTCACAAGAGTAAAAATACAATCTTAAGCATAGCCCACCTGAATTTAGAGATCATCTCAAAAACAGATTTGATAAATTATACACTAATTACATGAACCAAGAGGCAATCATTCAAACACAACAAGGGCATACTGAATGGATTAAAATCAGGAAAGGTATGCACCAGGGTTGTATTTTTTCACCATACTTATTCAATCTGTATACTGAGCAAATAATCTGAGAAACTGGATTATATGAAGAAGAATGTGACATCAGGATTGGAGGAAGACTCATTAACAACCTACAATATGCAGATGATACAATTTTACTTAAAATATTGAACTGATGAAGATCAAAGAACACAGCCTTCAGTATGGGTTGCATCTCATCATAAAGAAAACAAAAATCCTCACAACTGGACAATAAATATATTGCTCTTAGACTAGGGTAAAGAAAGTAAGGAATCCATTTTATTTCTACAATTACAGTTCTGTCACAGAATCATCTTTTATAGACTGTCAGGACTGCGGATTACATTGTGCTAAGCAGCTACTGATAGATGTAGAAGGAATGATAGAGGTGGTAAAAACATCTAAGTCATCCTCCTCTTTCTTTGGCTTTTTTTAAAATATAGGTTTAATTGGCTCATAATTGATTTTTTTTAAATGAACTGTACAGGAATTAATGTGATACTGGTATATGTACATATATATATATATCAGTTGAGTTAAGAAATAACCAAACCCCACTATCATCAATTCAATTCTGACTCATAATAACCTCATAGGATTAGCTAGAACTTGGAAATAGGGTTTCCAAGACCGTAATCATTATAGAAACAGATTGCCTCAACTTTCTCTCAAAGGGCGAGTGATGGGTTTGAACAGCTGACCTTTAAGTTAGCAGCCCAGCACTTACCCACCATGTCACCATGAGTTAGGAAAAGGTGATGGGGGAAAAAAAAATCACTTGATTAAAAATAAGTTCTACTTAGTTGAGCCATCAATTCATGAATTTCATAACCACCTAGCATATTGAAATCACTATAATTTTTGGAAGGTGGGACACAAAAGAAATACGAATTGAATCCTTCCTTCAAGCAGTTTGTTCTTCTAACACAGGAGTTTACATCGATATCTTTTACGCAATGCATAGCTTCTTTATACTTTTTTGTATTAAAGCAGTGTTCACAGCAGTTGATAAGACGAAGCTAGTTAAGAAATTTGGCTAAGATGCTGTGGCCAATCTGTGCATGGAACACAACTGAACATTTCAATTGTTCAGCTACTCTTCACACTAGTACATTCATGAATTATTTCTAACTTGATATCCCTCAAGGTCTTTTTTTCTAGATCACAGTTTTTATATTAAATGGTCACAGACATGAGACTAAAACAAGAACATTGAGCTCACTCTCCCACATGTTGTTGTTAAGTGCCGTTGAGTCAGTTCTGACCCAAAGCGACCCTGAACAGGGTTTCCAAGGCTGTAAATCTTTACGGGAGCAGAAAGCCTCATCTTTCTTCCGCGGAGCAGCTGGTACTTTCTAACTGCTGACCTTGCGGTTCGCAGTCCAATTCGTAACCACTACGCTACCAGAGCTCCGTTACGCTCCCACACTCTCCCACATAAAACCCTGTAATTTTTAAGGCAAGAGTTTGCTTTATGGCGATGACACTGCTAGAAGTTCCATTTGTGATATCACAGGACTGTGTATGCACAGGACGGGAAGGCTCTGAAGGTCCATTCTTATGAGTTCCCTGCCTTTAGGATTTATATTCATTTCTCAACTGTGAGCTGAGCAGCACTGCCTTTGAGCTGGGGGCTGCCCTGAAGACCTGAACCCAACCAGCCGTCTCTTCTTTGAAGTCTCCAAGGAAGATGTTCACAACTCCCGTATGTTATATGTGACACCATCTGGCAACACTTGCAGATGAAGCCTACTCTAGGAAAAAGGTGGAAATGTTTCCCCGGCACCCTTTTCTCCTCACATACTATCACCCCCTTTTCCCACTAGCTTCCCAAGGCTGCATACCTTTACTTTGAAAAATGAACCTGCATAAATCTATCACTGGAAAATTGTTTAAGATCTCACATTCTTGACATATTTCCATCCAAATGAAGCAAGCTGGAATATCTAAAAGCCCCCACAGGACACAGAAATAGTCAAGTATGCTACACTGGAAAAGATATTTTGAGGAAGGGCATGGCATTTTCTCCATGCCCCTCAAGTCACAACATGCCGATGGCTGTGTACTACACCTAGGCCATCTGGAAGAGATTTTTCTAGGACATCATAATCCAAAATATTCCATCCATCTGTCAGATCATGTGTCAGACCATGTGTCTCAATTTCTAATTCAGAAAATATGGCCCCTGTACTTACGTCAGCCCTGCTTACAGTCACTTCTAACCCAAATGTTGCTGGGTTTTTGCCTCATCCTTAGTGAACATGAAGAAGCTGCTCACCACCACCTCATGGGCGAGATCTCCCTTTATACTTGAAAGCAGGGCTTTGAAGGAGTTCATTCTGGGCTGACCTCATGCTGCGAATTTGCCTTTCTACCCCAACTATACAGAAAATCAAAGCTACAGTTTCACAGGCTCTCAGGTGATTCTTATAATTTCATTAAAATGCAGCTTCTGATTCAGTATATCTAGGGTAGAAATGCAAATTCTCAGCAAGGGAGCTGAACTGAAATGAACTGGTTTGAAGCCCGGCTGGAAAGCTAATATTAACTTCCTCCTTCAGCCTTTTCTTCTCTAGCTGAATGGGCTTAGTTCACCTGGATTGCCCAAATAAGAGTCAGCACTCAATAAAACTCTTAAATAAATTGTTTCACTATTATCTGCCACCGAGTCAGCCTCTAACTCACAATGAAACAAAACACTCTCCAGTTTTGCACCATCCCCATGATTTAATATAATCCACAGTGTTTATTCCACCACTCGTCTGTCAGTTTGTAGTACTGTGGTGGCTTGTGAGTTGCTGTGATTATGGAAGCTATGTCATAGGTATTTTAAATGCCAGCAGGGTCACCCATGGTGGACAGGTTTCAGATGAGCTTCCAGACAAAGACAGAATAGGAAATAGGAGTGACGAACTACTTCCAAATATTTACTTACTGAGACCTTATGAATAGCAGAGAAACACTGTCAGAAACAGTGCCTGAAAATGAGCCCCTTAGGTTGAAAGGCACTAAAAATGCAACTAGGGAATAGCTGCCTCCTCAAAGTAGAGTTGACAGTGATGACATGAATGGAGTAAAGCCCTTGGGAGTGAAGTCCATGGGACCTTCATTTGTTGATGCAGTGCAACTCAAAATGAGGAGAAAGAGCTGTAAACATCCATTAATCATTGGAACATGGAATGTACAAAGTATGACTCTATGAAAATTGGAAATTGTCAAAAATGAAATGGAACACATAAACATCAATATCTTAGGCATTAATTAACAAAAATGGACTAGTATTGGCCATTTAGAATCTGACAACCACTTGTTTTAAGATGCCAGGAATGACAAATTGAAGAGGAATGGTGTTGCATTCATTGTCAAAAAGAACATATCCAGATCAATCATGAGGGACAATGCTGTCTGTGATAGGATAATATCCATGTGCTCACAGGGAAGACCAATTAATATCACTGTTATTCAAGTGTGCACACCAACCACTAAAGCCAATGATGATGAAATAGAAGAATATTACCAACTTCTTCAAGCTGAAACTGATCAAACATGCAATCAAGATGTATTAATAATTACTGATGATTGGAATACAAATGTTGGGAACAAAGAGGATTGATCAGTAGTTAGAAAACATGGCTTTGGTGATAGAAATGATGATAGAGATTGTATGACAGAATTCTGTAAAATCAATGATTTGTTCATTTCAACTACCTTCTTTAGACAGCATAAGATGATTAAACACATGGACCTCACGAAATGGAATACACAAAAATCAAATTGACTACATCTGTGGAAAGAGATGATGGGAAAACTCTATATCGTTAGTCAAAACAAGGCCAAGGAAAGATTGTGGAACAGAGCATCAATTGCTCATATGCAAATTCAAACTGAAGCTGAAGAAAATGAAAACAAGTTAAAATATGACTTTGAATATATCCCACCTAAATTTAGAGATCATCTGAAGAACAGATTTGATACATTAAACACTAAAGACCAAAGACCAGAAGAGTTGTAGGATGACATCAAGAATATCAGACAGGAAGAAAGCAAAAAGTCATTAAGAAGACAAGAAAGGAGGAAAACATCAAAATGATGTCAGAAGAGACACTGAAACTTGGTTTCCAGCAGAGAGATGCTAAAGCAAATGGAAGAAATGAGGAGGTACAAGAGCTGAATAGAAAATTTCAAAGGTCAGCTTGAAAAGACAAAGTTAAGTATTACAACAAAATGTGCAAAGATCTGGAATCAGAAAACCAAAAAAGACGAACACGCTCAGCATTTCTCAAGCTGGGGAAACTGAAGAAAAAATTCAAGCCTCAAGTTTCATTATTATAGGATTCTCTGGGGGACATTATTGAATGATACAGAAAGCATCAAAAGAAGATGGAAGGAATACACAGTCACTGTACCAAAAGGAAATGGTCAATGTTCAACCATTTCAAGAGATAGCATATGATCAAGAGCCCATGATAATGAAGGGAAAAGTCCAAGGTGCACTGAAGGCATTGGCAAAGAACAAGGCTCCAGGAATTGATGGAATAAAAATTGAAATCTTTCAAGAAAGTGAGGCGGCACTGGAGACACTCACTTATCTATGCCAATAAATTTGGAAGACAACTATATGGCCGACTGATCAGAAGAGATCCATATTTGTGCCTATTCCTAAGAGAGGTGACCCAACGGAATGCAGAAATCATAGGACAATATCTTTGATATCCCTTGCGAGTAAAGTTTTACTAAATGTAATACAGAAACAGCTACAAGCATAAATTGACAGAGAACTTCCAGAGGTTTAAGCTGGATTCAGAAGAGGATGTGGCACAAGGGATATCATTACTGATGTCCTATGGATCTTGGCTGAAAGCAGAGAATATCAGAAAGATGTTTACCAGTGCTTTACTGACTATGCAAAAGCTTTCAATTGCGTGAATCATGACAAAGTACGGACAACGTTGCAAAGTATGAGTATTTCTGAACACTTAATTTTTCTCATAAGGAATCTGTACCTGGACCAAGAGGCAGTTGTTTGAACAGAACATGGGAACACTGAATGGTTTAAAATTAAGAAAGGTTTGTGACAAAGTTGAATTCTTTCACCATACTTATTCAAACTGTATGCTGATCAAATAATGTGAGAAGCTGGGTTATATGAAGAAAAATGTGGCATCAGGATTGGAGGAAGACTCAATAACAACCTGCGATATACAGATGATACAACTTTGCTTGCTGAAACTGATGAAGATCAAAGAACACAGACTTCCATGTGGATTGCCTCTCAATGTAAAGAACACAAAAATCTTTACCACTGGACCAATAAACAACATTCTTATGAATGGAGAAAAGATTTAAGTTGTAAAGGATTTCATTCTTCTTGGATCAATTATCAACACTCACGGAAGCAGCAGTCAAGAAATCAGATGACATATTGCATTAGGCAAATCAGCTGCACAAGACCTTTTTAAAGTGTTGAAGAGCAAAAATGTCAGTTTGAGGACTAAGGTGCAGCTGACCCAAGCCATGGTATTTTCAATAACCTCATATGCATGCAAAAGAAGGACAGTGAATAAGGAAGACTGTAGAAGAATTGATGCTTTTGAGTTATGTTGTTGGAGGAGAATATTGAAAGTGCCATGGGCTGTCAAAAGAACCAACAGATCTGTGTTGGAAGAAGTGCACCCAGAGTGGTCCTTGGAGGCCAAGATGGCCAAACTTCGTCTCTCATACTTCAGATATATTGTCAGGAGGGACCCATCTCTGGAGAACGATATCATGTTTGGCAAGGTGGAAAGTTAGAGAAAAATAGGAAGACCCCCAGCAAGATGGATTGGCAAAGTGGCAGCATCAATGGGCTCAAGCGTGGCAACAATTGTGAGATTGGCCCAGGTCTGGGCAGTGTTTCATTCTGTTGTGCATAGGGTCGCTATGAATCAGTACCAACTTGATGGCACATAACAACAACAGTGTTTATTAGATGATTTTCAGAAGGAAATCATTAGGTATTTCTTCCTTGTCTGTCTTAATCTGGATGTGTCTCTAAAACCTGCTGAGCTTCATAACAATATACAAGCCTCCATGGACAGAGAAGTGGTAGCTGCATATGAGGTCCACTGGCCACAAAATGAACTTAGGTCTCTTGCATGGAAGGCAAGAATGTGGTCACTAAGCCACTTCTTGTTGTTATTAAGTGCTGTAGGGTCCTTTCTGACCCATAGAGACCCTGTATAGGGTTTCTGAGAAGAAGCTGGTAGATTTAAACTGCCAACCTTGTGATTAGGCATCCAGTGCTAATCCTACAACGCCACACCAAAAGTCCAAATCACCACTTAATAAATAAGTCTCAATATTTTCCTCTTTCCTCTCCCTTCTTTCCCCTAGCCCCAGGAGTAGGAGAAAATTTGATAGAACTCCAAGATTTAATAGAAACTGAAGGACAGTGTCAGATGATCTACTAAGCAAGGTAAGCATGGAATGACTTGTGCTTTATTACTAATCTGTAGTGAAGGATCTCACAATTTTTCACATTAAAGATTCTGCTTCTTGGTATGGCTAGTATCTGTCTACCAACCCTACAGCACCTTCCTTCAGAATTAAAACCTTTTTTCAAATGTATAGTCCCTGACAGGATGAAGTACATAGTAAGCAAGGAAAGCACAGCTTTTCATGCTAATTGGGTAATCTGCCTCTGTGCAAGGACAAATAATGGGAAAAGGTGCCCAAAAGCCAGTCAGCCATTATCTTTACGTGGCCTTATTATGACCCGGGCCTCTGATATATCATTCAGGGTGGCCCAAGGAGGAGGTCCCAGGCTCAGTGGAGGCCCACATGAGCTCCAGGTCATCAGAGATGCTACCTGAGAAGTTTTCAAAGTCATGGTAAGTGCAAAATGTCAGTCAATAAGCGAAGAATAGGTATCATTCTATTAGCGTAAATAGTGTACACGTAACTTAAATTAATTGGCTACAAGTATTTATTATCTGTTCGTACAATGAGTCTCACTTTCCCTGGAAACACAGTGTTTTGGAGAGGTGTACAGAGAATGTAAGCTCCGCTGCTTCAAAATCTTGAGTACCCAGTGCCTTCTGTGTGTGTATCTAGATACCATGAGTGTATAAACGGGCATATCAACACTGTCTGCCCTTGATAATTTCTAATGCTGCTAAAAGATTTCAGTTAAATGAACATCTTTCGAACTGTCAAAAATTAATTCAACATAGATCTGTTCATTTATTAATTAAAACAAGTCTTCACTGAATACCCATGTGCCAAATACTGCTTTTCCCGATGGCTATAAAGTGTGTGTAGGGGGGTAGAGGTGGGTGGCAGGAGATGAGGGCACCATTCTTATATACTCACAACCTATTGCAAGGATACACATTATAAACATATAAGCAAACAAATCAAATGTGTCAGGAAGTGATAACAAAAATAAAATAAAAAGGGATCTTGGAATTTCATTCTGGACTGCCCTTCGAGTTTTCATTTTTCCTCTTTTCATCCATAAATCTACAAGATGAGATGAATTGTCACCCTCATCACCTTCATGTAGGAGCGACCCTGTCTTTCGAATAACTAGCCATCTGCAGTGGACCTCAAAACCTGCTCCTGGAGAAGCATTTCTCAAGCTTTCTGGCTGAGCCATTTCCATTCTTCTCTCATAGCCCCATTTACCTCTTTTTTATGGGTGTTATTTTAAAATTAATTTGAATACGTATTTCATTACCTCTTTTAATTCTATGATCTCCATGAGGGTAACATTTTTTTTTCCCCCTTCCTCACTATTTAGCATAGTGGGTTATGAGTTGGGCTGCTAACTGCAAGATTGTGGTTTGAATCTACCAGCCATTCCATGGGAGAAAGATCAGGCTTTCTGCTTCCATAAATATTTATTGCCTCAGCAAGGATATGGAGAGACTGGAACCCTCCTATATTGTTGGTGGGAATGTAAAATGGTTCAGCCCTCTAGAAAATGGTTTGGTACCTCCTCAGAAAGTTGGAAATATAAATACCTTATGATCCAGCAATTCCTCTACTTGGTATACATTCACAGGAAATGTGAACCACAGCATAAGTAGATACATGCACACAAATATTCATAGTAGCACTATTAACAATAGCAAAAAGATGGAGACAGCCTAAATGTCCAGCAATGGAAGAAATGGTTAAATAAACTTTGCTACAGACATACAATGGAATACTATGCAACCTTGAAGAATAACAAGAAAGATGGAAGCCACCACATAACATGAATGAACCCTGAGCACATTATTCTGAGTGAAATTGTTGTTGTTGTTATTAGTTGCCATCGAGTTGGTA
>NW_006408602.1:6681219-6700576 GCF_000296735.1 Chrysochloris asiatica | reverse complement strand
GTACATTCCATGTTCCAGTTTTCAGTGGATGTTTACAGCTGTTTCTCTTCATTTTGAGTTGTGCCCCATCAGCCAATGAAGGTCCTGCAGGCTTTTCTGCCACTGACTTTACTCCATTTGCATCATCATGGTCAACTGTACTTTGAGGAGAAAGCTCTTCCCCTGTCGCACTTTGATTGCCTTCCAACCTGAGGGGATCATCTTCTGGCATTGTATCTGACAGTGTTTCTCTGCTATTCATAAGTTTTTCAGAGACCAAATATTCGGAAGTAGTTCGGCACTCCTTCTTTCTAGGCTGTCTTCATCTGGGAGCTCATCTGAAACCCGTCCACAAAGGGTGACCATGCTGATATTTAAAATACCGGTGGCATAGCTTTCAGAATCACAGCAACTCACAAGCCATCACAGTACGACAAATTGACAGACGAGTGGTGGTGTGTGAAATTAGCCAGTCACAAAAGGACAAATATTGCATAAGACCATTATTGTAAAATTGTAAGAAAAGTTACCCATAATAAAAGAAAAAATAAATTATTTGTTGATAACCAAGGGTGGAGGGAGGGGACAGTAGAGCACAGGTTAGAGGATAGTCACATCATAGCTCAGGGGCTGAGGAGGGCAATTTACAAGGAAAGGGAGGACAATACACAAAAAGTGGGATGGGAGAGGAAGAACAAGGTAGATAGAGAAAAACACTTAGGTAAGTTTGCATTGGCTAAATGGGTCAGAGGTAAATAGTGATATATGTTGAACCTTAAAACAATAGGACACTGAGATACAGGTATTAAGGCATAATCTGAATTAGTGAAAGATGGGAAATAATGTAAAGATGCTTGGCTGTCTTATGGATATTGGTTTCCCTTGTCTGTTATTATAAAATAGAAATTTGAGTGGGATAGAAAGGAATTTCAAGAAGCATGATTATAGAAGCTTGTAAGCCCATCTTCAGCCTATAACTGATTGGAATACCTAATAGGCGTTCTAGAACTTGACCAGTGAAATAGGCTTCTTGCAGAGCCTTTATATTGTATAGGACTTACGTAGAATCCTGAGCCCCATCCAGAACCTTCTGAGGTGGGATAGTCCCACTTGCATGGACATATAGACCAACCCAGAGCAGCTAGAGGAACAGAAAATACTTCTTGAAAGAAAGACCAGTAGGAAAAACCAAAAACAAAAATGGCAGTCCTATTGGCCACTACAAGAACAAGCAAGTTGTTCCCCAGGGAGCCATCAGAGCAAGCAATCAAATCTCTTCAGGACAAAATCCCTCTAAGACTGAAATTCAAAGGGAGCTCATGAGCAGGCATGTAAGCTTGCTGAAAATCATGTTAGTCTACTTACTTATGGATGTAGTAGCTCAAAATACCAACCAAGAGGGAAGGAGTCTTCACATCAAGGCTTGGTATACAGGATTGATAGGGACAGGCAACTTAGACGCTGGCTACCTAAAATGGAGGGGTGGGACTATAAAGATACAAGTTTTCAAGAGGGAGTTTAGTTTCAGAATGTGTGGTGGAAGGTAGAATCCCCACTGAATAGTTTTCACCTTGTCTAGACGGGTCTGGTGAAAGGAGATGGGGATAAGAGTCTTAATGATTCAGTAGTGAGGAATTGTTATCGTAACTAATTGCAATTGTCACAACTGTAAAGGTAGAAGTTTTGTTACAAAAAGTGGGGAGTAGTTAATCTTACATTCTAGAAACAGAGGACCCTAAGACCATCAAGAGAGAAGACCATGAGTGGAATGTGGGACCCTAAGTAGAGAAGCAACAACACCAGAGATGGAGGTAGAGGTGATGGCATGAAGATCAGCTGAAGACTCTAGACTTATGGAAAGAGAAAGGATGGGTGCTGGCAGCCAGGAGGCTGGCTTCCAGAATGTGTCCTTTAGTTGTTTAAATGATTATATATTCCTGCATGGGTTTCTTTCTGTACATAAAAAAAAAGGAAGGTGGCAATTCTTGATAAAATAAACAATCTATGATGGTTTTGGGGGAAGGAGGAAATGATACATGTGCTAGATGGTAGACACACATGTGCTAGATGGTAGATACACACTGACATGGGTGACGGGGCAGGAAGTATACTGGAGGGAGGTTGGCAGAGGAGAGATGGGGAAGGCAGGAGACACAGGGAGGAATACAGTGGTTAAAGTGAATAGAAGTAAATGCTGTTAACTGTTTGTGCATGGACGGGATTGCAACCATGTGCTCTGGTAGAGTATGGTTACAAATCGGGCTGCGAACCTTAAGGTCAGCAGTTCGAAACTACCAGCTGCTCCGCAGGAGAAAGATGGGGCTTTCTACTCCCGTAAAGATTTACACCCTCGGAAACCCTGTACAGGGTCGCTATGGGTTGGAACCGACTCGATGGCACTTAACAACAACAACAATGACGCAAAGGATATGACTGGTTGAATTTGATGATCTGCTCTGTAAACCTTCATTCAATTCACAATAAAAAGTTGAAAAGAAAAAAATATTTATAGGTTTGGAATCCATATATATATATATATACAGGGTCACTGAGTCAGAACTGACTCCACGGCACAAAACCACCACCACCATTGCATCCTCAGATCATAGCACACTGCCTGGCACATGTTATTGTTATTGCTATTTGCCATCAAGTTGGCTCTACCTCATGGTGGTCTTATGCATAAGAGAAGAAAAGACTGCCCAGTCCCAAACAATTTTTATTATCTATTTGAATCCACTGTGTAGGCTATTTTGTCAGTCCATCTTATTGAGGGTTTTCCTTGTTTTCACTGATCCTCTAGTCTACCAAATGGTGATGTTCTTTTCTAGTGATTGGTCTTCTTGATGATGTGTCCAAAGTAAGCAAGACAAAGTCTCACCATCCTTTTTCCTAAGGAACATTGTGGCTGTATTTCTTCTAGGAATGATTTGTTCATTCTTCTAGAAGTACCTGATATATTCAATATTCTTTGCCAACACAATTCAAATGATCAATTTGTGCTAGGCATTTAATAAATATCTGAAAATTAGGAGACACATAGTTAATAAATACGTAAATAGTAAAACCTTCAGTGTCATTTTTAATCAAACAAAGCTAATTAAAACATGAAATTGATTGGCAAAGATTTTAAATGCTGTTAATATGCCAGTTTCACCAGAATGAGGAAATTGATACTAATGTATTTTTGATGTGAATGTTGTTGTTAAGTGCCCTCAAGTCAATTCTGACTCATAGCTACCCTGTCTAGGGATTTCTGGGAATGACTGGTAGATTTGAACAGCCAACCTTGCAGTTCAAACTGGCCTTGCAGTCTAATGCATTATCCTGCAACACCACACCAGGACTTCAGTGTGAATGTAAATACTCTTTATTGAAGATGGTTGGGAAAATGAGCATTCACATGCTGTTGCTGGCAAAATAAATTGATACAATCTCTCTGGAGGCTGTAATATGCATTGTCGTTGTTTTTAAGTGTTGTTGAGTCAGTATTGACTCATAGCGACCCTGTACAGGGTTTCCAAGGAACAGCTGGTGGGTTAGAAATGCTAACCTTGTGATTCCCAGTCCGGTGCTGATGCTACAGCAACACACCAAGAGTTCATAATGTGCATTATGAGCCTTGAAAAAGCATTTACTCTCTTCTAGAAATTAGGCTTCTAGGAGTTTATCATAATAAGAAAATGTTACAAGTGCTTAAGATACATATATACAAAGATAGAATAGGCCTGGAGATTTAGTTTCAAAACTTAGCCAATGAAAACTTTATGGATCATAACAAAACACTGCCCAATTTGCTTTGAACACATCATTAAGAGGGATCAGTCACTGGTGGATCACATTCTGCTCATTGAATTAGAGGACCTACCAGGTAAGTAAGATCCTCCGTGAGAGGGATAGGCACAGTAGCCACAACAAAACATTCAAACATGCTGGGATCATGAGGAGGGTGCAGGACCGGGCCAAGTTTTGCTTGGTTGTGCCTGAGGTCATCATGTTCTAGCTTTGACTCGACAATAGCTATGCATTCATCTGTTTATCTGTCTATCTATCTACCTTAACAAGGGCCCCTGGTGGTACAACAGTTACTGGTTTGGCTGCTAACTACATGGTTAGTAGTTTGAACCCATCCAGAGGCTCCAAAGGAGAAAGACCTGGAGATCTGCTTCTATAAAGATTGAAACCCTATGAGGCAGTTCTATTCTGTCACATGATGTCACTATGAGTCAAAAAATTGACTAAACAGTACTTACCAAGAAAAGCCTTCACCTGACTAGTTTAAGATAATGAAATTTTTAATTCATTCTCTCAACATTTCCCTGTGTGGTACAACAAGTATAAGTAGTATGTATTCCATGTCAAATGAAGGCTATAGTTCATAAAGTGGAGGAACTGTCCTCTGTAGTCTCTGAATCCAAGCATTCAAGATGCAAAACTGTTTATATACTTTCCCAACTCTGGACCATTGGACTTATTCAACTGAAAAGGGCTCAGAAGCAAAGAACTGGGTCTAGTGTCTTCCCTGGGTCCTTAAAGCAACTTCTCCTGCAAATTGCAGGCAGGGGAGAACCTGAAGAGAGATGAGCCAACCCACCCAGAGGCAGCAGCTTATACACCATGTGGCTCCCAGGAGGAGGAACATTGACATGCACACTGGTCAATCCCAGGGAGCCAAGGCCAGGGATGGGAAACTGGCCAGAGAGAAACAAAGAAGCCCATTTCTAAAAAGTTTTATTGTTAACATTATTTCCAGCTTGCTATTATGTACTTTTAGACCCCTAGTTGGTTTTCTTTCTCCTACCAAAGGTCAGAGCCACTCTGATTACTTCACTAATGGAGAATTCAACAAATGGACACTGGTGAACTGTCAAAAAGGCACAAATCCCAGTGGCTTCTTATTTACATGAATTTCTTTGTTATCCTGAGCACGTTCTCCCAGTCCTCCAAGGAACTCTGATGTCACAGCAGCTGACAAAGGCCAGTGCCCCTGGCTGTGGGGCTGGACCTTGCTAGGTTTAAGCCTTGGACAGCCGGAGAATCCTCTTCTCCTTGTAACAGTTTTGCTGCTTTTCTTTCCCCTCATTTCCTCACCGTTTCCTTTCTACAATAAAGGGAAATCAGTTTCTCCTAATATTCACTGAGATTGAAAACGACAGAACGGTGAGCGAGACGCTGTCAGAGAGGCATTTCAGCTGTGCCTAAATTAACAGGAAGCCAGAGAAATGGCTTCATGTGTGAAACCTACTCAAATGAGGAGTGCAACAAAGGCGGCCTCAGGTGCTTAACAAGTTGGGATGACTTTTCTGACACTTGGATTTTGCCTTCCAGTGGAAAGGGATGATCTTGTCTTAATCTTTGCTTTTCATCTCTTATCCACCAACACACCCAAATACAGAAACAGTATCTAGTTCTTAGATGCTCAAAGTTATAGCATTCAATTGAAACTCAGTTCTCTTGTTTTGTTGTAAAGGACACCTTATAATTCACATGAAATTCAAAGGACAAAAAACTGAGTTGATGATCCACAGAGACATTGACTCTTAGATACATGAGGTCCAGAAAGTCCATATAAGGTTCTGTCTTATTTGCTATTCTTAGTGAGCAAACATGTGACTTTTGAGCAGTTGTGACATGTGCCTGCTCGTGTCTTCCTCACACTTACTCCACTCTGTTCTCAAGAGTGGCCAAGGATCTCACGGCCACTAAAACCAGAAGGGCTTCGGCCTCTTGATCTCTCTAAGCACTACGTTATCCTCCTCTCTGCTCCCAATTTCCAATTTCATCAGAACCCACCGAGCCATAGTGGGGGCTGTTCTGTGTGTCTGAACACCAAGCTTGGTAAAGGTAACGTGGACTGCTCTATGACTGTGTAACACACCGGAAACGCTCTGATGGCTTTTCTTATTTTTAATATCAGATTTTCAGAGTAAGCTACTTAAGATTCATCTCCCTATTTACACCATAAACAGTTTCATTCCTGACACCTTTCCAGAGGATGTTTCTATGCAGTGCCCTTTCAGCAAAAGGCCCTGCAGTCTAAGCTATTTTGGTCACAGTCCCAAATGCACTTATGAAATTAAAAGGACACCTGTGAGGTGTTTCTTGTTTGTTTGTTTTCATTTTCCCCCTCCTTTGTTTCTGATGAAATGCTCCAATAAATAGGTTAAATTATCTGTGTCTGAAAGAGAAGGTATTTCTCTCTCTTTCATTGGCTTTTTTTTCTATTACACTACTTTAATAGAAAGTTCCTTTCCTTATAGTGCCCTTCTCCCAATTAACAGCTTCTCAGCATCAAAATTCTTCTTGCAAGTATCTTATAGCTATTACTCCTCCCTGAAAAAAGTCACACCAATTTACCTACTGTCTCTATGTACTTCTATTCTCTCCTTAGGCCTCATTTAAATCAGTACTGGAGAGCAGAAAAGGTTGTTTTTCCAAAGCACTGGGTTATTTACTGGTTGTTCTTTTCTAGCAACTTCCTGTAGATTGTCAGAGTACAGGCCTGAACTTGGCCAATTACCACAGGTGAAACAGACCAATGCTCTCAAAGAAAATTTGATAAGCTTGATTTCTCCTTTCTATTAACTTCTGGTTAGAATTTCACAGGGCTTAAACCAAGCAGCATCTCTTTGGGATTTCAGAGTTGTGCCTTTCTTTATGAGCACAGGGGAAAGGGCAGGGATATGGCATTCTAATCAAATTCAGACTTCAGCGCCATTGACGATTAGTGGTTTTGCACATTTAGGTCTGGACTGTTCATTCAGCTTCAGTGTTGGGTCCACGG
Organism: Chrysochloris asiatica; assembly: GCF_000296735.1. Lineage (NCBI taxonomy): Eukaryota > Metazoa > Chordata > Mammalia > Afrosoricida > Chrysochloridae > Chrysochloris > Chrysochloris asiatica. The sequence goes on along the minus strand of NW_006408602.1, from coordinate 6,693,813 downwards.
ACAACAGTGCCCAATAAAGCGTAAAAGCATATGTCCTATAACATTGCTTCTGCTTGTTATCCAGAGGACCCTGGAGAATCACTGAGAATAATGTCATTAGTAGGAATGTGCCATTGTACAGGAAGGATAAGAGGGAAGAAGACAAGTTTATTTCTGCATATAAGTAACTTAAATACAGCTTAATCCAGCAACCCAGTGGACCATCAAAAGCCCTTTCACTCCAAAAGCAGGAGCAGTGGAGTCAAGAATTAGAGCTAATTGAGAGGCAGGAAAATGGAAAAGTTTCATGTGATTAACCAGTATATCTGAGTAAACACCACATCTCTGCCAAAACATTTTCATTTGTGGCTTCTTGGAAGTTTTTCATTAACAGCCCTGTAGTATGCAAATAATAATAATAATACATTTTGATTTTATAGTCAGAGTGTAGTACATCCATGGGGTGATGGCAATAGGAACATAAAATAATAAAGAAGAAGAGGGAACGTTGGAATGTTATTGTAATGATGATAGAGTAAAACAGGCTGCAGTTTTACTGTAATGTGCTTAGGCTTTGCAAGCTATTCCATTTCATCTTCACAATAACCATATGAGGTGTATTCTGCTGCTGTTCCCACTTTACAGATGTGGAAACTGAAGCTGAAAGAGGATAAACAACTTGTTTCACAAGACAAATAACTGGCAGAGCCAGGGATTGTGTCCAAAGTCACACTCTGTATGTATTGTTGCTGTGAAGTGCCATTGAGTCGGTTCCGATCCATAGCGACCCTGTATAGGGTTTCAGAGGAGCAGCTGGTGAGCGTGAACCACTGACTTTGCAGTTCAAATGGCTTTGCAGTCTGGCGCATTAATCCACAGCGCCACACCAGGACTCCTACACTCTGTATTGTTGTTGTTGTTAAGTGCCTTCGAGTAGGTTCCGACCCTATAGGGTTTCCGAGGAACAACTAGTGAGCTTAAACTGTCAACCTTGCAGTTCAAACGGCTTTGCAGTCTGGCACATTAATCCATAGCGCCACACCAGGACTCCACACTCTGTATTACTAGCCTATATTTTCTTGGTTACATCTACTTATTCAAAAAGAGTTTTCAGAAATAAATCTCTTTTCATTAAAAAAAAATTTTTTTTTTCAGGTGGGAACATTTATTGGAATCCTATAAGCAAAAATGGACTCCTGGTGTGGTGCTGTAGGATAAACACTGGACTGTGAACCATAAGATTGGCAGTTCAAACCCACCAGCTGCTCCTAGGAAACCCTATACAGGGTTGCTATGAATTGGAATTGACTCCACAGCACTTAGCAACAACAAGCAGAAATCACTAGTGGCCTTGAAAATCATGGTGATGAGTCCAATTCATAGTATTTTTGCTCCAATAGAAGAATTTGTCTTTGACTTTTGTCCAGTATCATTCTTATTATGCATATTAATTTCATGATCCCCTCTTCTGACACCTTCATCTTCTCCTTACATCTCTATCTCTTAGAAAAATTACAGTTGTAAACTTTGCATATAGTTTTGTAGAGGAACACGTTTGATAACAATTGCATTTTCCTCGGCAACACTTGTAAAGTGTCTTCAAGTCAGTTCCAACACATGGGTTTCCAAGGAGCATCTAGACAAGATGAAAATTATTCACACTCTTAAACTAAACTCCCTCTTGAAAACTTGAAAGCCAGTCACTTTGTGCCTTTATCACCCCCTCATTTTAGGTAGCCGATGTCTAAGTTGCCCATCCCTATGTATCCTGTATATAGAGGGAATAGCATTGATACTTGATGTATCGATACTTGAAGACTCTTTTTCTCTCTGTTGGTATTTTGAGCTACTACATCCATGAGTATAGGTCGGTTCATCATATTGTAGAAATTTACCCTTATTTCTTTCATCAAAAAAAATTTTTTTTTTTAAATCTTCCTCTAGTCGAGTTTTAAGGAGTTCTGGTAGCATAGTGGTTATGAATCGGGCTGCTAACCTCAAGATCGGCAGTTTGAAACTACCAGCTGTTTCCACCAGAGAAAGATGAAGTGTTCTGCTCCCATAAAGATTTACAGCCTCAGAAACCCAGTGCAGGGTCACTATGAGTCAGAACCAACTCCACGGCACATAACAAGAAGTCGAGTTTTGATTATCAAGCCATCAAGGCTAGGTGAAATGGGTACTATCTGCAAGTCTGGTTATTCTTGTGCGTCTCCCCTCACTTCATATCAGTTGGATGCTTCACTCTCAGCTCTAGCCCTCCATTGAGTAATTGACCTTTTGGCTAGCAGTCCAGTGCTTATCCTACAGCTACACCATGATTCCCCCCAACAATCTAGCTCTTCTTAGATTTCTCTCAACTTTTCCCTGAAGCTCCATCTCCATTCTTCTCCCTTTATTTTCTTCTTCAACACACTCTGTTCCTTACTCTTTCCTTATATTTCTTCCCAAAAATCATGACCCCAAAAAACTGGATACACCGTACATTCATTAAAATAATCTTTATTTTACCCACCATTCCTAGATTGTTTCTTTGATTTTAAAATTATATTATTTGCATGAATTTCATCAGGGCTAAGGTACCCCAAAACTGTACATGCATAGGGTTATACACTCTTTAGGCATTTCTGATATTATCTGAAATTCTTTCTCTATTTTTATTATAATAATTATTATTCAAATTTGAAAGGGAACTCACATGATTAAAGTAATCAATGTCACTAAATTATACATATAAAAATGACTGAGTTGGTAACTGTTGTTAGGTAGATATTTGTAGTTGCTATGTGCTCAGGCCCCATTTGACAGAGTGGAACCATCCCATGGAGTTTTCTGAGTTGTAATCTTTACAGAAGCCAATCACCGGGTCTTTCTCTCACAGAGTCACTGGGTGGGTTCGAACTGTCAACTTTTCCAGTAGCAGTCAAGCACTTAATAACTACGTCACCAGGGCTCCTTTATATAATTTGGGCATAATATAAAAAATAAAATAAACATGCTATAGTTGTTGTTAAGTGCCATTGAGTCGGTTCTGATTCATAGAGAAACTATATAATATTTCCAAGGAGAGGTTGGTGGGATTGAACTGCCAGCCTTGTCATTCAAACTGACCTTGTAGTGCATTCCTTATCCTATACCACCACCCATAGACCATGTAAAAACAATGTTTCTGAAGGACAGTAGGTAGGAGGCCTATGAAGCAAAGAAACAGGGTGGTAATTGGAGAATTGAGAAGATTGTCCCCTTGGTCAACACGACTGGATTTTTCTTATCTTCCTCTGCCCCCTACGTAACTCATTTGTCTGGCACCACACACACTCAGAGCACTAAGGGAAATTCAAGTTGTCCAAAAGCTCATCTGATACATGAATTCTTCTCCATCAAGATGTGAATGAATGTCACAAATGGATCATGTAGCAGAGAAATTATCCTTCAGTCTTCTGTGTCCTGCTTTGCTTTTATTATCTAAGTCACTAAGTAATAGTGACTCTAAGGACAGAAAATCATCCCCTTGTAGGGTCACTGACACACTGTTTAGTTACCTGGGGGAATAGGCTTCTCCCTGAATGTCTCTCAGTTTATTCTCTTTAGATGGTTGCCTTGTCTATATCTAAAATAATGAATTCCATCTAAGGACCAAACTTATCCTCCCACTGAATTACAGGGACAGCTTATGGCTTGTAACTATAGAATGAATGAACTCACAAAATCTATTCCAGTCTGGAGATCACCTCAGAATCATCATAGGTATTTATTGAAAGCCAAGAACACAATTTTATCTGAAATTATTTTAAAAATAAAAAAGTCTTGTTCTTTTATGGTTGTTAGTCTCTAAATTTGACTCTCCCATGAACCATGCCTCTTGGAACACTGTTCTAGTGTAAGCACCTAACTCTTGAATCTGAACTGGCCCCCATTACCCACTTTTGGCCAACAGAATTTGAAAAGAGTGATGCTATATTTCAGAGGAAAGGTCACAGGAAGATTAGCAACTTCATCTGTGCTCTTGAAATGCCCACTCTGTGGACCATGACATAGAAAAGGCACACTTCTTTTCCCTTTTTGAACAGAATACCGAGCCATTGTGATGGCTCAAACACTGGCTGTTTTGTCCTTACTTTAAAGAGTGATGTAAGAAGACTTACTGGTCTGAGATAACCTGTTTTGAGGAAGCCCAAGTTAGTCAGATAGACTACCTGCAGCATGAGATAAGCCCAGCCAGCCCTAAATGTTGCAGCCAGCCCAGCAGATGCACCAGACATGTAAGTGACAATATCATCCTGGATGTTCAGAGCCTTTAGATAGCTCAGGCCTCAATGGCATCAACTGCATGAGCCATCGAACCCAGTCCACCAAAAAAAATTATTAGTAAAAATAAATTATAGTTTTACTGCAAGAGATAACAAAGACACCTGCCCTTTATCAGAGCCAGCCTCCAAGCCCACCCTGGGTTCAGAAATGACTGTTTATCAAGCATGCCCTATCAGTTTTATAAGCTTCCATAGATTACCCAACTCTACACTGGGAGTTAGGCAAAGACATTCTATCCCTGCTATGGAATTCCCCAATGACAACAAACATAAAATGTTCAAAAAGAACAAGTAGAAAATACAGAGAGTTAGCCTATCCTACCTGTCCCTTTTTACTCTTCAACCAATGTCTAAATCAGTAGCCTGGAAAAGGATATTCATTTAAAATCCCAAAAAGGTAAAGATTTTGAGAAAAACAAAACAATACAGAGAGCTCACAATATACAGAGACTCTGTATAGGGTTTCCAAGGAGGGACTGATGGGTTTAAGCCACCAATCATGAGGTAGCGGTCAAATGCTTATCCCACAGTGCCACATCTGAACTCCAAACTGGTCTATAGAGATTCTTTTTGTTTTGTTTTTTTAACATCAATATTATCAGCTAATTCACATCACTCTAAATCTCATTATATGAGAAGACATAAATAAAAGTGTGGGAAGGTGGATTAAATTAAGATAACAACACATGCAGCCCTCTTGGACCTAGAGGTGACTAAAGAGCTTCTTCCGATGTTTAGGCTGGGCTTGCTCCATCTGGGTATCTGTCAAGTACTTCCTGCTACAATACAGGGCATAGCCTTGACACCACGACCACCAGCCTGCCTACTTTTCACCAGTCTCAGACTGTACCATCTGCTGCTTCCCATGGAAGGAACAGGCTTTATAACAAGTCAGAAAATAAACTAATGTGTTAAAGAGTTGAAGTGGGTTTTTTTGTTTTGTTTTGTTTTGTTTTTCAGTTTAGGAAAGTCTCTTCATGAGATCACATGTAACAGCAAAAGTGAACACAATGGTTCCGAAAGTAACACTGATGATGCAAAACCTGACTTACACTATATTCAATGACTTGTGGTTGTTGCTGTTGCTAAGTGTTGTTGAGTCGGTTCTGACTCATAATGACCCTGACCGTGTGGAGTGTTTCCTAAGAGATGCTGGTGGGTTTGAACTGTTGACCTTATGGTTAGCAGTCCTGTGCTTATCCTACATTACCACACCAGGAGTCTATTCAATCCCTGGAGGAATTTTATTCATATCTTTTATAATGATCGTTTTCCATGAAATATTCTTGGTAAATAAGATTAATGTTGCAAAAGACACCTGTTTCAGGAAACAGCCTTATACATATGTTCTACTGTAGTATTCATAGTTCTATTCCAGATTTTGCCTACTTCTCACATTGTATCAGAAATAAATTAAAGATGTGTGATTCTGTTCGTTTAGATGACTAGACATGCAGGAGGCAAGCACAGTGCTTACCTGCTTTTATCTACACATACTAATTCCACTTCTTCAAAATCATTTCTGTCCCATTGGAGGTTATTTGACTTGTCTTTTCACTATTCTACAGAAGTAGCTTTGTCTGAGATAACCAGGGATTTCCTAATGGTCAAGTGGTGCTCATCTTTGAGTTCTTATCCTTTGAGGACATGGCTGAAAATTGTCTCTACAGACACCCTTTCTGGGGCTTCTCTGACATTACACCATCCTCATTTTCTTTCTGTTCTTTCCTCTGCTAATTCCCATTTTCTCGTTGAACCATGACAATGTTTCACTGCTATCCATAGGGTTTTCAGTGGGTAAACATTTAGAAGCAGTCCTCATCTCCTTCTTTTGACTCTGTCTTAGTCTGGAAGTTCATCTGAAACCTGTCCACCATGGTGTTTAAAATACAGGTGGCATACCTGCCAGCATCACAGCAACACAGAAGCCACCACAGGGCAACAAACTGACAGACAAGTAAGCTACAATTTGCAATACTGAAGGATTCTTTAGGCAAAATTCTGAACAGTGCAAAAAGCAACAAAAGATGGAAGGAATACAAAGAGTCATTGTAAATGGCCGATGGTCAAAAATTTCAAGAGGTAGCAAATGATCAAGAGCCAATGGCACTGAGTGAAGAAGTCCAAGGTGGCCTGAGGAATTGACAAAGAACAAGGAACCAGGAATTGATGGAATGCAAATTGAAATCTTTCAACAGACTGATGCAGCACTGGAGGCACTCATTCATCTATGCAAAAAAATCTGGAAGACAGCTACCTGGGCAACTGATTGAAAGAAATCTATGGCTGTACCCATTCTCAGGGAAGTGACCTAAGAGAATGTAAAAGACATCGGATAATATCATTAACATCACGTGCAAGTAAAATTTCATTAAACATAATTCCAAAATGACTATACATTGACAGGGAACTGCCAGAGGTTCAAGCCAGATTCAGACAAGGACGTGTTGTTGTTGTGAAGTACCGTTGAGTCAGTTCCAACTCATAGCGACCCTGTATAGGATTTCTTAAGAGCAGCTGATGAGCTTGAACTGCCAACCTTGCAGTTCAAACCATCCTTGCAATCCAGCGCATTAACCCACACCACCACACCAACAGCACCAATGAGGACATGGAATTAGAGATATCATTGCTGACATCAGATGAATCTTGACAGAAAGCAGAGAATACCAGAAAGACATTTACTTGTGTTTTATTACTATGCAAATGCTTTCAACTGTGTGGATCATGACAAGCTATGGAGAACATTGCGGAGAATGAGTATTCTGGTACATTTATTTGTATAGACCAAGACACAATAATTTGAAAATCATTTGAAAAGAAGAATGGGACACTTTTGTTGTTGTTGTTGTTAGTGTCAAGTTGGTTCCGACTCATAATAACCCTGTATAGGGTTTCCAAGATGTGATTTGTGGGTTTGCATTAGCAGTCCTTGCATTAGCAGTCCAGTGCTTATCCTACAGTGCCACATCAGGGGACACTGAATGGTATAATATCAGGAATAAAAATCAGGAAAGGTGTGTTCCAGAGTTGTGTTCTTTCACTATATATTCATTCAATCTGTATGCTGAGCAAATAATCTCAGAAACTGGATTATATGAAGAAGAGCATGGCATCAGGATTGAAGTAAGACTCATTAACAACTTGTGATATACAGATGATACATCCTTGCTTGCTGAAAGTGAAGTGAACTTAAAAAAACTTACTGATGAAGTGAAAGACTTTGGTATGAGTTGCACCTCAATGTAAAGAAAACAAAAATCCTCACCATTGGATCAATAAATAACATCATGACAAATGGAGAAAAGGTTGAAGTTCTCAAAGACTTCATTTTGCTTTGATCCACTACCAAGACTCATGAAAGAAGCAGTTAAAAATCCAATGACATATTACATTAGGCAAATATACACAAGACCTCTGTCAGTTTTAAATGTACCTGACCTAAACCATGTATTTTCAATAGTCTCATCCTCATGTGAAAGTTGGACTGTGGTTAAGGAAGACAGTAGAAGAATTAATAAACATTTGAGTTATGGTGCTGGAGAAGAATATTAAAGGTACCATAGACTGCCAGAAGAACAAAAAAAGTCTGTGTTAGAAGAACAATGAATGCTCCTTAGAAGCCAAGATGGCCAGATTTTTTCTCTCATACTTTAGACATATTACCAGGAGGAACCACTTCCTGAAGAAGGACATCATACTTGACAATGTAGAGGCACAGTGAAAAAGAGTGAGACCCCCAACAAGATCAATTGGCACAGTGGGAGCAAGACTGGGTTCAAGAGAAGCAGCAATTGTGAGGCTGGTGAAAGATCAGGTAGTGATTTGTTCTGTTTTACATAGTATAGCTATGGGTCAGAACTCACTCGAAAGCATGCAACAACAGTGGATTGTTCAACATCAGATCTTATTTCTTCATACATTTCTCCTCAGAAAGCCCATTGAGCCCCAGGATCCCAGGATTTGGGGTTTCTAAGTTTCAGGGGAGGCTCCATTTTTTTTCTGTCATTACACTCCATGACTGAACTCTTCCCTCCAAATACCTCAAAGATCATTTGTATGTTGATAGACCCAAATTCAAATATTTTGAATCCAATCTGCTATGAAAGTCTGCCTTTTATAACTCTTAATATTTTTGATTATCCCCCTTTCTCCATCATACCAACACTGCCTTAATTTAGGTCCTCATTATTTGTCCTTAATAACTAAAGTAGTCTTTAGGCTTCCCTGAAGTACTTTGTTATGGATTTATTTGTGTCTCCCAAAAGGTAAGTTGCAGTCTCACCTACAGCCATGTCTCCAACCAGACCTCAAACTGGTCATGCTTTCTCCGCCTCTGCATCTTTTCACATGCTGCCCACTCCATCCCTAATACTCTTTAACACCTTTAATCTTTACTTGTCCTAATTAATGTCTACTTGTCCTAAATAAATAAATAAATAAATAAAAGAGCCCTGGTAACAAAATGGTTAAAGTGCTCAATTCACCACACTCCATGGGAGAAGGTTGTGGCAGCCTGCCACAGCCATGTATTTGAGTTCTGGGTGGTGAAATGGATACAGGTGAAACAGAGATAAAAGATATACAAGAGCCAATGATACTTAGGGAGGAAGTCCAAGGTGCACTGAAGGAATTGGCAAAGAACAAGGCACCAGGAATTGAAGGAATAAAATTGACATCTTTCAAGAAAGTGAGGAGGCACAGGAGGCACTCACTCATCTCTGCCAAGAAATTTGGAAGACAACTATCTGGTCCCCTGATTGGAAGAGATCCATATTTGTGCCCATTCCAAAGAGAGGTGACCCAATGGAATGCGGAAATCATTGGACAATCTCTTTGATATCTCAAGTGACTAAAGTCTTCCTAAGGGTAATACAGAAATGGCTACAATCATACATTGACAGAGAACTTCCAGAGGTTCAGGCTGGATTCAGAAGAAGCCATGGAATGAGAGATGTCATTGTTGATGTCTGATGGATCTTAGCTGAAAGCAGAGAATATCAGAAAGATGTTTACCTGTGTTTTATTGACTATGCAAAGGCTTTTGCGATTGTGTGGATCATGACAAGCTATGGACAACATTGCAAAGTATGAGTATTCCAGAACACTTCATTGTACTCATGAGGAATCTGTACCTGGACAAAGAAGCAGTTGTTCGAACAGAGCATGGGAACACTGAATGGTTTAAAATTAAGAAAGGTGTGCAACAAGATTGCATTCTTTCACCAAACTTATTCAACCTGTATGCTGAGCAAATAATACGAGAAGCTAGGTTCTATGAAGAAAAACGTGGCATCAGGATTGGAGGAAGACTCATTAACAACCTGCAATATGCAGATGATACAACCTTGATCACTGAAAGTGAAGAGGACTTAAAACATCTACTGATGAAGATCAAAGAGCACAGTCTCCCATATGGATTACATCTCAATGTCAAGAAAACAAAAGTCCTCACCACTGGACCAATAAACAACATTCTTATCAATGGAGAAAAGATTGAAGTTGTCAAGGACTTCATTCTTCTTGGATCAACTATCAACACTCGCGGAAGCAGCAGTCAAGAGATCAGATGACATATTGCATTAGGCAAATCTGCTGCACAGGAACTTTTTAAAGTGTTGAAGAGCAAAGATGTCAGCTTGAGGACTAAGGTGCGCCTGACCCAAGCCATGGTATTTTCAATAACCTCATATGGATGCAAAAGCTGGACAGTGAATAAGGAAGATCGTAGAAGAATTGATGCCTTTGAGTTGTGATGTTGGAGGAGAATACTAAAAGTGCCATGGACTGCCAAAAGAACCAATAGATCTGTTTTAGAAGATGTGCAGCCAGAGTGCTCCTTGGAGGCCAGGATGGCTAAGCTTCATCTCTCATACTTTGGACGTATTGTCAGGAGTGAACAGTCGCTGGAGAGGGATGTCATGCTGGGTAAGATGGAGGGTCAGAGAAAAAGAGAAGAACCCCAACAAGATGGATTGGCCAGGTGGCAGCATCAATGGACTCAAGTGTGGCAACAGTAGTGAGGTTGGCTCAGGATCAGACATTGTTTCGTTCTGCTGTGCATAGGGTCACTATGAGTCAGTTCTGACTCGATGGCACCTGGCAACAACAACAACAGAGAGGAAGACAGAAGTCAAGCAATGAAAATTTTGTAAGCCACTTGATGAGTGTGAAAGCTGCCTTGAAAATTCCATGAGGGCAATTCTACCCTGTCCTAGAGAGTTGTTATGAGTTGTCCTAAAATGCAGGAGTTCTGATAGCACGGTGGTTAACTGCTCATCTGCTCCTCCAAAGGTCAGTAGTTCAAATCCACTAGCCATTCCATGGGAGGAAGTTATGGCAGTCTGCTTCCTTAAAGATCACAGCCTAGGAAAACCTATGGGATTCTGTGCTATAGGGATATTATGAATTGGAATAAGTTTGGGTTTTTGTTCCAAAATTACAGCTCTGGTGACACATTTCTAAGAAACTTTCCCAGGAGCTCAAACCCTAAGTTCGGTATCACTCCACTGCATGGCTATTGCACTACGATGTAATGACCATGTTGTTGTTAGATGCCATTTAGTCAGGTCCAACCCATGGAGACTCTGTATAGGGTTTTCGAGGAGCAGCAGGTGAGCTTGAACCACTGACCTTACAATCAAAGCAACTTTGCAGTCCAGCATATTTACCCACAGAACCACTGCATCATCCATTTACCTGACTCTCCATGGCATCACACTGTTGAGTCTTTGCATTCCTATACCCAGCCCAGCATCTGAGAAAATGCAGGGGCCAATCATTTGCTAAATGAATGACATTAATTATAATTTCATCATGTGATCCCCAAATCTGTATTCTGAGTTCTAAAATCTCCGTTTAGTCACATATTTTCATTCAACAGCTGTACATATCTACTTTGGTATGCCACTGCCACCTCAAAACTCAAACATCTAAAAATAAAATTGTCATCTTCCCTCTGAAACAAGCTCTTCTGTCATCTGTATTTCTATTCCTAGTACTAGCATTCTATCAATCAAACCTCCTCAAAACCTTCACGTTGTCCTGGGCAGTTTCCTGCCTTCACCTTGCCTCTTCCCAAATCCAATCCACTTGTGTTTCTTGATATTGGCCTCATGTTTGCCCATTGAATCCACCCACACCTATCCTGATACACTCTCCTCATGGATTTCGCCAGGTTTATCTATGTCTTGTACATGAAACATGCAAGTGCCATATTCTCCTTAAGCATGGCTTTCATTTCATCGGGCTTTTTCAAAAAAGCAGTTAGTGCAGTCCTCCTCTCTAAAACATAAACTAAAAAATTACTGATTCTGGGCTTTCTTCTCCTGACAGTTCCTGCACTAAAGATGAGCACCTTAAGACAGAAACTTAGGTATCTTTGCCTACCTACTGTTTATCACTCTTTATGGGCTATAAGACTCAATATTGTTAAAAGTTTATTTCATCCTAAATTGATATATTGATTCAGCACAATTTCAATCAAAATCTTATCAGGTATTTTTGTAGAAATTGACAAATAGATTCTAAATTGTGTATGAAAATTATATGGACCTAAAAATTGATCCAAAAAATTTTTTTGGGAAAGAAAACAAAAGCTACCTCATCTCAAGATTTGTTTTATCACTATAATAATCAAGACTGTGTGATTTTAATACAAAAATAGATGAACAGATATACAAAAATGGAACAGAAATTTACCACTTTACCAACAGATACAACTGATTTCTAACAAATGTTCAAATGCAATTTAGTAGAGAAATAATTAGTTATTCAATAAATATTTTACAAATAGACAAAAAAAATTGAACATTAAAAACTGCCTTTGATCCATACCTCACACCATATATTAAAAATCACTCAAAAAGGATCAAAAGTCTAAATGTAAAAATTAAAACTGTAAGACTTCTCAGATAAAACATTGGAGAAACCCTTCATGACCTTGTGTTAGGAAAAGAATTGTTAGTCACAACATAGCTCAATGCATAGTAAAATAAATTGATAAATTAAGCTTTATCAAAGTTAAAAGCTTCTGCTCTGAAAAAAAGACATCAAGAACCACAGACCAGAGAAAAATTTAGTAAATTATATATCTCAAAAAAGAACTTCTATCTGGAATATATAAACATGTCTCTAGAATTGCTAAAATAAGAAAAACAATAATCCAATTTTAAAATGGGTAACAGATTTGCTGATGGGGCACAACTTAAAATGAAGAAAATCAGTTTTAAACATCCATTAATCATTGGAACATGGAATGTAAAAAGTATGAATCTAGGAAAATTGGAAATTGTCAAAAATGAAA
>NW_006408602.1:6678562-6680282 GCF_000296735.1 Chrysochloris asiatica | reverse complement strand
TTCATTATTGAAGGATTCTTTGGGGGAAATTACTGAATGATGCAGAAAGCATCAAAAGATGATGGAAGGAATACACAGAGTCACTGTACCAAAATGATTGATGTTCAACCATTTCAAGATGTGGCATATGATCAAGAACCTATGATAATGAAAGAAGAAGTCCAAGGTACATTGAAGGCATTGGCAAAGAATAAGGCACCAGGAATTTATGGAATACAAATTTAAATCTGTCAACAAAGTAAGGCGGCACTGGAGGCCATCTATAGAACTCATCTATGCCAAGAAATTTGTAAGACAACTATCTGGCCAACTGATTGGAAGAGATCCATTTGCCCATTCCAAAGAAAGGTGGCCCAACGGAATGAGGATATTTTCAAACAATATCTTTGATATCCCATGCAAGTAAAGTTTTACTTAAGGTAATTCAGAAATGGCTGCAACCATACATTGACAGAGAAACTTTGAGAGGTTCCAGCCAGATTCAGAAGAGGACATAGAACAAGGGATATCATTGCTGACATCAAATGAATCTTGGCTGAAAGCAGAGAATACCAGAAAGATGTTTACCTGTGCTTTATTGACTATACAAAGTCCTTCAATTGTGTGGATCATGACAAGGTATGGACAACATTGTAAAGTATGAGTATTCGAGAACACTTAATTGTGCTCATGAGGAATCTGTACATAGACCAAGAGGCAGTTTTTCAAACAGAATAGGGAAACACTGAATGGTTTAAAATTAGGAAAGATGAGCTCCAGAGTTGTATTCTTTTACCATATTTTTTCAACCTGTATCCTGAACAAATAATTTAAGAAGCTGGGTTCTATGAAGGAAAACGTGGCATCAGAACTGGAGGAAGACTTATTAATAATCTGTAATATGCAATGATACAACCTTGCTTGCTGACAGTGAAGAGGATTTAAAATAGTTACTGATGAAGATAAAAAGCCATAGACTTCAGTATGGATTGCATCTCAATTTAAACAAAACAAAAATCCTCACCACTGGACCAATAAACAACATTCTTATCAATGGAGAAAATATTGAAATTGTCAAAACTTCATTTTTCTTGGATCAACCCTCAACACTCATAGAAGCAGCAGTCAAGAAATCAAAGAATGTATTGTATCATGCAAATATGCAGAACAAGACCTTTTAAAGTGTTGAAGAGCAAAGACTGAAGAGTTTGAGGACTCTTAAGGAAGATCATAGAAGAACTAATGCATTTGAGTTATGGTGTTGGAGGAGAATATTGAAAGTCCTACAGGCTGCCAAAAGAACAAATAGATCTGTGTTGGGAAATGTATAGCCATACAAGAATAAACAAGTTGTTCATTGGGAAGCCATCAAGGCAAGCAATCAAGTTCCTTCAGGACAAACCTCCACCAAGACTGAACTCAAAGGGAATACATGAACAGGCATGTAAGCTTGCTGATGACCACACTGGTCTACTGGTGAGTGGAAGGGGAAAGGCAGCAATGAAGAAATGGACTGTGTTCAACCATGTTCCACAGACTCCCGTTGACCTGGAGAAGAGAAAGGGCTGGTTGGTCTGAAGTGTGGTGAGGCTGGTTGGTCCAAATGAGAGACATGTGATGAGACCTGGGAACACCTGAGCCCATGGATAAGGACATAGCCATAGAGGGCTATAACTGAGAGTGAAGCATCCAGCTGATATGAAGTGAGAGGAGGCGCACAAGAACACCCAAACTTGCAGAT
>NW_006408602.1:6653549-6677262 GCF_000296735.1 Chrysochloris asiatica | reverse complement strand
TAGAAAGCCTCATCTTTCTCCCGCAGAGCGGCTGGTAGTTTCGAACCGCTAACCTTAAGGTTCGCAGCCCGATTCGTAACCACTACGCTACCAGAGCATAATTAGTCCTTGGAAAAATAAAAACCAAAATCACAGTGTAGATTAATATAAAAAAAAAAAACTAGAAAATGTAAACTAATTTGTAGTTACAGGAAGTACATTTGTGTTTGCCTTGGGGAAGAAAGCAGTAAGGAGTTGGAGGGAGACAGTCCAAGCAAGAAGAAACTTTTGGAATGAGAGACATGTCTATTATCTTGACTGTGGTAAAGGTTTCACAGGTGTTGAAATTTAAGTTTTTTTGTTAAGTCAAAACTTAACAAAATGTACACTTAAATGTATCAATTTATTATATGTTGACTGTATGTCAATAAAGTTGTTTTTAAAATATAAAAAATAATAGACCATGGGTATAATACAACACCAAGTAAATCTAGCTGCAATACAAAAGAATAATAAATATGAAGGAATAGAGTTGGAATCCAAAATTCTACACAGCCACTAAACTGTGAAACTGGCAGAGACATTTATATGTGATACTAAACACAACACAAAGTTCTGGTGTAGCGTGATTGGTTAATGTGCTGGACTGCAAGGTTGGTTTGAACTGCGACATCTGTGGTTCGAGCTTACTACTCACTCTTTGGAAACTATACAGGGTAACTATGAGTCAGAACCTACACAATAGCATTTACCAACAACAACAACAAACACAACATAGTCTTCAGCTGGGGGTAATTGGATAGAGGCCAGACATGGGCTTCTATGACTCTAGAACTTATATACAACTATCATGAGTTCTTGGACTTCTGGTGTGGCACCGTGGATCAGCACTGAACTGTAAACCACAAGAACAGCAGTTCAAAGCCACCAGCTGCTTCTTGGAAACCCTATACAGGGTTGCTATGAGTCCAAACCAACTCGACAACACTAACAACAGCATGGTGAGTTCTTAACCTAATGTCTAATAACTTTAAAGGTCCATGGATAGTCTTTGAATTCCCTGAAACAATATGAAAAATGTGTTTGCATGAGTATGCATTCACACATGCATATATGCAGCCTCTGTAAAATTTTCATAAGATTCTTAAAGAGGTTTTTGAATGCATTATTTAATGCATTCAAAAATGGCTGATGTAGATCGTAAGCTGATTTTAGACATAGAAATAAGAAAAATCATCATGAAGTCATATTGAAATGGAGCTTAAAAAGGTAAGTTTGATCTATCTCTTTTGAGAAGATAAGACGTTAAATTAATAAGCATTAAAGCAACTGCTAATGTTAAAGCAGAGAAAAGACTCCATCAAGGACTGGGACTGCCCCAACAGTTGGTCAAACAGTTACATTACTTGACCTATGTTGTTGTTGTTGTTACGTGCCATCGAGTCGGGTCCGACCCATAGCGACCCTGTACAGGGTTTCCGAGGGTGTAAATCTTTACGGGAGTAGAAAGCCTCATCTTTCTCCCGCGGAGCGACTGGTAGTTTCGAACCGCTGATCTCAAGGTTCGCTGCCCGATTCGTAACCACTACGCTACCAGAGCTCCTATAGGCAGCTGGTATATTGAGTCAAAACATGTAAACTGGTTCATTCTTTACTACCCTAAGCCTAGGTGTAAGGAGTGCTGGTAGCGTAGTGGTTACGAATCGGGCTGCGAACCGCAGCAGTTCGAAACTAGCAGCTGTTCTGCGGGAGAAAGATGAGGAGTTCTGCTCCCATAAGGATTTACAGCCTCGGAAACCCTGTACAGGATCACTACAAGGTGGAGCTGACTCCACAGCATACAGTAGCAGCAGCACCGAGCCTAGGTGTGGCTCTGTGGGTTAATGCGCTGGACTGCAAAGTCAGTTTGAACCACAAGGTCAGTGGTTCAAGCTTACCAGCTTCTCCTCAAAACTTTATGTGTTCTAACTGACTTGATGGGACTTAAACAACAGCAACAAGAAGCCTAAATCTAACTAAATCTTAGTAAAATCCTTGTTTGTAACAATACCCAAGATTGTTCTAAAGATCTAGCAATGACTGGAGAACAATGATCATTCTTAATCTCAAACACAGGCTGTTTTTAAAAATCAAGAAAATATTTCTAAGTACCTACCTCCCTAGTACATGTAAACAGTAAATTCTTAATAAATTTAAGAAAGAAAAGTATCCACTAAGAAGGGATTAAAGTTTATTTTTCTCATGATAAATTATGAAATCAAAGTTTAAAATGCTTCTATGAAAGGGACTGATGGAAGAGTAATAATTAATATATGGCAGCAATACCAAAATTTTAGAATGTAAATTTGATGAACAGCAAGTGGCATATTATGATAAGCAATAGCAACAAGGAAGAATGGGCAGATGAGGGTCTTTTGCTCAGAGACAGAATAGAAAGAAACATTGATTAGACTTGACTGGCTTTTCCTTTTTAAAAGAACTGCAAACTTTTATTTGGACATGGACAACCGCTAAAAAGTTGTAAGAGAGTACTGAGAATATTGTTTCAACAAAACAAATCAGGTTCACTTGTAGCATTCCCACTAGCCTTTCTCTTAAAAAAATAAAAAGAAACAAGTTTTAGCACATCACTTTGATACGTGCTTTGCTATCCAGTTTCCTGCACTCTGGATTTTCTTCCCATCCCCTTTGCCCCATTCTTACTGTTAGTCTCCTTTTTAATATCCATTCCAATTTTCTTCGAATATTTCTGTATAATTTTTCCTCCTTTTAACTAAGCTCTTTTTGAAATGCCTCCTTTTGTGTGTTTCCAGGCGGGGGGCCAGGGTCTTTGCTCTCCTCTTTGGCCCAGTTTAAGGGGGCTGGGCTGTACTAGGAGCTCTCAGGAGAATTGCACAAATTGCACCCGAGCTTTCGTTGGAAGAGCTACTCATCCTGGCGACTCCGTGCTGTGCCCGAGTGCATCAAGGCCATGTCAACCCCTTGATGCTGCCTCATGCTGTGATCTTCCTTTGCACTGTGTCATATGTCAGAATGGGTTTTCCCACAATGCATTCTTTAGTTCAGTGTCAGGGAAAAAGAACAAATAATGTGCTCCTGTGGCAGCCAAACATGCTACCTGCAAGGTTGGGGATCAGAACACATTTTTCTCCTCAGAGTGAATTCCCCCTCAGCCTGAAGCTGTCCTTTGCTTCCCAGTACTCACTCTTTCCCTGCCCCTCCCCTACCTTGACTTTAGCTCTTCTGCAGAACTGCTTTTTGCAGATTGAAGCATTCATCCAGCAGAAAATTTTGATATTATAGACAATCATTATAAGTTTATTGATCAATTTGTTTGTACTGAATGCAATTACATAAGAAATAGCTATACAAAGCCTTACTGTGAAATTGTGTGAAAATTTGCAAATGGTGGAAGATTTCATAGGATTGGACCACTGAGAAATCATTTCTAAACACATGCAAATGTCTGTTTCAATTACTAGTTCATCATAATTTTACCTTTTTAAAAATCATCATGGAGAACATCTCATTTGCTATTTAAAATAACCAAATGCCAATTTTGCTGCTCTTAATCTGTCTTTCTGAAAAAGAAAGGAAGTCTGATTATTTTATTTCCTCCCTGACTACACACGATTTCTTCTATATGTCCTACATATTGTAATATATACAGTATTTAGAGTTGTTTATGTAAACTTCTTAAGCATAACCTCTGTACACTGAAGAAAGATAAACAAGATCAAAATCCTTAGAAAATCTTAGTTATCTAGTGCTGCGAAAACAGAAATATCATAATGGGATAGTTTTAACAAACAGAAATTTATTCTCTCCATTTCTTGTTGTTGTTACGTTTGTCAAGTCAGTTCCGACTCATAGTGACCCTGTATAATGTTTCCAAGGAGTGGCTGGTGGGTTTGAACTTTGGGCCTTAGGGTTCAAACTGGCTTTACAGTCTACTGTTTATCCTACAGTGCCACACCAGGACTCCATTCTCTCAGTTTGGAGTCGACAACTGCAAGGTCGACAGTTCAAGCTTACCAGCTGCTCCTCGGAAACCCTATGCAGGGTCGCTATGCGTTGGAACCTACTCGAAGGCAGTTCACAACAACAACAGTCCCCTTATAACGGATTGGCTGATCACATCAAATCATATCATGGGAAATGGTTATGTTATTACATAATTGCCAAATTACATCATTACACAAGTGACAACCCACTGAGAATTATTGCCCAGAAAAGTTGATATATAATTTGGGGGTAAGGGAGCACAATACAATCTATGACAGTATCTGAAAGGGTCAATGGAAAATCAGACTTTCTCCCTATCCCCAGAATGTCCACAACTTACTATAAGGTACAAAAGTCAGGTCATGTAATAGTCCTATGTTAAGAGGCAGTTTCTCTGAAATCCTGTTATGCAGCATCAATATCATCAAAGATTTTTTTTTTTTTAAATGAAAGGTCTCAGACTCCTTCCAAGAACTGCCAAATTGCATATGTATTTTAACAAGATCTCTAGATGATCTGTTTACACATTGAAGTTTAAGAACCATTGCATCACACTGTGGTACTGCTCTGACTTCTCAAAAGGTTTCACTTGAGCCGAATGCATCCAGAACAGAGCAGATCAAAACCATCTTTTTCAAGAGTGGTCACAAAATATACTCACAGAACAACAAATAGATTCTCTACATCAACAGAAGAGAAAGCTAAATAGGTACACTTACTAGGTGGAAACATATATTTTCTATTAATAGAGAAGTGCATGTGAAATATAATTTTATATACATTAATGTACATGGAAATAGCTTAGCAGCAAAATAGAAAAAGATCCTGGATTGCTATAATACTAAATGGAGGATGGAGAACCCAGATAAAAGTTAAAACAAAACAATTCAAATTGGTAGGTTATGCTGAAGGAGTTTGCAATCTTCTACATTGAGTCATTTAGATATTTACATTCTGCACATAGATTGAAAATTGTTGTTTTTCGCACTGAAATGAGCTGCTGAATATGTGTGAGCCCAACTCTAAGAAGCTTGCTTTCTTCTCTCCTTTTTTTCTCTCATGCTCATCATTTCTTTGTCAAATCATGAATAGTTGATGTTATAGCATATCTTCTCATTTCAATGACAGTTTTCTTTAAATGCCTCCGTAAACTTTATCTTCCATATACTCCGTTCCACCTCTGCCCTTGTAAATGCACACATACACACTTACTTTATCAATTCTAATCATTTGTAACAAGGGTAAACATTAAACCTTAACCTTTTTTTTATTATAAGATTCATGCTTTGTTATAAATACTTGTATTTCATAATCTGTGTGTCAACATGAAAATCTCATTTCATTAATGATAGAACTGGGTTCAAAGAGTTCTTTACAAGTGTTATGTATAAACAAAGGAGTATTCCCAGTCTTAGCAAGTCAGTTCTTGCTTTTCTACTTTTGAGACACTATTCAAAACAATCATTAGATAAATTTTATTAATTAGTTAATTTCTTATCCTTCCACCTTGCTCATTTCTCTTTTTTCATTCATTACCAAATATTCATTTTTTTTATTACTTCACTGCTATAATTGATTTTGGATTTTTCTTTTCACCTAATTAAAAGACATCTCTCTAAAGAAAACGAACATGTTCTCACTGACCACATTACCAGAACTAAGTTATAACTATTATCTCTCCGGGTTTTGTATTCTTCCAACTCTAGAAACCAGTTTTTCTTCATAAAATAATATATTGACTTAATATCTATCTATTGAGCAACTCTTGCATTCAAAAGACATTTAGGTACTGCTAAACACCCAGAGATTTATCTGGCATGAACTCTCTTTGTGCAATTTAGGCACAATTAGGAGAGAGAAGACATGTATGCAAACACCAAGACAAAGATTGAGACAAAACTCAGAAGAAAATCATAGCGTATTGAGCACATAGGGAAGGATGGGCTTTGGGTAGAAGGCAGCATTTGAAAGCCTTGAAAGACCAATAGTATTTGAAAATATGTCAATCAGTATTGAAACTGGCTGATAGAACATCCCTAACTAAAACAGTGAATGCAAACCTTACAAGAAAACTAAAAAGGCATTCAGACAACTGGACCACAGAGTGTAAGTGAAGGGCTGGAATGATAATAAAGTTGATGAATGGAACTCATTTTGGTGGTGAATACACTTGGAGCTTTTAGAGGTGTTGCTCAGAGTAAGGTAACTGGACACCCCAGAGCTGCTTCCAAAGCCAAATTTCTTTTGACATGGTTTTTGAGCCACCTATGTAGGAGACACAATCTCCTGGATTGCTTATTAAAAGTCAGATTTCAGGGGGCCCTAATCAGGATTTGTTTGAGGGAAGGGATAAGGAGAATAGACAAAGCCCATAAAGTCACATCTTTAACAAACATTTCAGGTGATCTTTACGTACACTAAAGTAAACATCTTTGTTCTCATATCCCAATGTGATCATTATATTAAAATAGCTGGTAAACGGACAAGGGAAGAATTATATATGTAATATTTTAATTGATTACACAATTCACACTTTTTTAAAAAAAAGAAGAAGTGCAAGAGCATCTATGTGATAAATAAACATTTGGTCTCCCCTACTTAGCGTAGTGGTTACGAATCGGGCTGCGAACCGGAAGGTCGGCAGTTCGAAACTACCAGCTGCTCCGCAGGAGAAAGATGAGGCGATCTGCTCCTGTAAAGATTTACAGCCTTGGAAACCCTATTCAGGGTCGCTATGGGTCGAAACCGACTCGACGGCACTTAACAACAACAACAACTTTTGTTGTTGTGTGCCATCTAGTCAGGTCCAACTCATAATGACTCTGTATAAGATTTCTGAAAGCGGCTGGTAGATTTGAACCATTGACCTTGTGGTTACTAATCCAGTGCTTATCCTAAAGTGTCACACCAAGGCTCCCTCTATTTTTGTTGTTGTTGTTGTTTAATGCTGTCTAGTCAGTTCTGACTAATAGTAATCTTATATAGGGTTCCAAGAAGAGGCTGGTGAGTTTCAACTACTGACCTTATGGTTACCAGTCCAGTGCTGATCCTACAGTGCCACATATGTAATTAGGCATGTATGAGGAACACCACACCAAAAGCAGACAGAAGAATCAGATATGCTGCTAATATGTTGAAACACATACACCATCCTTGACATAAACTCTGCTTTTGTGTATCTGTATAAACATTATCTTTATCTGCAATGACAAGCTTTGGGCTTCTATCCACCTCTTCTGGTGTGATGACAGATCATAATAATGTCACTTGGTATTCTTGAAAAACAACTATTAAATGTTGATGATACTTACTGCATAATATTTATGTGAAAATTCTAAAATACTTGGTAAAATGCTTTGATGGTGCAAATCTGGCATAACCGTAAAATTTGAGTGATACTGTAGTTGGGCAGAGACATAAAGTTCCATGGCCTCTACTTTTCTGCCTTGTTGTGTTCATTCTTCTGTACACTCATGCAGCACCTTCTTAATCTAACTGGACCTGGGATCCTTCCTAGCTGGTTAACTTGAACAGAAGAATTAAAGAATGTCATGTTTCCTAAGTTTCATTGGCTCTGGAAGTGATCCTTGTCTACAACCAAGAAATCAATTCAATGGCCAGGCTGCAATCATAATAACCAAAATATGATTCTAGGCTACTTGTTTCAAATTCTTGAGGATTAAACTTTAGACTATTCTGTTCTCGCAGCAGCAAAAACTGAAGGGTTTTTGGAGTCTTCTGGTATGGCTCTGTGGGTTAATGCACCAGACTGCAAAGCCGTTTGAACTGCAAAGTTGGTAGTTCAAGCTCACCAGCTGCTCCTTGGAATCCCTATACAGGGTTGCTATGGGTTGGAACTGACTCAATGGCACTTCATAACAACAACAACAAGCCAGCTTCACCACAGGATAAATGTAATGGTTCCAGATAACAAAAACACAAAACCTTCCCTTTAAAAGAAATTTTAAATGCTCCTTAATTGTCTAAATAATGCAGGCAAAAAGACATCCATGAATTTTTACCAAAAAGGCAAGAGTGATATAGAAATATTTCACAAAGACAGCTAGCTCCAGACTTACGAACACTTAATGACCAATCTCTCACAAAACTGCCAATGCCCAAACCCAATTTTCCCACCTTCCATCAATCTATGGATGCCAAGCATGTATCAAGATCATGTGGATAAATGTATTCACTTTGAATACCTAACTGCACTTAGCAGAATACTACACAGAATATGATCAAAATATAAAGACACTGAATCAATAGAATTGTATATATTACTCTTATAGACCAGGTCCATCATTCATCTGTCAGTTTGTCACACAGTACTACCTTGCATGTTGCTGTGATGCTGGACGTTATGCCTCTGGTATATTATTAAATACCAGTAGGACTACCCATGGTGAATAGATTTCAGATGAGCTTCCAGATTAAGACAGACTAAGAAGAAGGAGAGGCAGACATGGAAAGTATGAAGTATAAATTTAAGAAAACTGGAAATTGTCAAGATGAAAATGAATGAACAAAGATTGATAGCCTAGGCAGTACTGAGCTGAGATGGACTGGTAATGGCTATTTTGAATCTGACAATCATTCGCCTGGAATGATAAATTGAAGACCAATGGAGTCAAAATCATTATCAATAAGAACATTTCAAAATCTGTCTGAAATAATATAATAATATCCATAGGACTATGAGGAAGACCAGATAATTTCACTATTCAAATTTATGTACCAATCATTAAGCCAGTGATGAAGAAATTGGAAAATTCTACCAAGTTCTTCAGTCTGAAATCGATCAAAAGTGCAATCAAGATGTATTTATAATTGCTGACAATTGAAATGCAAAAGTTGGAAACACACAGGAAGGATTAGTAGTTAGAAAATAGGGTCGTGGTGGTAAAAATTATGCTGGAGATTGAATAATAGAATTTCACAAGATCAATGACTTGTTCATTGCAGATATCTTTTTTCAACCACCTAAAAGACAACTATACACATGGACCTCACCAGATGCAATACACAGATATCAAATTGACTACATGTACAGAAAGAGACAGTGGGAAAGTTCCATCATAATCAGCTAAAACAAGGCCAGGGGTAGAATGTGGAACAAAACATCATTGCAAGTTCAGACTGAAGCCAAAGAAAATTAAAACAAGTCCACAAGAGCCAAAATATAACTTGACTTATCCCACCTGAATTTAGAGATTATCTCAAAAACAGATTTGATGCATTGGACACAAATGACGTATGACCAGAGAAGCTGTAGGATGACATCAAGAACATGCAACAAGAAGAAAGCAAAAGATCAGTAGGAAGACAATAAAAGACCAAAATGGGTGTCAGAGAAGACTTACTCTGAAACTTGCTTTCCAGCGTAGAGATGCTAAAGCAAATGAAAGAAATGAGGAGGTAAAGGAGCTGAACAGAAAAAATTTAAAGACAACTCAAGAAGACAAAATCAAATATTATAATGAAATGTGCAAAGACCTAGAGTTAGAAAACCAAAATGCAAGAGCACAGTCAGCATTACTCATGCTGAAAGTACTGAAGAAAATATTTAAACCTCAACTTGCAATGTTGAAATATTAAATGATGCCAAAAGAACCAAAAAAAAATAGAAAGAATACACAGTCACCATACCAAAAAGAAACGGTTGATATTCAACCATTTCAAGAGATAGCATATGATCAAGAGCCAATGGTACTAAAGGAAGAAGTCTAAGTTGCACTGAAAGCATTGGCAAAGAATAAGACTTGGGAAATTGATGAAATACAAATTGAAATCTTTCAACAAACTGATGTACACTAGAGTCACTCACTCAGCTCTACCAAAAAATTGGGGCACAGCTACCTGGCCAACTGATTGAAAGAGATTCATATTTGTGCCCATTCCAAAGAGAAGTGACCCAACAGAATGCAGAAATTATCGGACAATATCATTAATATTATATGCAAGTAAAATTTTGTACAAGATAATATAAAAATGGCTGCAACAGTACATTGACTGGGAACTGCCAGAGGTTCAAGTAGGATTCAGAAGAGGATATGGAATGAGAGATATCACTGCTGACATCAGAGAGATCTTGGCTGAAAGCAGAGAATACCAGAAAGTGCTTTATTGACTATGCAAAGGCTTTCAATTGTGTGAATCATGAAAAACTATGGATAATATTGCAAAGGATAGGTATTCCAGAACACTTATTTGAACTCATGAGGAACTTGTACGTAGAACAAACAAGAGGGAGTTGTTCAAACAAAACAAGCAGACACTGAATGGTTTAAAATCAGGAAAGGTGTGTGCCAGGATTGTATTCTTTCACCATACTTACTCAATCTGTATATTGATCAAATAATCTGAGAAACTGGAATGTATGAAGCAGAGGGTGGTGTCATTTTGGAGGAAGACTCATTAACAGCCTGAGATATGCAGATGATACAACCTTGCTTGCTGAAAGCGAAGAGAGAGGACTTTAAATACTTATTGATTGAGATAAAAGGCCACAGCCTTCATTATGTGTTGCACCTCAATATAAAGGAAAAAAAAAACACAAAACTCCTCACCACTAAACCAATAAAAAACATCATGATAAATGGAGAAAAGATTGAATTGTTAAAGACTTCATTTTGCTTGGATCCCCCATCAAGACTCATGGAAGCAGCAATCAAGAAATCAAAGGACATATTGCACTGGGCAAATCTGTTGCACAAGACCTCTTAAAGTGATCAACAGAAAAGATACCAGTTTGTAGTATAAAGTACACCTGACTCATTTTCAATAGCCTCACATACATTTAAAAGATGGACAATGAATCAGGAAGACCATAGAAGAATTGATGTGTTTGAGTTGTGGTGTTGTGGAAGAATGTTAAAAAGCACCATGGGCTGACTGAAGAATAAACAAATCTGTGTTGGAAGATGTACAGTTAGAATACTCTTTAGAACCAGGATGGTGAGACTTCGTCTCTCTTACTTCAGACATGTTATCAGGAGAGACATCATGCTTGATAAAGTGAAAGGTCAGAGAGAAAAAGGAAGAGCCCCACCCCCCCACCCCAACAAGATGGATGGGCACAGTGGTAGCAGCAATGGACTCAAGCGTACCAACAATTGTGAGGATGGCTCAAGACAAAGCAGAGTTTTGTTCTGTTGTGCATAGGATCGCTATGAATCAGAACTGACTCAGTGGCACCTAACAACAGCGACGTAGCCCTGGTAGTACAGTGGTTAAAGTGCTTAGCTTTGAATCAAAAGGTCAATGGTTAAAATTTGCCACCACTCTTCTGAAGAAAGATGTTACACTCTGCTTTCATATTTTCATTCTTGGAAAGCCTCTGGGGCAGTTCTCTCTAGGGTTGGTATGATTCACAGCCAACTCCATGGCCCTGGGTTATTTTTTGGTTTTGTATGTCACACATCTCAGTCTGATGGACTGGATTTTCATGCCATCAGATATATCGATGTTTATCTTATTTCTGCCCAACATTTAAGGTGTGGCACTGTAGGATTAACACAGGACTGCAAACCACAAGGTCGGCAATTCAACCTCACCAACTTCTCTCGGAAACCCCTATGTAGGGTCGCTATGAGTCTGAACCAACTCAATGGAACTTAACAACATCAACAACATGTAAAGACTTTTGAGAGTCATTTCTCTCATTCTCACAATAAGCAAAAAATCTAGTGAATAAAAATGAAAATCAACAACTCTTCTTACATCAACCAGAGAACTGAGGTCGCAGGACAAATCACTACCATAAAAACTAGAGAGATAGACTAATAAAGAGAACCACTGTTTACTAGAAACAGAATCCATTGCCACTGGGCCCAACATCAGGTGGGAATATTTAAAGGAGTCCTGGTGTGGCGCTGTGGGCTAATGCATCAGACTGCAAAGTCATTTGAACTACAAGGTTGGTGGTTTTAAGTTCACCAGCTGCTCCTTGGAAACCCTATGCAGGGTCGCTATGGGACAGAATCTACTCAATGGCACTTAACAACAACAACAACTTGCAGGTAGCTTGAAAGATGAAAACTCTGGGATAAATGTTCATGAAGATATGAAATTAAAAGATAATGAAATGTTTCCATGAATTTTTTTAAATCTTGAGTATCTATACTATATGAAAATGAAATTTTATCTTTACAGAAATAATATCTCTTTTTAGTGTAAGCAGTTGTTGATGACAAAGACTATTTCGAAGCTGTTCTCAATTCATTTTTGCCTCTTTGCCTGGTCAATCCAAATTCAACACTTCTATTTAATAGTAATTCATTGTAAAAGAAAAAAAAATGCCTCTCTCCCCACTGTTGAGTTTAGAGTGGTAAAAGATCTTTTTTTTTTTTTTTAAGTTATGATGGTATTCTTGTTTCGAGAGAATCAGAATGCCTATTTATTTCTCTTTTGTGGAAGTGCACTTGAAAACTAAAACGTGTAACCCTACCCCAGTGTGAGATTAAAAACAGAGGGAGGTTTTCCTCATAACTGCAAATGATCTACAGGAGAGAACAAGTAATGATGAGCTTTTCAAAATGATAAGATTGTAGCAATCCGAAGCACTGCAAGAAATTGGCAAATTGTAAAACGACCACACAGCAGAAGGAGCCGGGTGAAGCTCTAATTTTGCAAAGTCTCCAGTCTCAGCAAATGGAGGAGACAGAGGCAGCAGGAATGCTTTTCTCCTTTCAGGAGCTTCCAGGCCTTCTAAATCCTGAGATACAGGAGGTTAGTCGTGTGGTCTTTATGTAAGAAAGTTAAAGGATAATGGCCACTGGACACAGGGCAGTTGAGATATCTGTAAACTCATTTCTGCCTGTGCTTTGGGGATGCAAAATCCTGTTGACTTTATTGAATGTACATTTCTGTCTGTTCCCCTGTCAGCATGTTAGGAACATTCACAGGGTCTGAAGAAGTGATCTTTACAATGGGATCCCTTTCAAATAAGGTTTGGAACAAAGTGATGATCATTTAATGAACAGGGCCTTCATAATCTGATAAAACTCTGGAGGCATCTGGAAACTAATGATCATCTATTGGTAACTAATTTCTTGACATCTATTGATCAGGAGTCTGTCAGAGTTTAAAATTACTTCTTTAAAATAAAACAGTGCAAATAAAACTGTAAAAATTAAACTAAGTACTCAAATGTCCTATGTACTTTGTATATCTGTTGAGATCTACCTCCCCCACAAAATGTTAAAGATATTCTTGATTTCTTGGCTACATTCATAAAGTAAATGAACCATTAGATGTTCTAATAAAGTCATTATCTATTATTTGTATCAGATTTTTCTTTTTACCAGCCAGCTGGCTAGGCAGTTTACACAAGTTCTATGCCCCAATCCCAAAGACCCACCTTCCACTTTTTCATATTGTACTTTTCTGATTCTGATGTTCTTGACTGTGTTCCAATAGTTGGCAACTCTGTATCTCCACAACCGAGGGCCCATCTCTAGCCTGGCCACTCAGTTCTCCAAACCAACCTCAGCCTCTTACAATTAACCCTTTCATGCCTGTCAAACACAGAAAAATACATCTCTAGAAAAATAAATAACTGCTGTTTCCCTCTTATTCACTATTATCTAATAACCAATGTTATACAATCTTCATTGCTAGTTATTTTCTAGGATTCAGTATTGCTTACTATTCTCATTATTATTTTTTCCTTAAAGGGATGTTGTAAGCAATTAGCTCACCACTTTAAATATGAGTAAGTCCTAGGGTGGTACTGTGGGATAATGCACTGGACGGCAAGGTGGGTTTGAAAGGCAAGGTTGGTGGTTCAAACTCAACAGCCGCTCCTGGGAAACCCTATACAGGGTCTCTATGAGTCAGAACCGACTCAATGCCACTTAACAACAACAACTAAGTGATCATTA
Organism: Chrysochloris asiatica; assembly: GCF_000296735.1. Taxonomy (NCBI): domain Eukaryota; kingdom Metazoa; phylum Chordata; class Mammalia; order Afrosoricida; family Chrysochloridae; genus Chrysochloris; species Chrysochloris asiatica. The sequence goes on along the minus strand of NW_006408602.1, from coordinate 6,663,394 downwards.
TAAACAACTTCATGTCTTGATTTAGTTACTTACTCCTGATAGCATAGAATACTTTTTAAAAGTCTCTGACCTCTTCAATTCACCGACATTCAATGATATATTCATTTAAAAAACACTTATTCCTTCCGTTTTCTTAATTTTCCGTGTCAAGGGATATGTGCTGTGACTTAGTGAGCAAGAACCGATACTTTCTAGTCTTACAATATTTCAATTAAAGTATTTCCAAACTGCTTCTGTTTCTGTCAATGTTCACACATTTCTGATACATTATCTTTTATACATCCTAAGTAATTTAATTGAATTCTTATTCTTTTTCATCCCCTATGTTTAAATAATCCCTTTATTTATTAAAGGTACCTTTCCTTTGCAAAAAAATAAAATTGTAGCTGGTTAATTGTGGTTTCATTGCTGCATTCATTCTGTTCACTGATCCCTGTACTGAATGGAGTTACCTCTCAAGTTAACACCTTTATCAAGTGCTAGTTTTCAAAGAACAAACTATGCAGCACTGAGTTTTCCCCAGCATTTGCCTCATACAGAGTGAATGGTTTGCAAAAATCAGATTGCAATTCAGTCTGATAGATGCAAACTCTATATTTTAGTCATGTTGCAGCCAACAAAGAAGATAAAACTGAATATTTTTTCTAAATATAGAAATTGACTGCATTTTTAAATACATTCAATGGTTCACCTTTTGAGATTCAACTTTTTAAGATGTATTTGAATTGAATTTTTGAAATATTGGCAACTCATGTTCTTCCAATAATTTCTGTTTTCTTTTCAGATATTTTACTTTGAAGAAACTTCTTTGGAAATAAATGATATTAATGTCTAATCACTGCTTTACCTTGGTTTTTATTTTGTTATGTCAAATTCGCTTGTGAAACTTGGCAGAGTATAAACCAATCAATAAGTAACATAATTTATCTACTAGTAATATTTATTTTTTAAGCACTTATGTGCTAGGTATTCTGCCAAAGGCTTTACATGGATCATCCCTTTTAATCCATGGACAAAATTATGTTCGTCCTATTATTATCCACATTTTACAGAGGAGCTATCAGGTTTTGAAGAGGTTAAGTGGCTTCTCAAAGTCACACCACGATTGTGGTTTTAGAATCACTAAGAGGTGACTTCATTCAACTCAACAGTCTGATGAGGTCTGAAAACTTTGGGAGTATATAAGTCGATATAGAATTTCCAAGTGTCATTATGGGAAGATCAGAATCTATTACCATTAAATCCTTGAGAAATTATAACCTCACATTGTGTATAGACCTCAGGATCTAACCATGTGGGTGTGCTGTGCTCAGAAGAGCTTTCATATGATCATGCCATGTACATGAGAAATAAAAACTTTAAACAGCTCTTGATTTCTAGATAGTCCATTGACACCATCTGCTGATGAATTGTCTTTGTTTTATTATAACCGAAGGCTTATCTAATCATTGGATTGCAAGCAATAAAAGCAAATATAGTTTTGTGATCTTCAACCAACACCATTTTATTTTGCTAATTGTCAAAACTGAACCATGCATATATGTCTGTATGTGTGATTTACATTTTAAATTGCATATTTTTAAAGAGCATGGGCTATTTATATGGTTTTAAATGCACCAGAGTGAAAAACCGTTTGAACTACAAGGTCAGTGGTTCAAGCTTACCAGCTGCTCCTCGGAAACCCTATACAGGGTCTCTATGGGTCAGAACGGACTTGTCAGCTCTTCACAACAACAACAATCATGAGATATGTATTTGTGTGCTTTGTAGTACAAAGTCTTTTTATTCAACCTGGTCTAAATGTGAAATATCTTGGATAACCCTGTATTTTGTTTAGGAAATCATCATTCATGTCACAGGAATAATCTGCTCAAAGAATTCTAACGCAGTAAACACCACATTGTGAAACTCAATTTAGTGTCTTTCTTCAAATTCTGAAAGTGCTACAGGATTTTGCAATGTCTCAAGTTTATGATACAGATTAATAGAATAATTTTCTCAATGAACCAGAATGTTACCAGCTAATTAAAATTTCCAGGTAACAAGATGCTGATAGGTGACAATTTCTATTATTTACACACACACATACAATGGCACTACATACACAGCACCTACTTGTAAAATAAAGGGGTATAGTTTAAACTCCATTTCCCTAGCAAACTCTCAGCAAAATAATTCACATTATTTGTAGCCCAAATGCCCATAAAGCTTTCAGCAGCTTCATAAATATCTGAGTTCTGCTCTGCCGTTGTTCCAATTTCCTTGCATACCTGCGAGTCCCTTCCTAGTGCCCCTCGACAGAACCAGGAGTCTAGTACCGACTGGTGTTAATAGGAGTTGAGTACTTAATTTCTTTCATGCTGTGTATAAAAGCACCCTTATGTGTCAGCTTCCAAAAGCATAGTACGAAAAGGAATAAACACTGGTTGTATATGGAATCCTTCATAGACAAATTATCCCAAAGAGCTTTACAAACAATGAATTCAACATTGGTCTATGCAGGGACTATGTAAACAAATGTGGCAGCCATTGAGTGCTCAGCAATAACTCACACAGAGACTTCCTTGAAATGTCGAAAAGTATATATCTTCCCTACTATTCCTCCCCGGAACTGAATGTCTGCATATGAAGCTTGCTGTCAATCACAGAACTCCACTCACAATATAGGAGGAAGTGAAAATTTCTTCTTTAAAGTATTGTTACAATAGATGTATAGGAACTTCCCAAGGGAAAAGCATGGCGTGTCAAAGGTAAGTCAACTGAGTTGGTGTCAGTGGACTACATCCAATTATTATTGATCAATGTCTTGTAGAATTTAAATATGACCCACCACTCTCACTGCTTCCCCATGGTCTCCAACCTGTCCTCATAAATCTCCCCTCCCAAAAATAAGGGTAAGTCCAAAAGTATTGCTACAAAATCATAGAAGCCTTTATTTAACAAAAACATGAAAATGGGAACTACTGTTCCTTGACATATCCTCTATCTAGGTCTTTTACACTTCTGAAAGCTATGTTTCCTTCTAGCTAACCCTTCCCCATAAATTCTAAGCTCTTCAATTTATACCACATCAAAAAGGCAGTTTTTGGCAATTCAAGAGGAGCCTTTAAATGCTCGTTGAGTTTGGGGAACGAAAAGAAATCTGAAGGGGCAAGATCACAGCTGGATGATGGATAGGGTGATGTTTCCCAACGAAACTCTTGAAGTCCTTGATATCCTTAAAAAGTGCACAGGTGCATTGTTGTGATGGAAATTTTCTGGCCATTTTCTTATCAATTCTGCTTTCAATTTTCTTTAAAAATTCTTCATAGTAAGCCCCCACAATCATCCTGTGACTTTCAAGAAAATCTGTCAAGATTACCCCTTAGGTATCCTAAACCCAATTGCCACAACCTTCTGAGCTGACCTCTCTTTCTTGAATTTAACTGATCCAACAGACCCCCTCAGAAGTCACTATTTTGATTGGAACTTCATTTAGAAGGTACCCTTAGATAATTGCATTACTAAGACAACTTATTTGCAGCCATCCATTGATCACAGAGACTTGTTTGAACACATTTTTCTTGGTAATAAACCTACGTATGTATAAACTGGAACAGTAGTAGCAAAATTTTTTACTTACCCTCATACTGGTTTTGAAAATGAAAGAATGAAGTCTTTAATACTTTACTCACTGTTAGCATTTCCCTGCTCTCAGTTTCTTGTTACTTAATATTATTGCTGTCATATATTTCATAGCTGTGTACCTGTCTACCTCACCAAATTGACAATTTCACAAGAAATCATAGACACCATTCTCCACCACTCCTTCATCCCAAGAATATCTACCCAACTTCCACAAAGCTAAGAGCACCTCAACAATAGGTCCTCAATGAATTAAATAAATGCAGCGAAGTGATTACAGAGCATATATATGAAAAGGAAATTAAATTTTATATCTTTAGTTTTGTAGAACTTATAACACAGATAACTAGAAGAATCAGGATGTTCTTTAAATGTTGGTGGTGTGAGCCACCAAGTCAGTCCCACTCATAGCAACCTTGTATATGGTTTCTGATGCTGTAAATCTTTAGGGAAGCAGAAAGCTTCATCTTATTCTCCTGGAGCAACTGGTAGATTGAACCACTGACTGTGGGGTTAGCAGCCCAGCTCATGATCCACGACCCTACCAGGATTACAGTGGAGGTAAATGATGAGCCTTTCTAACAACCCACTTAGCCAGTGCTATTCAGATACGCCTCGTCAGAACTTCTGTGTTCTTTAGGATCCACAGTATGCTGGTTCTCATAGAGCAGGAAGAAAAGTAGAATTTCAAATTACTGATTGTTGCTCTTGGAAGCTCCTCCAAAGCATTACATAGCAGCAACAGTAGTATACTATGCTCTTAAATGAGGTACAAATACTGGTGGGATTCTTTAAATGGTTTTTCTTAAATGAGGTGCTAATACTGACAGGATTCTTAATGTCTCTATCTGCTTGAGAGTTGTCAGAAATGAAAGGAGAAGGAAAACCTTTCTTTTCTCCTTAGGTTTTCATAAATGTCCCTTGTGAGCTAGGGTCTTAGGTAAGGTCACAACAGTGCTAAAGCTGGCTGCATATCTAAGGCACACAGAGCAGTTGGATTAAATGAACTCCCCAGCCCCTGCCTCCTCCCCTCACTGCACCTTACTCTTCTCTGAGGGATTAGACTGAAGCTGTAATAACCCTGTAAGTGCAAAAGACTCTCCCCTATCACTCATCCCCGGCAGACTTCATTTCAGTATTGGGCGCGACGCTCTCAGCCCATCTGTTCCCCCTTGCCCAGATCTGTCAGGACTCTTCAGCTCAGACCATAATTCACTTTACCTTTTAGCCAACCCATGACTCTCCTCTTCTCTACTCTGGGACAGTTTCTCCACTGTCTCATCTGTGCGCTTGGCTAAAAGACCCATGGCTACAAGGAAACTGATGCATGGAACCAAAGCTTCCCTTGTTCTTTTGATTTTGTCACCTAAAGGAAAGCTATACTATCACATAATTTACAATAAAACATTAAAAAATAAAATAAAGGAAAGCTATATCAGGCAGAACTTTCAAAAATACAGATGCTAAAATGTAGCACTGTGTAGTCTCTGAAGTAGACTGACAAAGGTTAAACACTGTCTGTACCAACTCAAATTATGTGAGCTTGTGCGAGTTACCACTCACCGTGCCTTATACTTGTTGTTCTTCTTAAGTACTGTCGAGTCAGTTCTGAGGAGCAGCTGGTGAGTTTGAACCATCAACCTTGTGGTTCAAACCAACCTTGTGGTTCTGTACTTTATCCCACAGTGCCACACCAGATATTATCTGACTCAGATAAATATCCTTTAAAAGAAGGGATAATAATAATTTGCATTAATTGAAGTCATATGTGCAAAGTACATTTGGTACATGCAGCTATCGGCTACTGATGAGTCTATTTCAATTCAAAGTGTAGAATTGCTCCGGAGGGTATTTTAGCCTGGATTTTTTACAAAAGCAGACCACCAAGACTTTCTCCCACAGAGCCACTGGGTGGGTTCAAACTACCAATCTTTTGGCTAGAAACTGAGTACATAACCATTTTATCTCCAGGGCATAGAATTAGATATATGTTAATTATTAATGGTTATTAATCAGGCTGCTAATCTCACTGGTCAGCAGTTCAAAACTACCAGCGGTTCCTCAGGAGAAAGATGAGGCTTTCTGCTCCCATAAAGATTTATAGCCTCAGAAACCCTGTACAGGGTCGCTATGAGTCAGAACCGACTCCATGGCACATAACAACAACAACAACACCAACACTGAGTTCTGGTGTGGCAGTGTAGAATAAGCACTAAGCTGCTAACTACAAGTTCAGCAGTTCAAAGCCACCAGCTTCTCCTCAGAAACCCTAACCAGAGTTGCTATGAGTCAGAACTGACTAGATGGCACTCAACAACAACAATAGCACCAACTTTGAATTTGATTATGCTAGCAACTGTAACAGGCTAACACTGTGTTGCGCTCACAAAGTCCAATTGGTGTTTCAGATCATAGTGGATTTTTCCCTTGTGGGGATTCACAGATCCAGACACACCTTCCATATTTTGAATCTCCCATCTTCTAAGACCTTGTTGTATATTCTAGTCTGACCAGTGGACCAGGGAAGAATGAGAGCATGGAAAACAGAGGACAGTGAAGGCAATGTTTATGGGCCTAGTCTGAAAGAGATGCCACATTTTGCACTCTGGTGCATGATCACACCTAACTCAAAGGGAGCTTTAGTCTAGTTGTGTGCCCAGGAAGAAGGAGACTTTAGGTATTACATATGTATTAGTTTGTGTGATGCTGTAGGATCACCACAGGACTGCAAACCACAAAGTCAGCAGTTCAAATCTACAAGTTGCTCCTCAGAAACCCTATATAAGGTCACTATGAGTTGGAAACAACTGAAAGGCACTTAACAAGTTCCACAGCATTCATGGCTTTTCTAAATAAACCACAGGTCAATTTAAGACTAAAGTAATTTAAACACTAATTTGAATGATCAACTGTTGCTATTATTGTTGTTGTTGTTTGCCGTGGAGTCGGTTCTGACTCATAGCAACCCTGTACAGGGTTTCCGAGACTGTAAATCTTTATGGGAGCAGAAAGCCTCATCTTTCTCCCAGGGAACAGCTAGTAGTTTCGAAATACTGACCTTGAGGTTCGCAGCCCAATTCGTAACCACTACGCTACCAGAGCTCCTTGTTGCTATTATTATCTCTTATCAACTAAACCCTGCCCTCCCTGTCCTATCCTTATTCTTATCAACATGATACAATGACGTCTTCAAGTTGAATGGTCCCAGGGCTGGCGTCGGGTGGGGTGAAACTTAGATTTGTAGGATGACTGTTTCTTTGTGAGAGGGAATTCTACAAAAAAGGAGTCACCATAACGTGGTTACGAATCGGGCCACGAACGCAGGGTCAGCCGTTCGGAACTACCAGCTTTTCCACGGGAGAAAGATGAGGATTTCTGCTCCCGTAAAGATTTATAGCTTCGGAAAACCTGTACAGGGTCGCTATGAGTCGGATCCGACTCCACAGCACATAAACACCACTACCACCATAGCGTAATGGTTACGAGTCAGGCTGCTAACCTCAAGGTCAGCAGTTCGAAACTAACAGCCATTCCTTGGGAGAAAGATGAGGATTTCTGCTCCTGTAAAGATTTACAGTCTCAGAAACCCTATGCAGGGTCACTATGAGTCATAACTGACTCCATGGCATGCCACTACCACTAAACCAAGTCTGTCCCAGTCCTCTGAGGCTAAACTGTAACTGCGTATGGCCCCGAGAAGCTCCCCCAGAATTGCTTCATCATCACCTTCACCCTCCAAATCCCAGTCATGGTTTCTCACTAAAGATTTGTGCCATACACTCTGTATCCCGGAATGTCAAGAGGCATTTAGGCAGCCTCAAAACTCAAGGTCAATGATCCTGAAGAAGTTCAACACACATTGAAGGCATTGGCAAAGAACAAGTCACCAAGAATTGATGGAATACAAATTAAAATCTTTCAACAAACTGATGAGACACTCATCTCTGCCAAGAAATTTAGAAGCCAACTGCCTGGTCAACTGACTGGAAGAGATACATATTTGTGCCCATTCCAAAGAGAGGCTACCCAAAGGAATACAGAACTCATCGGACAATATCACTAATATCCCATGTGAGTAAAGTTTTACTAAAGATTTAAAAAAAGAAAAAAAGGCTGCAATCATACATTGACAGGGAACTTCCAGAGACTCAAGTGGAATGAGGGATATCATTGCTTATGTCAGATGGACCTTGGATGAAAACAGATAATACCAGAAAGACTTTTACCTATACTTTATTGACTATGAAAATGCTTTTGATTGTGTGGATCATGACAAGCTATGGAAAACATTGCAGAGAATGAGTATTCAGGAACACTTAATTGTGTTCTTGAAGAACCTGTACATAGATCAACAGGCAGTTGTTCGAAGAGAACAAGGGAACACCAAATCCTTTCAAATTAGGGAAAGTGTGTTCAAGGGCTATATTCTTTCACCATACTTATTTAATCTGTATGCTGAACAAATAATCCAAGAAACTGAAATATATGAAGAAAAATGTGGCATCAGGATTAGAGGAAGACTCATTAACAACCTACAATATGCAGATGATACAACCTTACTTGCTAAAATGAAGAGGACTTAAAATATTTACAGACCACACAGCCTTCAGTATGGCTTGCACTTCAATGTAAAGAAAACAAAAATCCTCACCACTGGACCAGTAAACAATATCTATATAAATGGAGAAAAGATTGAAGTTGTCAAAGACTTCATTTTACTTTGATCAACCATTAACATTCATGGACGCAGCAGTCAAGAAATCAAACAACATATTGCATTGGGAATTATGCTGCACAAGACCTCTTTAAGTTGTTGAAGAGCAAAGATGTCAGTCTGAGGACTAAGTTGTGCCTGGTTCAAGCCATGGTATTTTCAATAGCCTCATATGCATGTGAAACTTTGACAGTGAATAAAGAAGATGTAGAAGAATTGTTGCATTTGAGTTATAATGTTGTAGGAGAATATTGAAAGTACCATGGACTGACAAAAGAACAAACCGATTTGTGTTGGAGGAAGTACAACCAGAGTGCTTCTTGGAAGTCAGGATGGCCAGACTTCATTTCTGATACATCAGACATATTATCAGGAGGGACCAGTCTCTGGAGAAAGATATTCTGCCACATCTAACAATGGCTATTCCCTGCTACCCACACAGAGAGATAAAACCTGAGCAGGGGGAGCGGGAGATTAGGAAAAAAGGAAGACACAAGACACAAATGAAAATAGTAAAGTTGAGACCGGGTGGGACACAGCACACTGATGGAGAGACTGTGATGCAGACCAGATTCAGAACATTTATTTTATACACATATCAAAAGGAGGTGTTGGGGACAGGGACAAAAGTACAAAAACATCTGGTGATGTTTGTGCAAGCAGCAAGTGGGACCTTATCAGAAGAATGTAGTTGCTAAGGAAACAGAAATAGGGCAATTATATGTTTTTGCAGACTAAACTGAAGGCCATGGCTGCATACAAGGAAAGACTTTGTAAATTCCTTGTTCCCTGAGGCAGGCTTTGCAAGTTCTCACGGGGCAGCCTGACCTGGGAGCATCCCGATTTTCTGGACCACAACTGTTTGGTTGCAATCTTTCAGTTAAACTGCCCCCCAGTCTGAGACATTTGGTTTAGTTGCTCCCAATATATAATGTTTGGTAAAGTAGAGGGTTGGAGAAAAACAGGAAGACCCCCAATGAAATGGATTGGCACAGTGGCAGCAGCAATGGGCTCAGGCACAGCATAAATTGTGAGGTTGGCCCAGAACTGGACAGTATTTCATTCTGTTGTGTCGAGGTCCTATGTCGGGGTCGAGCCTCGACAAGGAAGTGTGGGTGTCACGAAGATGGGAGATCTGGCGGTGAAAGGGATAGAGAAAGAGAGAGATGAAATATATACAAAAAAGACAGACACACAGATATGATGCAAGCTGGCAGGTAGGCAGATCGGCAAACATATTGCCTAGCATTGCACAGCATTGCACAGCATTGCACAGCATTGCACACAGATCTAACTCTACCTCAGTCTTTTATTCTCTTTTTTAGGGAGGGATTTGTTACAAAGGAAGCATGTAATTCACTCACAAAGGGAGGATGTGATTCTTTAGATAAGATAGGATACGGAACAGAAATGTGATTAATCATTCAAAACAGGACATAATGATTCACAGGAACAACTTTTAAAATATTTTCATAGTTTTTCTTAACAATCTAACATTCTTATTTCT
>NW_006408602.1:6647431-6652720 GCF_000296735.1 Chrysochloris asiatica | reverse complement strand
AGTCCTGAGGAGGGCCACTGGGTTGGATTTTCGTCCATGTCACAGGGCCACTGATCAACCCAGTGTCTGCGTATGCTGTCCCCAGCACTGTTGTGCATAGGAAACCTATGAGTTGGTACTCCCTCGATGGCACCTAACAACAACAAGCTCAAGGCCAATAAAAGAACCATCTCCTTGTCATCAAAGACAACCCCCTTTCCTGTGTCTCCTGCTGGGCCTGACCCCTGATTAGGAGGAGATCCCCTTCCTATATTGATAGAAAGAACATTTTATGAGAAGAATTCCTAAGCCAAATCCCAACTTTATTTTTGAAGGTTACTGGTTTTAGGATGTTTTAAAAAATATTGTATAACTCTGCTGTTGTGTGCTATCAAATTGATTCGGACTCATAGCAATCTTATATGACAGAGTGGAACTGCCCCACAGGCTTTCGTAGGCTGAAACCATTATAGGAGCTGATCACCAGGTCATTTCTCCCATCGGACCTCTGGTGAATTTGACTTATTAACCTTTTGGTCATCAGAAAAGTGCTTAATCTTTGTACCACCAGGGCCCCCTTTTATAACCATATACACCCAAATTCAGTTACTCCTTTTTGCTGTAAAAAGTTATCTTCTCCAGATCCCAACCATTGCTGTTGTTAAGTGCCATTGTTGAGTCCGTTCCAACTCATAACAACTCTGTATAGGTTTCTGAGGAGTGGCTGATGGGTTTAAACTGCCAACATTGTGGTTAATAGTCCAGTGCTTATCCTAACAGTGCCACACTAGAATTCATATTTATAACTGGCTTATTTAATTCAGCATAATGTCTTGAGGCTTTATCCATATTCTAATATGTCAGGATTATGTTTCTTTTTTTGTTGAGTAGTATTCCATTATATGGAGTCTTGGTGTGGGGTGATGTTCTGGACTAAAAGTTCAGTTTGAACCACACATGTCAAAGTCAGCAGTTCAAACTCACCAGCCTCTCCTCGGAAACCCTATAAAGTTGGGCACTTAACAACAACAACAATTGCATTACCTGTATGTCCGTGGGCTAATACCTGCTGTTGGTAGAATTGTTCTATACCAAGGATCTTTTTCAAGCATTATGGATCCAAAAGGTTTATCTCCAACATTACTGAAATCGCTGATTTATTTCACCCTTCTCCTTCCTGTAACTGCTCCCTTATGCCATATAATGAAGTGGTGGTGGTGGCTGTGTGCCACTGAGTTGGTTCTGACTCATAGCAACCCTGTATAGGGTTTCTCAGTCAGTAAATCTTTACAGGAGGAGAAAGCCTCACCTTTCTCCTTCAGAGAGACTTGTAGATTCAAACTACTGACCTTGTAGATAGCAGACCAGCTCAGAATCCACTAAGCTACCAGGGCCCCTTAATATAATATGTTGCTGTTGTTGTTAAGTGAGGCGGAGTCGCTTCTGACTCATAGAGACCCTGTATAAGGTTTCCGAGGAGTGGCTAGAGAGTTTGAACCACTGACTTTGTGGTTCATATAGACCTTGCAGTCCAGCGCAGTATCCTGCAGTGCCACACCAGAATGCCTTTAACATAATGTACTGGCTGAAAAAAACAGGCTATTTAGAAATGTGGTACATTTGTATAATGGAATATTACTCAGGAAAATGATAAAAGTCTTGACACCTGCTACAACATGGGAGAAGATTAAAGACATTGTTATTGTTGTTATTAAGTGCTATTGAGTTGGTTCCAACTCATATAGACCCTGTGTAGAGTTTCCCAAGATTTAAATCTTCTAGGGGGCAGAAAGCCTTATCTTTTTTGTGTGTGGAGCAGCTGCCATGCTCCAACCGCTCACCTTGCGGTTCATTGTTGTGAAGGGCCCTGGAGTCGGTTCAGACACATAGCCAGCCTGTGTAGGGTTTCTGAGGAGCAGCTGGTGGGTTTGAACTGCCAATCTTATGGTTTGCAGGCCAGTGCTGATCCTAAATGCTACAAACTATGGAACTACCATGTTCCCATTATTGTTGTTGTTGTTAAGTGCCGTCGAGTTAGTTCTGACCCATAGCGACCCTGTACAGGGTTTCCAAGGGTGTAAATCTTTACGGGAGTAGAGACCCTCATCTTTCTCCCGCGGAGCAGCTGGTAGTTTCGAACCACTGACCTTAAGGTTCGCAGTCCGATTCGTAACCTATGCTGAGTTAAATAAACGAATCACAAATAGACAAATATTGTATGATCTCACTTACATAAAATGACAATAATAATGCCAAAATTTTTTAGTGGTGCAGGATTTGGGAATGGAGTCCTGGTGTGGCACTATGGGTTAACGCACTGGACTTCAAGGTCAATTTGAAGTCCAAGGTCAGTGCTTCAAATATAACAGATGCTCCTCAGAAACCCTATACAGTGTCATTATGACTCGAAACTGACTCCACAATACTTAACAACCACAACAAGGGTTCAGGGAGGAGAGGTCATTTTTTGTAGCAGTGAGTTTCTGTTGTGGTAAGTGGAAATTTGATATTGATTAGGGATGATTGTTATACAATTGTTTCATACAATTGATATCACTAAACCATTGTTGTTGTTGTTAAGTGCCATCAAGTGAGTTCCAACTCATAGCACCCCTGTATAGCATTTCCAAGGAGCAGCTGGTAAACTTGAACTAACAACTCTGTGGCTCAAACCTTGAGGTTGAGGGCTTATCCTATGGTGCCACAACAGGAGTTCTGAACACCTGAAAAACATTGAATTGGTATATATGTTATATGTATTTTTACAAAACAAAAAGAGGGGCAGCTATTGAATCTACGTGTTGTTGTTGTTGTTAGGTACCATTGTGTCAGTACCAATCCATACTGACCCTATGCATAACAGAATGAAACACAGCCAGGCCGTGGGCTAACCTTACAATTATTGCCACACTTGAGAACATTGATCCTGTGACTTTGCCAATGCATCTCGGTGGCGGTCTTTCTCTTTTTCTCTAACCCTCCACCTTACCAAATATGATATCCCTCTCCAGTGACAGGTCTCTCCTGGCAATATGTCTGAAGTATGAGAGACAAAGTCATCATTCTGGCCTTCAAGAAGCACTCTGGCAGTAGTTCTTCTAACACAGACCTGTTTGTTCTTTGGGCGGCCCATAATACTTTCAATATTCTCCTCCAAAACCATAACTCAAATGCATCAATTCTTCTATGATCTTCCTTATTCACTGTTCAACTTTCACATGTATATGAGGTTATTGAAAATACTATGGTTTGTGTCAGGCATACCTTAATCCTAAAGCTGACATCTTTGTTCTTTAAAGAGATCTTGTTCAGCAGATTTGCCTAATGGAATACGTCGTTTGATTTCTTGACTGCTGCTTTCATGAGTGTTGATGGTTGATCCAAGAAAAAAATGAAGTCTTTGACAACTTCAATCTTTTCTCCATTGATAAGAATGTTGTTTATTGTTTGAGTAGTGGGGATTTTTGTTTTCTTCACATTGAGATGCAATCCATACTGAAGGCTGTGTGGTCTTTGATCTTCATCAGTAATTATTTTAAGTCCTCTTTATTTTAGCAAGCAAGGTTGTATCATCTGCATATAGCAGGTTATTAATGAGTCTTTCTCCAATCCCGATGCCACATTTTTCTTCATATAAGCCAGCTTCTCAGATTACTTGCTCAGCATACAGACTGAATAAATATGGTGAAAGAATACAGCCCTTGAACACACTTTCCCTAATTTGAAACCATTCAGTGTTCCCTTGCTCTGTTTGAACAACTGCCTGTTGATCCATGTACAGGTTTCTTATGAGTACAATTAAGTGTTCCTGAATACTCATTCTCTGCAATGTTTTCCATAGCTTGTCATGATCCACACAATCAAAAACCTTTGCATAGTCAATAAAGCACCAACTGGGTAGTAAAAGAAATTAAATGAGAACTCAAAAAGTTTCTAGAAACAAATGAGAATGAAAAGACAACATACCAAAATCTTTGGGACACAGTGAAAGTGATGATGAGAGGACAATTTACTGCAATAAATGCATACATCCAAAAAACAGAAAGAATCAAAATTAACACATTAACACAACATCTCCAACAATTACAAACAGACCAACAGAGGGAACCTATAGCCACCAAAAGAAAAGAAATAATAAAGATTAGAGCATAAATAAATGAGATAGAAAACAGAAAAACAATAGAAACAATCAACAGGACAAGAAGCTGGTTATTTGAAAGGATTAACAAAATTGACAGACCATTGGACCTAACAAAAGAAAAGAGGAAGAATACACAAATAACACACATTAGAAACCACATGGGCGATGTCACAATGGAACCAAAGGAAATCAAACCAAAAACAGATAACAGAATACTATGAAAAGTTGTACTCCAACAAATTTAAAAACTTAGAAGAGGTGGATACATTTTTAGAAAAACACAACCTACATAAACTTACACACAGTGAAGTAGAAAACCTGAACAGACTCATAACAAAAGAAGAAATTGATCAGGTCATCAGAAAATTCCCAACCAAAAGAAGTCCAGGCCCAGATGGCTTCACTGGTGAGTTTTACCAAACATTCAGGGAACAGCTGTCACCAATTCTACTCAAATTATTACAAAAGATTGAGGAGGATAGAAAACGTCCTAATACATTTATGAAGCAAGCATAACCCTCATAGCAAAACCAGGGAAGGTCATCACTAAGAAAGAAAATTATAGACCAATATCACTCATGAACATAAATGCAAAAATTCTCAACAAAATCCTAGCCAACAAAATCCAGCAGCACATCAAAAAAATAATACATAATGATCAGGTGGGATTCATATCAGGGATGCAAGAATGTTCAACACTAGAAAAACAATCCACTTAATCCACCATATCAGTAAGAAAAAAGAAAGGAACCATGTGATCATATCAATTGATGCAGAAAAAGCACTTGACAAAATCCAACATCCATTCCTGATAAAAACCCTCAACAAAGTAAGAATTGAAGGGAAATTCCTCAACATAATTAAGAACATATATACAAAACCAACAGCCTACATTACTCTCAATGGAGAGAAACTTAAAGCCTTCCCTCTGTGAAAATGAACTAGACAAGGATGCCTTTTGTCACCACTCCTATTCAATATTGTGCTATAAGTTTTAGCCAGAGCTATACAGTATGATAGAGAAATTAAAGGCATCAAAATTGGCAAAGAAGAAGTAAAACTCTCTCTGTTTGCAGACGATAGGATCCTATACATAGATAACCCCAAAGACTCAGTAAAAAACCTACTAGACCTCATTGGAAGATTCAGCAAAGTGGCAGGATATAAGA
>NW_006408602.1:6645200-6646656 GCF_000296735.1 Chrysochloris asiatica | reverse complement strand
CAGAACTGGAAAGCAATATCCAAAAGACTGAAACAAGACCTTTACCTCATGCCTTATACAAAAACCAACTCAGCATGGATTAAAGATCTAAATGTTCTTTAAGAATCCCAAAATTATGAAAGCCATCAATGAAAAAATAGGGACAAATGTGAGGGCACTAATTCTGGGAATACACAGACTACCAAACATTTTGATAATTACACAAACAAAAGTAGACAAAATAGATGAATGAGGCATATTAAAAATTAAAAACGTATGTGCATCAAAAGACTTCACCAGAAGAGTAAAAAGTGAACCCACAGAATGGGAAAAAATCTTTAGCAACAACACATCAGGCAAGGGACTCATTTCTAAAATATATAGGAAACTACAACATCTCTACATGAAAAAGACAAATAACACAATTAAAAAATGGGCACAGGACATGAATAGATGCTTCACCAAGGAGGAGATCCAGCAGCCAACAAACATTTGAAGAAATGTTTATGATCACTAGCCATTAGAGAGATGCAAATCAAAATAATAATGAGATATCATCTCACACCAGCAATAACAGCAAAGATCAAAAAAGTAGAGGACAATTAATGCTGGCAATGATGTGGAGAGACTGGGATGCTCCTGCATTGTTGGTGGGATTGCAAAATGGTCCAACCTCTCTGGAAAGCAATACGGTGCTTCCTCAGAAGGTTGGAAATAGAAATACCTTATGATCCAGTTATTCCTCTACTTAGTATTTACCCACAAGAAATACAAGCCATAACACGAGTAGATATATGTATACCAATGCTCATAGCAGCACCATTTACAACAGCAAAAAGATGGAGACAACCTAAATTCCCATCAACTGAAGAATGCATAAACAAACTGTGGTACACACACACAATGGAATATTATGCTACCTTGAAAAAAAACAAGGAAGCTGCAAGCCACTGCATAACATGGATGAAACTTGAGGACGTTATTTCGAGTGAAATTAGTCAGTCACAAAAGGAGAAATACTGCATAGGACCACTACTGTAAAAGACTAAGAAAAATAACCCATACTAAAGTGGGGGTGGAGGGGTCCTTGCTGGTTACCGGGATGAAGGGGGTGGGGTGAGGGGATGGAAAGGAAGGTAGAACACAGGGTAGGGATTAGACACAAGATAGTTTGGATACTAGGGAGGGGGGCAATACACAAGAATGGGGCGGGGAATGGAAAACAAGGCAGATGGGAAAACAATTAGGCAGCTTTGCATGGGCTAAGTGGGACTAAGTTAATAATGATGTATGCACAACCTTAGAACAACAGGGCTCTGGGATACAGGGATTGAGACATGGTTGGAATGGGCAAAAGGGGGAAAATAATGTTAATTTGCTTGGCTGTCTTTTGAATCTTTGTTCCCCTGGCATACCATTTTAAAATGGACACTTGAAGGGGAGAGAAAGGAATAGCCAGATATATCACCATAGAATG
>NW_006408602.1:6639649-6643704 GCF_000296735.1 Chrysochloris asiatica | reverse complement strand
TATATATATATATACTATCATAAAAAGTCAGCAATTCAAATCAACCAGCCAGTCCTTGGAAACCATATGGAGGATTGCTATGAGTCCGAACCAACTTGACAGCACTAAACAACAAGCAATAGTATCATAACTGCAAATTAGGGTAGACCATTGTCTACTATGTAATAGATATTTACCAACTGTTTTGAAATTGACTCCAACTCATAGCAACCTCACATGTGTCTGAGTACAAGTGGACTCCAAATGGTTTTCAGTGGCTGATTTTTCAGACGCAGGTCACCAGGCTTTCTGAAGAACTTCCACCCTTTCAGTTAGCAGCCATTTGACTATTTATTTTTGTTGTTGTTAAGTGCCAACTCATAGCAACTTTGTATAGGCTTTCCAGAGAGCAGCTGGTGGGTTTGAACCACTCATCTTGTTGTTAGCAACACAGTGCTTATACTACAGCACCCCACCAGGACCCTTTAACTTTCTAGGGTCTCCAGGTAGAGAAATAGCTCCCATAGGACAAAAATTGCTAGCCTCAGAGCTCTGAATGGATGTGCTAGAGATACTTTTTACTTTTTACACAATTCAAATCTTTTCTTCTTAGTTATGTTAATTTTAAACAACACCAATAATTCATATAGTTCATTAGTTCAAAGATTTTACAATGTATGAAAAGATGCATTTTAAATTTTGAGTTGTCCATCAATTTTCATACAGTGCATCCTTGTAACAATGAATAATTTATTCAAAGCTTCTATAGTTGATGCTCCTGATCAGAAAAGTGAATGTATTTTACCTGCTTATCATCTAATGCTTTTATATTAGAATTTGTCATCAGTTCTACCTTAAAATTTTGTCTAATACTTTTTGTTTTCAACCTTTGTAGTTCCAGGAAAGCATATTTTTTAAATAATAATTTTAATAACTTAATGGGTTTGGTACTTTATGTCTGAGTGAAATTTAGTTACCAATTTCACACAAGCATACTTAATGCTTAATAATGTTGTGTTGCCATGGACAAATCAAAAAGATTTAATTTATCTGCTTTAATTTATCTCTTTTGGTGTTTTAGTATCTGATTTTTTCTTTGACTTTTTAAGTTATTTTTGACATACTTGTTGCACAAACCATTCTAATATTTTTAGAATTTACATGGTACTGCTATTAGCATCAATGTAATGTTATTGTTAGATTATGACTGAGGACCAAATTCATTTCACCAATATTTTCATTGGAATATTTACCATCATTTGGTAGATTTTCATAATTTTAATGAAAACATTTTGTTGTTGTTGTTGTTGTTTTGTTACATGATTGTTCACAGCAGCTTTATTCATAATGGCCCCAAATGAAAGACAACCCAAATGTTCTTCAGTGGTTAAACAAACTGTGGCACACCCATACTATAGAGTACTTCACAGCAATAAAAAGGAACAAACTGTTGATATATGCAACATTTTGTCTAAGTTCAAGGGAATTAGACTGAATGAAAAAAGAAAACCTCAAAAGGCTACATACTATATGATTTCATTTATATACCATTCTTGAAATCACAAAATTAGATCGATGGAGGCTACTTTAGTAGTTGTCAGACTTGGGGTATAGGGGAGGAAGTTGACCATGGAATAAAAATGAGAGCATGAAGGGTCTCCCTGTGATGGAGCTGTTCTCTATCTCGTGGTGACCATACCAGTCCACACACATGGTAAAATTGCATAGAACTAAATACACATGCACAAAAAGGAAAAAAGTTCAAACAGTTGAGCACAAATATTTTAATTATCTTAACAAAATGAAATTTTAAGAGTTATCTACAGTTCCAAGCTCACTTGTATGAGGTGTTAGTTACATCCTTCACCTTTTTGAGAGACGTAAAGAGTTATGAAAAGGATATCACCAGGAGCTACCTAGACGTTTCCACTAAAGGGCAGAGAAAGTTAAGAGTGTTTTCAAGGGGAAACCCAAAAGGGACAATCAGCATGAAACAAGTTCAACATGGTCACACAGATCTGGGTAAAGGAATTAAGAGTGGAAGCCCAAGCTCGTAGGCAAGGGGGAGAAGGAAGGAAAACATGGTTCAAACAGATCACATGAGGAAACCCAGTACAAATGCTGGCTTTGCCATTATTTAGGTAACCCCTAGTTTTTTTCATAGGTGATCCTAATAATAGACCTATTGTTGCAAAACCAGTCCAAATCCTACCAAGAGAAAAAGAAGTCCCTCATTGGCTTGTTGGGTCTAGGTGGTACCCCATGTCCCCCAACCCCAGAGGTCAGTTCTGGCAAGAAAAGCTCCAATGTGCCTTGATGGTTCTGTTGGGAGGGTGCCTCGAGTCAGGCACATGCCAGCGATATTCTGCTGAATTAGATCCAAAGTGGGAGGGGACTGTGCCTCATTACTCAATCAACTTCTTGTCTTTGAAGAAGCGACACAGGTAGAAGACCTGCCAGGTGGCTAGTCCAATGAGATAGAACTTTGAAAAGATGCTGAGATACAGGAATCGAGTGTTCGTGGACTCACTGGTATCACTCATCTCCTCTTCCCGTCTCTTTATGTAGGCAAAATCTTTCACAATGGACTCTGACAGGTCCTCTAGGTGTCGCAGCTCCACCTCTAAAGGCTTGAGCTTCTCAACTTTTGTAATTTCCTCATAGTTCTTTGCCTCCACTCCATGCTTCATGTCTAGGATCACGAGCTGGTCAGGTATCTGCCCTGTTCCCTTGCTCTCAAAACACACTTCAAACATGTCATAATCTTCAGTGGTAAAGGCAAATTTCCCTTTGGTTGCATCCTCCTTGGAGTAAAGAATATGGCCAGCAGAATCTGTGATCTTGAGGAGGGTGCGCAGGCCGCCAGCAACCCTAGACTGGTCAGTGATCTCGTACGCGCCCGTCACCAGCAAGTCCTTGTGGATCTCCTCGCGGAGGCTCTTATGGGAATTAAGGGGCAAATGGAAGGAGAAGGCGAGGACCAAGCTGGGGCAGAACAGGAGCAAAAGCAACAACGCCAATGGGCAAGGGCCACGCTGGAAAAGTAGGCCAGACCAACCAGACATGGTGCCGGAGACTCATTCACCACCCCGGGTCCCCTTATTGTCATTTTTATAGGTTAAAAATAGTCTACTGTAAGAATTTCATGTGATTCTACCTAATATAATATTCTACCTAATACCTAACATGCGCTAACCTTAAATTACAGCAATTAAATTTTCAAAATTCAGAAAATATGTTTTCTAGCAGGTTATATAGTGTAATATTATAGTATATTATTATTGTTATTGTTAAGTGTTGTTGAATTAGTTCCAACTCATAGTGACCCTGTATAGGATTTCCGAGGACTGGCTGGTGAGCTTGAACCACCAACCTTATGGTCCAAACTGACTTGCAATCTACCACATTTACCCACAGCACCACAGCAGGACTCCATAGTATACTATAAGAAATATGAATTAAGGAGGTTACCAAATATGTTTTTAAATCTCAACTCTGTAACATGGAAGTACTACCTTGTAAACTTGAAAAAATTCTTAAGTCTCTCAGTCTTGAATTTTCTTACCTATCAAATGTTGTCATGTTGTTGACAATTGCTGTCAAGTTGGTTTTGACTCATAGTAATCTGTATAAGGCTTTTGAGGAGTGCCTGATGGGTTTGAACAGCCAACCTTGTGGTTAGCATGGTGGTGACCGCAAGCACTGAGATGCTGAGGCCCCGTGTCATGGACGAAAATCCAACACGAAAGCCCTCCTCAGGATTGCGGGCCATGGACCCTGAGGGCCAAAGGAAGTGACCTCCTGATGTCCCGGGTTCATTGGTTTTTGCTAACTCACTGGTGGGCTACCTCTGTATAATTTTCTTTGGTCTTACTATTCATTCTATGCATCTTACTCCAGTAATTGTAGCTTCTGAGAAAATGGTTTCTTACGTGCCTCTCTTAATGTCTCCATTGTGTTGGCAGTGCGTAGGGGCCTGGAAACAAATCTCTCTGAGGAACAAGCTCTTGCCACCTGGCAAGCATGTCAAAACTGTTCTTTATCAAGTTATTCAGTTATGTTTGATATTAACTTAA
>NW_006408602.1:6637625-6639048 GCF_000296735.1 Chrysochloris asiatica | reverse complement strand
CCATGCTGCCTGCAATGCAGGGTCTGCCTGCCAGTTTTGCATCCACTCTGGTCTCGGAGTGTCTCTTTTTTTCTCCGTTGTGTCTTTGTGTATATTCTTTCTCTATTTCTTTCGCTGACAGATCTCCCTACTTCGTGAACAAAACTTCCCCGTCGAGGCAGGTCCCCGACATTAGCAGACCAATGCTTTTCCTACAGTGCTACACCAGGACTCCAAGGCTGTCAAAAATGACTAAATAAGAAAGCACATATAAAAACACTAGTAGCATAGTGTCTGGCACCAAGAAAATGTTCAATAAATATGTGCTCTTATCTCTTTCATTCTTCTTCTAAATAGAAATCTAATTGTCTCTGAAAACTGTAATCTCAATGGTGATTGACAAATCAATCAAATAATCACCAGTAATTTCTAGTATGAATCAGGGGTGTGTTTGTGTGTTTGTATGCATTGTGTGTGTGGTGAAATATACTACATATTACACTATAACTGGTTTCTCCTTTCTAGCAAGAGCCGCTCTTATTAAATGCCTTCCATTTGTTTTTATCTCAAGTGTAAATTCTGGGAAATTTTCATCATTTGTTACAATAAGGCTGTTTTACAAATTATTGGTCATTTAGAAAGTTCATTAGATTATGTCAGGATTATTAGCCCAGTGCCTTAAAATATATCGGCTACTTGGATTTTACTATTATGACATGGCATGACCTTCAAAGGAAAACAGATTTTTTTTCCTTTCTAAGATGGTTTTCTTATGGTTCAAGATTGTTCCCTTTTTGGGAAACTAACGAGCAGCAAGTTTCAGTAAGTTCTCAAGTAGAAATTTTCTTTCCATATAACATTCATTAAGGATTTATATCACATTCACTTACGATTTGAAAATCTATTAATGAAAAAAAGTTTTTTTTAATTAGTAATTTTAGAAATTACTTTCAAAGCCAAACTCACCAAACCCACTGCTGTTGAATTGACTCCAGCTCATAGTGACCCTACAGGACAGAGTTTCTGAGACTGTAAACCTTCATAAGAACAGACAGCCTCCTTTTTCTCCCACACAGCAGCTGGTGTGTTTCAATCACCAAACTTTCAGTTAGCAACCCAGTGCTTAAAACATTGTGCCACCAGGACTCTACTTTCTAAGAAATTACAATGAAAACAGTTGTTGTTGTTGTTGTTAAGTGCCTTACAGTCAATTTGACCCATAGTGATCCTGTAAAGGGTTTCCAAGGCTATAAATCTTCAAGGGAGCAGAAAGCCTCTGTGGACCTTGTTTCACAGTTCCATGCTTAGCAATTTTTAATACACAGGATCAAATGCTTTAGTTTTTAGTGCTTTGTGTTCTTTGTTTTAAATATATATGTATAGAAAGAGCGTGTATGTGTGTGTGTATAAGTCCTGGTGTGGCAATGTAGGAAAAGTACTGGAC
>NW_006408602.1:6630895-6637044 GCF_000296735.1 Chrysochloris asiatica | reverse complement strand
AATTTCAGATTGAAGAAGTTGGTAGAATTCTTCTATACTTAGTAGGGTCACTATGAGTTGGAACTGACTCCACAGTACATAACAACAACAATATACTTAACAATAATAACATATATGCTAATATAAACTTAACAACAACATATTTTATATATCTGTGTGTATGTGTGTGTGTGTGTGTGTGTGTGTGTGTGTGTGTGTATCCTGTCCAGTTTCAGTTCTAAGTTTTACTGAAATCTTGGAGCCTTGGTGGTGTGGTGCTGTAGGTTAACACACTGGACCTCAAGCTTGCTTTGAATCACAAGGTCGGCCATTCAAGCTCACCAGCCACTCCTTGGAAACCCTATACAGGGTTGCTGTGGGTTGGAACTGATTCAATGGCACTTAACAACAACAACAAAATGAAATCTTACTAAAATTTTGGTGTAAGCTTCAGTGCTTTCTATAAATCCTGTTTCAGTCTTTGATCTGTAGTCCTCCAGAGTTAAAGTGGAGGTTGGAAGTAAATCATACTCAATTTCTACTTTTGAAAAGATGGGAAACTAGAGGCAGTTAAGACATACATACATACATATTACATACATAAATGTATATATTCAATGGATTTATGCCTTGGCCAAGTTTTAAATTCTAGTTACTGTATAAAAGAAGAGAATGTCTTTACAGACATTTATTTAAGCTATCTGGCGTTGATGTCTTTCTTCTTTATAAAAAGATAAGAGCTATTTCATTTATCCCAAGACACAGACAAGAACAGCAGCAAACATAATCTTTATAAGACATATTTATGCCACATCAATTCAAAATTACCATTGGCCTAAATTGTTGTTGTTGTTAAGTGCTGTGAGTGAATTCCAACTCATAGTGACCCTGTATAAGGTTTCTGAGGAGCAGCTGGTAGGTTTGAACCATCAACTCTGTGGTTAATGTTGTTGTTGTCAAGTGCCGTCGAGTCAATTCTGACCCATAGTGACCCTGTATAAGGTTTCCAAGGAGCAGCTGGTAAGCTTGAACCACTGACCTTGCAGTTCAAATGACTTTGCAGTCTGACGCATTAGCCCACAGCGCCACACCAGGTCTCATAGTCCAGTGCTTATCCTACAGCGGTCACACCACTGGGACTTGCCAGCCTCTACAATCATGTGAATAATTTCTGTAATGGTTCATTTCTATAAATTGGGTGCATATCACACACCCAAGGAAACATGAATAAGGTGGAGACTCAAGATGTGTCTCACCCTAATCCTGCTTCATTAACATAATGGACAACTTACTCCAAAATGGTATCATAAGTATAGATATTGTTGCTGTTGTTCTTGTTAAGTGCTGGTAAGTTGGTTCTGACTCATAGCGACCCACTGTATGGTGTCCAAGTGGTGGCTGGTGAATTTGAACAATAGACTTTGTTCAAATCATCCTTGCTGTCCAGTGCTTATCCCCCAGCTCCACACTAGGTTGTTGATAATCATATTGTATTAGCATTTTATCTGTATTTGTTTCTCCCACTGGATTGTGAATATTTGAGCAAACATTTTTTTCTCATTTGTTTTTATAATCCCATATGGTTAGACTTTATATAGAAGATATAATATATTCTTTTATTGTAACAGATTTAATTTGCCAAGATATTTGAAATAATGGTGCTTCAACTTATATAAGTGCATAATTTCCAAGGTGGTAATTTGGAGGAGATAGAATACTGTCACACTACATTGTCCTCCACTGCTCCTAAATAAACCTAAATTCTTTACTTTGAGTTAGTGGACAATTGGCTGCCAAACAATGAACTTCCTCTCTAGGAGGAGGGAGATCTCTACTGTGTGAGTCTTCCTGTAGCCAAGGGTCCAAGCATTCCCCTTCTACTTCCCAGCACTTGTGGCCTAGGTTTGACTAACTGGAAACCACATGAAATTCTGAATTCTGAGAGAAGGCCATAAATGGATACTTGAGAAATTCATCGTTGTTGGCATCAGTTGGCAGAACAAATACCAACAATGTTCTGAAGAGATAGTTTCTCCTGTTACTCTTCCTTCATGCCTGCCTAGTCTCCAAACCAAAACCAAACACTGTTATGGAGTCAATTCCAATTCATAGTGAGCCCTGTATAGAGTGTCTGAGACAGTAAATCAGAAAGCCCCATCTTTCTCCAACAAAGCGGCTGGTAGGTTTGAATTGCTGACCTTGTGGTTGGGCGCCCAACACCAATACCTAAGCAGTGTCACCAGGGCACCTTACCTCCTCTGTAGGCTTCCTAAATTCCCAAGCCTGTTTCTTCAGGTTTTCCATCAATTATGGATTCTAGTCACTATCTAACAATACATTTCTGTCTACTTAGGATAGCCGTGGTTGCTTTTTGTTATTTGTACCCAAGAACCTGACTAATATGTGGCCTACAAACTCTCAGTTTTGCTAAATCTCCCCCATATTGGCTGCATGCCCTTTCTTTGCATAATCCCTCCTGCCCTGAGTTCTCTTCCTTCCTTTATTTGAATTGTTGTTGGTGGTAGGTTCCGACTCATAACAACCCTGTATAGGGTTCCCAAGGAGCGGCTGGTGGGTCTGAACCACAAACCTTGTGGTTAGCAGTCCAGCATTGATACTACAGCACCACATCAAAACTCTTTATCTGCATGGAAAGCTCCTTTTCTTCTTTTGAGTATTAATTTAAATGTAACCAATTCATGTACTAGAGATAATCTTATGTTCATATTACTTTCCTTTTTCTTTTCCTTGTTCCTTAGTATGAATGTTGCTATTGTTTGCTATTAAATCTCTTGCATGCATATTAGTCTATTATTAGTCCAAACATAAACAATAACCAATGTTTATATAATACATAATTTAAAAACTAAAATTTAGTGGCACAGAAGTCAAGCACTCAGCTATAATCAAAAAGTCAGCAGTTCAAACCCACTAGTTGCTCTGCAGGAGAAAGATGAGGCAGTCTGCTTCCATAAGATTGTTGTTGTTTAAATGCCATCAAGTTGGTTCCAACTCATAGTTGTCCTATATAGGGTTTCCAAGGAGAGCCTGGTAATTTTGAATCACCAACCTTGCAGTTCAAACCAGCCTTGCAATCCAGTGCATTATCCCACAGTGCCACACCAGAACTCCATAAGATTTGTTGCTGTTATTGTTAAGTGCCGTCGAGTTGGTTCCGATCCATAGCGACCCTGAACAGGGTTTCCAAGGCTGTAAATCTTTACGGGAACAGAATGCCTCATCTTTCTCCTGCAGAGCAGCTGGCAGTTTCGAACTGCTGATCTTACGGTTCTCAGCCCGATTTGTAACCACTCTGCTTCCAGAGCTCCTTTAGATTACAGCCTAGGAAACTCTAAGGGGCAGTTCTACTCTGTCTCACAGGATCACTGTGAGACAGAATCGACTCTACAGCAATGGGATTTTGACCATGATCATTTAAACTAATGTATTTCATGAAAAGTGTGCATTACTTTGAACATGAAGTTTGACCATAACAAAGATGAAAATATTATACTTTGTGTGGGTTTTCTTACTACAAGTTGGCAGGCATAATCCTCAAGTCATAAGATAAATTATCTGAAGAGTCAGGCTTGAACAAAAGGGAATCAGAGAACCCAGAGCTATTTGAAATTCTAAAATTCAGAATGTAGGCTTTAATCTGAATTTTATAAACTTTATGCCAAAGAACATTTTCTTGATATTTATTTCAATGCCAATAAAACAAAAGACTGATGTCTGAAATATCTTTTGCTTCTCTATGTAAGTATAAAAGAACTTTGACTGGATTTTGTTAAAGCAATAGTATTGTAAGATTCTTATATATTCCCTATGCTTAGGGACATTAAAATGAATATTTTCCTACTATAAATTGGGAATCCTGAGACTTGGAGAATGCTGAATTAATCTGTGCTGAAGAAGCAAGTAAAGATGACAGCTGAGATTGAATGATCCCCTTGACTTCCTTGAGGCCCTTGTGTGGTGGATATATATCATAAATATGATACTTCTGTATACTGTGGGACTTTAACATAGAGCCTTCTGAAACAAGCACAATAGCAATGGGCAATAGACATGCTAAAGAGCATGATACTTTGAGCACAATGCCCATTTTGGAATAAAATATTCTTTTTTTTCCTCCCTGGAGCAGCAAGAAGAGTGCCGCCATACTTTGTCAATTCCACTTCACGTTATTATGCTCTTCACCCCTTCATTAAAGCACTAGTATGCAAGTGATCATTCCTAATAATAGGCTCTCCACTATTAGAAGTGGGCCTTTTTCATTTTTTACCAAATTATGAAATAGCTTCCCATTATAACTTATGTTCTGTATACTCCAGCCAAGACTTTTCTCTCATCTTAAAATGCTCTGCTTTAAATGGGCCTCTAATGTATAATTTTATTGTTTGAGCATTTCATTTTCTTTTTGATTTATGTTTCTTTATAGCTGGTTAGACAGCTCTTTGTGATCTTTTGATGAAAGATTCTACATAAATAAAATTGACTGAGAAGAGGGACCTTGATGGTAGCATTGAGAAGGCTCTCGACGCACTGCAAACTTAAGATCAAAATTCAAATCTCAAATGAATAAGCCAAAGGATGCTCTAACTCACCCTCTGTTAAATTTTTATTTTAAAAATTCAAACTAAAATTGGTAATTTTACCCTATGCTAGATTTAATCTGACTGAAGAAATGGTTTGGGATCATTTTTACCAAAATGTATTGAACTGCCAAGGCTAAAGTAAGTAAATATCTATAATGATTATGTTGACTGAATTCATAAACTTCTAAGTTAAAAAAAAAAAAAAGATAATAGGTATTGAAGCAGACAACAAAATATATGCTAGTCTTCTGCAAACGATATTGCTATTGTTGTTAATTGCAGTCCAGTCGTTTCTGACTCAGAGCGACCCTATATTGGGTTTCTGAGAAGTGGCTGGTGGGTTTGAACTGCCAATGTTGTGGTTAGCAATTCAATGCTTACCCTCTTTTGAAGTCTACCTGTTATTTCCAAATCTGTTTTTTTAATTATTATTACTTCACTACTTATTTCCTACTTTCATTATATGTCAGGGTATCAGTTACTTTTAATTGGCAATGAATCACTGATGCAGCCTAAGAAGATCCCTTTACTTCATTACCTTTCACAAATGCTTGAATAACTGACTGGTTTTGTTGCTGCTGCTGCTGTTGGTGTTATTTGGTTTAAATATTCCATCTAACTGTACTCAATCAGTGGACTCTACCTTACTTAATATTGTTGTTGTTGTTGCTAAGTGCCATTGGTTCGGTTCTGATTTATAGCGACCCTGCATACGGTTTCTGAGGAGTTGCTGGTGAGCTTAATCCAGCATCAAACCAACCTTTCAGTCCAACCCATCAACCCACAGCGCCACATCAGGATTCTTAACATGGAGATCTGAAATGTATATGGTTAACCTTAGAAAAATAATGTATGCTTGCTGTAGTTGGTACTTTAGATTAAACATTCTTTATATTTTTTTCTTCCTTAAAGTAAAATATCAAGTTGTGAGAAAAATGTATAGAATATTAACTTGCTTGCTTTCTCAACATTTCCATTCCCAAAACATATGACTCTGTTAAACTCATTACATAAAAAAAAGCAGAGAATAGGACTTCATTATTCAAGATCCTGAATTATAATGGGATTTAAATCATAAAAATGATTGGGAGAGATATAAGGAGAAAGAACTAAGCTATCCCATCTCCAGAACTGATAAAGTTTTCTATAGAGGGAAGCTAAGAAGGAACTAGATGGTGGGAAGTGGTTGGGAATGATGAAATCTGAATGATGTGGGGACCTATAGCCTGTTCAAGTTAAAGCCCTGGGCAGATGGAAAAACCAGAGAGAAGAACTGACTATGGGGTATGTATAAGCAGGAAAGGGCTAAAACAGACTAACAGCATCCAATAGCACCAAGTGAAACAGGCTTCCTGACAGAGAACTGTGATTGGGAACAAGAGATGACACATCAGCAACTCTCTTTAAGGTTATTTTTCTTGCATATTTGAATTGCTAGACTTAGACTCTGCCTTCTTGCTGTTGTTAGGAGCTGTAGAGTCAGTTCCAACTCATAGCAACCTTACACACAACAGAACAGATCCCTGCACTTGCTCACTATCATTGCTAAACATTGAGTTCATTGCTGCT
>NW_006408602.1:6628236-6630094 GCF_000296735.1 Chrysochloris asiatica | reverse complement strand
TTCTTGGATTATGTTCTCAGCATAAGTATGGTGAAAGAATACAACCCTGGTGCACACCTTTCCTAATTTTAAACCATTCTGTGTTCCCTTGTTCAGTTCAAACAACTGCCTCTTGGTCGATGTACACGTTCCTCATGAGTACAATTAAGTGTTCTGGAATACCCATTCTTCAAAATGTTATCCATAGCTTGTCTTGGTCCACACAGTTGAACGCCTTTACACAGTCAATAAAGCACAAGTAAACAACTTTCAGTTACTCTCTGCTTTCAAGCACGATTGACATCAGCAATAATATCCCACATCCTCTTCTGAACCTGACTTGAAATTCTGGTTGTTCTCTTTGATGTACTGATGTAACCATTTTTAAATGATCTTCAGCAAAATTTTACTTGCATGTAAGATTAATGATATTGTTTGATGATGATTGTATTCCCCTGGGTCACCTCTCTTTGGAATGGGCACAGATATGGATGTCTTCCAATTAGCTGACCAGGTAGCTGTCCTCCAAATTTCTTGGCATCGATGACTTAGCATTGCTAGTGTTGCCTCAGTGTGCTGCAAAATTTCACATTTTATTCCATAAATTCTTGGAGCTTTGTTTTCCTTCAGCGCAGCTTGGATTTCTTCCTTGAGTACCATCAGCTCTTGATCATATGCTACCTCTTGAAATGGTTGAACATCGACCATTTATTTTGGTTCAGTGGCTCTATGTATTCCTCTGTGGCACTTTAATTGATTTAATATGACTTTTATGTTCAAAGTCTTCTTAATCCTCACCAAATGACTTGGTGGTACTGTGCAGATAGAGTGTACAGGACTCTAACACTGGGATTGGTTAGTTTTGCCATCTGATAGGCTTAAAAGGAGCCATCTCAGAAGCAGGAACAGAAGATCCTAAGACCATCAAGAAAGAAGAGCATGAACGGTATGTAAGATCCATACCTGGAAAAGTGGTGACAGCAGAGGTAGTGGCATGGACAGACAGAGCAACTGTGGGCTTCTAGGCCCATGGATTGAGTAAAGTTGAATGTCTATGTCCAGGAGGTTTATTTGCAGAATGTGCCCTTTGGTTATTTTGTTGCTGTTGTTTAGTGCCTTTGAGTTGGTTCCAACTCAGAGTGACCCTGTATAGGGCTTCTGAGACTTTTTAAAATCTTTGTGGGAGAAGAAAGCCTCACCTTTCTCCTGAGGAGCACCTGATGGGCTTGAACCACAGACCTTGGGTTTACGGTCCAGTGCTTATCGTATGGAGGCACCATGCTCCCTTTGGTAGTTTTTAGACTGGCTAAAGGAGCTTTGCAACACTTGCCAGGGCAAGGCAGAGGCTGAGTGGTCACATGGCTGAGAGGCTAAAGACAAGAGCCAGGCATGTCTGCAGTATGACAGAGAAGAGGAGTTCCTGATTGGAAAACTGCTGCCGCCTACGTTGTTTCTGATTCTGAATTATACTCTGTTCACGCTCCTAAAAACCCCATAATTGTAAGTATTGTTATGAAATCTGTGGGGCCATTGCAATGGATTGTCAAACCCAGCTGTGAAGCAGAGAGTGTGGTGGGAGGGATGGTTGGTGTCAGAATAGGATAAAGAAGGTTGTAGGCTGGAGGCACGTCTGACTTCTGCTTCCTGGGAATGTGTCTTGGACTAGTTTTGAATTTGATTCTCTTTCCCCCTTGTGAAACCAGAAGAAATCAGGCATGGAATTCACATGGTTTTAGCGTAGTGGTTACGAATCAGGCTGCGAACCTTAAGGTCAGTGGTTCAAAACTACCAGCTGCTCCGTGGGAGAAAGATGAGGCTTTCTACTCCCGTAAAGATTACACCCTCGGAAACCCTGTACAGGGTCGCTATGGATCGGAAC
>NW_006408602.1:6624444-6625676 GCF_000296735.1 Chrysochloris asiatica | reverse complement strand
GAACTGCCTAAGGAGCTCTGGTAGTATAGTGGTTACTAGTTGGATTGCTAACCTCAAGGTCAGCAGTTTGAAACTATCAACTGTTCTGTGAGAGAAAGATGAGGCTTTCTGGTCTTATAAAGATTTACAACCTCAGAAATACAACCCTATACAGGGTCGCTATGAGTCAGAAATTCACCACCATACCTACTGCCTAATTTTTAATAAATCAGCTCTAGCCCTGACGTTGTTCAAGTCTTCAGCCTATAGGCCAGAGCTTATTTTCATGGCTGATTAATGGATCTGATTAGTTCACAAAGCAGGAAATCCAATATCCCTTAGGGAAACCCTAAAGATATGGATGACCATGAATTCAAGGAAGCCTATTCACAACAGAAATCAATGGAGAAAAGAGGCAATGTTAATGCGGACAACATTCTACCAGTCTCTAAATGCAATGCTCAGACACAGGGTATGGAGGGAGGAGATGGGACAACAGAGAATGTATTTAGAATACCAAATTACAGTTTCATCACTCTAAAAGCCAGTTTTAACAACTCCTCTCCCAATGTGGAAATCTAAAGCTTCCTTTGTTGTGAATTTTGACAGGTTTACAGCCCTGAAAGAAACTTCACCTCCCTCACAGCTTACCTCTCAGATTGAATACATGTCAAAGACTAAGAGGTGTGAACAGGGCTTGATTTCACAGAAGTCACTTCATAACTACAACATAGTCATCACTAGAATGATTTCAAGACCATCTTAAACTCAAACACATTGCCATTGAGTTGATTCTGACTCATAATGGCCTACATATGGTTTCTGAGACTATAAATCTTTGTTGTTGTTGTTGTTGTTGTTGTTGTTGTTGTTAGGTGCCATCAACTCAGTACCGACTCATAGAAACCTTATGCACAGCAGAACAGAACACTGCCCAATCCTGGGCCAACCTCACAATTCTTGTCACGCTTTAGCCCATTGATGCTGCCACTTTGCCAAGCCATCACGCTGAGAGTCTTCCTCTTTTTATCTGACCCTCCACCTTACCAAGCATGATATCTTTCTCCAGCAACTGGTCCCTCCTGACAATATGTCTTAAGTATGAGAGACAAAGTTTGACCAGCCTGGCCTCCAAGGAGCACTCTGGCTGCACTTCTTCCAACACAGACCTGTTGGTTATTTCATTATTCTCCAACATCAAAATTCAAAAGCATCAACTTGCAATCCAGTGTTTATCCTTCAGCACCACACCA
>NW_006408602.1:6619737-6621576 GCF_000296735.1 Chrysochloris asiatica | reverse complement strand
AGAAAATATTGAACTTGTCAACGACTTCATTTTGTTTGAATCAGCCTTCAACACTCATGGAAACAGCAGTCAAGAAATGAAATGACGTATTGCATTGGGCAAATCTGCTTCACAAGACCACTTTGAAGTGTTGAAGTGATAAGATGTAAGTTTGAGGAGTAAGGTGTACTTTACCCAAGCCTTGGGATTTTCAATAGCCTTGTGAAATAACCATACTTGTGAAAGTTAGACAGTGAATAAGGAAGACCGTAGAAGAATTGATACATTTGAGTTATGTTGTTAAAGGAGAATATTAAAAGTACCATAGGCTGCCAAAAGAAGAAACGCAGATCTGTATTGGAAGAAGTACAGCCAGAGTGCTCTTTGGAAGCCAGGATGGTAAGACTTCATCTCTCATACTTCAGACACAACAGGAGGGACCAGTTCCTGGAGAAGGATATCATGTTCAGTAAAGTGGATGATCGAAGAAAAAGAGGAAGTCCCCAGCGAGATAGATTGGCACAAAGGCAGCAGCAGTGGGCTCAAACAAAGCAAAAATTGTGAGGTTGGCCCAGGACCAGGCAGTGTTTCATTCTGTTGTGCATAAGGTCACCATGAGTTGATACTGAATAGCTAGCACCTAACAACAACAATACATACCCACAAAATGGTATTATCCTTTCTCTACAGTACCAAGGAATGGATGGGAAGAGACAGGATATAGAATCTGACAGCTATCTAGATCCACCTATGTCAAATGCTGTTACTGAACTTTACTTATGTAATCAAATGGGTCATTAATTCACACAACCATGTCATTAAGCAGATTTTTTTCCATTGGAAAACACAATAAAAAATCAGCTTGATTAAGATCAGGAGCTTCCTAACCAGGACACCCCAAGGAGTAACCTTTTCCACCTCACACTACACACACAGTGAGGTTGGTCCAGGATCAGGCAGTGTTTCATTCCGCTGTGCATAGGGTCGCTATGAGTCGGTACTGACTCGATGGAACCTAACAACAACCCTGTGGTTCAAACCAACATTCTGCTCTAGTGCTTTATCACACAGCACCACACCAGGAATCATTCAATATTTTTCTTTAGTTCTTTCGTTTTTAGAAATGTTGAGCATGCTTTTCACTTTGGGTTTTCTAACTCCAGATCTTTCTACATTTCATTATAATATTTGACTTTGTCTTATTGCACTGTCTTTTGAAATGTTCTGCTCTTTTACTTCATCATTTCCTCCATTTGCTTTGAGAGCAAATTTCAGTCTTTTTGACATCATTTTCATCTTCTCTTTCTTCTTTGTCTTCTTAATGACCTTTTTCTTTCTTCCTGTATGATGTTCTGATGTCATCCCACAAGTCTTCAGGTTTTCCTTCATTAGTATCTCATACATCAAATCTGTTCTTAGAATGATCTCTAAATTAAGGTGGGATGTGTTCCAGGTCATATTTTGACTCTTGTGGATTTTTTTTTTCATTTCCTTCAGCTTCTGCCGGAACTTGCATATGAACAGTTGACAGACCATTCCACAGACTGCCCCTTGCCTTCTTTTGGTTGATGATATTGAGCTTTCCCACTCTATCTCTCTACAAATGTATTTAATTTGATTCCTGTGTATTTTATTGGGTGAAATCCATGTGTATAATTGGCATTTATGTTTTTTAAAAAAGGTGTTAGCAATGAATAAATCATTGGTCTTACAAAGTTCTATCATGTGATCTCCAACACCATTTCTATGACTGATATTTTCCAACTACTGATCCTTTCTCTTTGTTTCCAACCTTTGAATTCCAATCACCAGTAATTATCAATAAATCTTGATAGAATGTAGGATCAATTTCAGACTGAA
>NW_006408602.1:6616242-6617872 GCF_000296735.1 Chrysochloris asiatica | reverse complement strand
GGCACTTAACAACAACAGCAACAAATTTATGTTTAGCAACATTTACTTGAATGAATACATTTTTATTTTTAATAGTTATATTTTTTAATTTTTAACTAAAATTTTAAACTTTGTATTGAAGTATATGTTTGAAACTGAACAAGGAAATAAGTCCTAAGTTCATGGCTCAATTATTTTTCACACACACACACGAATAAATCAATGTGACCCCTATCCAGTTAGAATTATGGAACGCTTTCATCATCCCAGAAAGCTTACTAGTAATTTGGCACCTAGGTAATATATCTCATGACCAAAGTAAACACTAATAGCACCTCTATCACCATAGATTAATTTTGCATGTTTCCAAATTTCAGATAGAGTCATATAACTGATAGTGCTTTGTATATGACTTCTTGGGCGCAGTGTTATAATGGAAGACTCATTCATGTTGCTGTGCATAAAAGTAGCTCGTTTTTTATTGCTGTGTCGATTTCAATTCCATTTGTTGTTGTTGCTAAGAGCCATCGAGTTGGTTCTGCCCCATAATGACCCTGTATAGGGTTTCCAAAGGGGTTGGTGAGCTTGAACTGCTGAGATTGTGGTTCAAACTGACTTTGCCATCCATCACATTAATCCAAAGCATCACACCAGAACTCCTTTAAATTCCATAAGTATATCAATATTTACATATTCAAAAAATAACTTAATTTTAATTAAAAGTAAGTGAACTTATAAAAGTACTAGTTTTTGGTCCTCATAGATGATATGTCTCTGCTTTACTTGTATGCTTTTTAATCTACAGGATTTTTCACTCTTTGTGTATTGGTGAAATATATTATTTGAAAAAAATGTATGTGGTAGGATATGTTGAAACTTAAAGCTATCACAGATAATTATCTTATCTCCTAGATGACTACCCTCCTACTTAGAAAAAGCCAACTTGCATAGGTATAAATAAGATCCAAGGAGCTTAAAATTGTGACGATGTCACTTCCTCAACAACATGCTCATCTACAAAATAAGTGTTATGAAATTGTGTTCCTGGCAAAGGATCATAATAATAAGTATTAAATATAAATACTAAAATAAATGTAAGGCAAGAAAAAAATTAAATATTTCAAATATCAAATGTCATCTCACTTTTTACCCACATTAATAGTCATTAAGAATCTATTCTGC
The DNA here is from genome assembly GCF_000296735.1 of Chrysochloris asiatica. Lineage (NCBI taxonomy): Eukaryota > Metazoa > Chordata > Mammalia > Afrosoricida > Chrysochloridae > Chrysochloris > Chrysochloris asiatica. The sequence continues at coordinate 6,616,711 of NW_006408602.1, read as the reverse complement.
TAAAAGTAGAGTGGGAAATAATATTTTTATTATTATTATTGTGCATGGTACATAAATAATAATATTTAACATTTAACACCTACTGTACTAAGACTATACACACCATCTCACTTAACTCTCACTTATAGAACTGATTCTACTATCAAACCCAATTCACAGGTGGGGCACAGAGATATTATGATATTTGTTCAAGGTCACATGACTGGTTATGAAATTAGTAATATTCACAGATTGAAATCAGTGTTGATAATATAAAACTAAAATTATAATTTTAAACATTGCTGTGATCATCAGATACTCAGGGTAAGTCAGAAAGTATTGCTATGAGGGTTCTAGTTCACACACACACAGACTTATTCCAAGCAAAATATATTTAAACATATCTATGTGGTCTGTGGATGGCTACAGACAAATTCTCTCAGTAATACACTAGTCTTAATCTTGTAAGAATGCCTTAAAAAAAAAAAAA
>NW_006408602.1:6605080-6615906 GCF_000296735.1 Chrysochloris asiatica | reverse complement strand
CTAGATGAAAGACATGTCAAAAAACAATACCTTCACATTTTGAAGTTTTAGCTTAATAAATTTTTCTGATTCTGTAGCAATACTTTTTTAATTACCTTCATACATACACAAATACATATAGAAATGTGTAGTGCCATTTAATACCAAAAACTCAAAATTACTCATCTAGTAATTGTTGTTGTGAAGTGCCATCGAGTCGGTTCTGACCCATAGCGACCCTGTAGTACAGGGTTTCCAAGGGTGTAAATCTTTACGGGAGTAGAAAGCCTCATCTTTCTCCCGCATCTAGTAATATATTTGCTAAATAAAATATTATAGATCCACATGATAAAATAATTGTAGCCACTGAGAATCACATTTTAAATAATACTTTAAAAATAGATATGATGTATCCTTAAGTGAGAAAAATTAAGATATAAAAGAAAGCATGTATAAATTATACTACTAACTCTGTTAAAGTAGTATGAATGTGAGTATGTGTTGGTAGGCATTTTTTCATTTTAGAATTCCCAGTATCCATCCACTTGTTCTTGATAACAACACCACAATTTGTATCAGGTACCCACTTTTTCCCTCTACCATCGTTGGGCTTATAGGTAAATTGGCCCCTCACCCAATTCTTACCGAAAGGCTTGTCTAGTTTATGCATATGCAAATCCCTTCATCTTTTCCCAAAATCCATCCCTAAGTGTGGATGGACACAAAGTCTAATTCAGGCCCATGAGTCCCAAGACTTTCCAGGGAGCTTCTGGGTGCAACCAACAGGTTGGCAGTTCGTAATGTACCCAGAGGTGCCTCGGAAAGATCACAGCTGTTGAAAATCCTGTGGAGCACAATTGTACTCTAACATACATGGGTTCACCATGAATAGGAATTGACATGATGACAACTGGTTTTGGGTTTTTATGTTTGTTTTTCTCAGAAGAAAAAGAAAGCTGTTTCCTAGCTCTTCAGAGAAAGCAACTAAAAACAGATTCTGCCTTCCTCTGGGTAGTTCAGTGTGTGAATTTGACACCTGGAAATGCTGCAGTCATTTCTGCCAGCATGAGGCAGCCAGTCTGAGACTAAAGTCAGCAGAACGAGGAGACAACATTGAAAGAACCACAGAGAAGTGGGACCAGAGTCCTGTTGAAGTCATGAACCCCTTAATTATGGCCATGCATACAAGCTAGAGAGAGACCCGCCCTGCTCGGTTTCTGAGCCAATAAATTTGCTTTTCTGCTTAAGCCGTTTGAATGAACTGTTACAACCCAAAGAGTCTTCGTTGTATAAACTGTGTGCACAAAAATATTAGAAATCAGAATTTTCTTCTTAGGCTTCTCTAGTTCGCATGTTTTCTATAATTTTTTTTTGTATCGTTAGTAAAAACAAGCAATATTATCTTAAGTGGTCAATTGAAATATCCCATTATTTATATCTGATAGTGTACTGAGTAGCCCAAGAAGTTGAAAATCAGTCTGCCTTGTGGAACCTTAACATTCCAGGTAATGAAAACAATAGCACATATTTGATTGTTTTCAAAGCACATTCTCATTTTAGTCATTGGAGAAAATCTGTGAAGTAAGTAAGAGTGTGACAGAGACTGTTTTGAGTTCACAAAAGCCCATTTCTTTTTTCTTCTGGGTCCACAGATACAAGGTACTTCCCAGCTGCTCTAATATTTGGGCAAAGCCATGAGTGAGTTTTGCCTAACGGACTCTGAGCAAAACTTCCCACAAGTGATCTTTCCTCATTTTCTTTCCTGGTTTTGCCCATCAAATGCAGAGGATCTAGAAGGGAACCTTAAAACCCTAAAATGAGATGGAGTCACGAGATAAAAAGAGCTTGGATCCCTGACTAAGTAGATCATTTGCCAGTCAGGCACATCTGTATTTGAGCCTGCAAGTTGTTGTTGTTGTTGTTAAGTATCGTCGAGTTGGGTTCCGACCCATAGAGATCCTGTATAGGGTTTCCAAGGAGCAGCTGGTGAACTTGAACCCCAGGCCTCCCAGTTCAAGTGGACTTTACAGTCCAGCGCATTAACTAACGGCACCACACCAGGACACCGAGTCTGCAAGAAGAAGGCATAAAACTGGTGGTACAACAGATAAGGGCTCAACTGTTAACCAAAAGGTTGGAAGTGTGAGTCTTACTCTTTGGGATAAAGATGTGGCAATCTGCTTTAGTAAAGATCACAGCCTAGAAAACCCTTTGGGACAGTTCTGTTTAGTCACATGGAACTGCTATGGGTTGATATCAACTCAATGGCACTTAATGACAACAGCAATGAGCAACAGTTTGGCTGGAGGTGAGTGCAACCTTTACTGTTCAATACTGGTTCAAGGATTTTTTGTTTGTTTGTTTGTTTTTTAATTAATGAATTCCATTAAATGTCCTGCATCACTGAGTGTTTTAAAATCAGAAAAGGTATATAGCAGGGTTGTATCCTTTCACCATGCTTACTTATACTGTATGCTGAGCAACATCAGGATTGGAGAAAGATTCATTAACCACCTGTGATATGCAGATGACACAACCTTGCTTGCTGAGAGCAAAGAGGACTTGAAGCACTTATTGATGAAGATCAAAGACTACCTTCAATATGGATTCCACTTCAATGTAAAGATAACTAAAATCCTCATAACTGGACCAATAAGTAACATCATGATAAACAGAGCAAATCCTGAAGTTGTCAAGGATTTTATTTTACTTGGATCCACATCGATGCCCATAGAAGCAGCTGTCAAGAAATCAAATGACATATTGCACCGGGAAAACCTGTTGCAAAAGATCTCTTTAAAGTGTTAAAGTCCTGGTGTGGCACTGTAGGATAAGCACTAGATGGCTAACCATGAGGTCAGTAGTTCAAACTCACCAGCCACTCATCAGAACCAACTCGACAGCAATTAACAGCAGTAACAACAAAGTGTTAAAAAAAAAAAAAAAATAGAGATAACTTTGAGAACTTATGTATGCCTGACCCAAGCCATAATATTTTCAATTGCCTCATGTGCATATGTTGTTGTTGTCAGGTGCCATAGAGTCGAAATGGACTCATAGTGACCCTATGGACAGCAGAACGAAACAATGTCCAATCCATGTGCATATAGAAACTGGATAATTAATAAGAAAGACTGAAGAATTAATGCATTTGAATTATGGTGTTGGAAGAGAATATTGAATTAACTATGGATTACCAGAAGAACAAACAAGTCAATCTTGGAAGAACTACAACCAAATTGCTCCTTAAAAGAGAGGAGGGCAAGACTTTATCTGTACTTTGGAAATGTCATCAAAAAAGACCAGTCCTGGAAAAGGATATCATGCTTGGTAAAGTAGAAAGTCAGTGAAAAAGAAAGATCTTCAGTGAGAGGGACTGATATCATGGCTGTGAAAATGGGTTCGAACAGGAATGATTATGAGGATGACGCAGGACCAGGCAGTGTTTCATTCTGTTGTGCATAGGGTCTCTGTGAGTCAAATCAATTCAATGGCGTCTAACAACAAAACCACAATGCAACTCCTTCTACGGAAAATGCTGGCAGCCTTTTGTACCAACACTGGTATTTTCTAGTTATGCTTGTCTATAGGGCTGTCTTCTTTAGAAGGTTGTTTTTTGTTTTGTTTTTTTACCTTTATAAAGGAGAACAACTCTAACGTTGTTATGGGTTGAATTGTGTCCCCTCAAAACATGTGTTGAATCCTAACCTCTATACCATAAAATGTAATCCCATTTGGGAATATGGACTTCTTTGTTATGTTTATAAGGCAATATCAATACAGGGTGTGTGGGTGTGTCCTAAACCTAATCACTTCTGAGCTATAAAAGAGCAGATTAGTGGAATGATATATATCATGTAAAGATTGGCAAAAAAACAAGGAACTTCAAGACTCCAGAAGCTGAAAAAGACAAGACTCTTCCCTCAAAGTCAGAAATCCTCCCTTAGACCAGTTGACCTGAATTTAGACTTCTAGTATCCTTAACAATGAGTAAAATAAATTTCTAGTCTTTAAATTCACCTACTTGTGATATTTGTTATAGCTACACTAGGAAACTTAGACATCCCTGTTGGTTCATTTTTCTCCAAAATCAGATTTTGTTATTGTTTTTGTTAAGTGCCGTTGAGTCTGTTCCAACTCACATCAATCCTTTATAGGGTTTCCAAGGAGCAGTTGGTGGGTTTGAACTGCTGACCTTATAGTTTGAAGTCCAGTGCTGCTCCTATAGTCACCTTCTTTCCTTTGTACTGCTTCGTGAAGATTGGAAGCAAAAATCCACATATCTCTGAGCTAGAAACTTCTATTTTTTACTTTCCACCATTTTTGAAGCATAATGACAAAAATATTTTTTGCTTTACTTGGCTGCTGTTGGCAACTTGAAGCCAGACCCTTTGCAATTCTTTTAAGATTAGGGAAGAAGGATATTCTGTAATCTTTTTGCACCCTGCCATCTATGCCCCCAGAATCCAACTGATTATATTCAAAAGGAAACTCCTCTATGAAAATATGTTTCCAAGAAAGGTCGTTCTGAATTACTAAGCAGATTCACAGTCTAATAAAAAATAAAAGCTTGGGCAGAAGATAATCAAATTTAGAACCAAAGGCCATATCCAAAGTCTTTTTAAGTTATAGCCCAATTTCTGAAAATTCTGTCTTTAAAAAATATTTTTCATTTCTATATTTATATCCTTTATAACTACCTTAAGCCACTTTGCTGCATACTACATAGATGATGCAACTGCTGTTTATAAGTTAATGCAATTTGAGCAAAACAATTTACTATACAGGATTTAGATAAATTCCAAAAGATCCACGTCTTTGCTAGAAGGCTATTCATTATATAGAAACCTAAATGAAAATAATGTTACCTATCTACAAGGCAGCCATAGTGCCCTCACCTCACCTATGCGTGCCTATCATTGCAAGGGACCTGTGTTAACAGTTCCTTGGATCCACAAAAGAATGAGCCTGCCGACCTCTCAAGGTCACCTCCAGCCTTTTGATTATATGAATTGTGTGCTGAAAATTACATGCTAAAATATCTACACAAAAGCTATGTCATTTTCTTTCTTCAACTGTCATCTTTAAAATGCTACCTCAGGGTTAGAGTTAAAGTGTCTATACATGTTTATTTGTTTTTCAAATGCCTTAAAAACTGCTACAGGTCATCTTCAACTTTCAATAGCAAGAGAGGCAGATTTTATACAAGGCTAAACAAAACTAACTATACATGTTACACTTTGTATATGTGGTTATAGTCCCAATCTCTTCTTCAAAAATTTTTATTTATGTAACATGAGCCAAAGAATATCAGAGATCCATATAATACCAAAATTTTTATTTTTTGGTTCAACTCGATCTTTTAATTTTTAAAGAAACTAACGCCATAATAAATTTCTGTTAAAATACAAACCATTACAGTTTAATCTATTAAAGCAGGTCTTATAATGCAAATCCACCACTTGTCAGACAGTTTGTCATAATGTGATGACTTTCATGTTGCTGTGATCCTGGAATGCCACCAGTATTTTAAATACCACAGGGTCACCCATGGTGGACAGGTTTCAGCAGGCCTTCCAGACTAAGACAGACTAGGAAAAAGGAGAGGCTGGCCACTTCTGAAAACGTATGAATAGCAGTGAAACATTGTCAGACACAGCATCAGAAGATGAAAACATTATGAATAACAGAACATTGTGAGACATAGTGCTAGAAGATGAACCCCTCTGGTCGAAGGCACTCAAAATTACAACTGGGAAAGATCTGCTTCCTCAAATAAAAGTCAACCATAATGATGTGAATGGAGTCAAGCTTCCAGGACCTTCATTTGTTAATGGAGCACAACACAAAATGAGGAGATACAGCTGCAAACATCCAGTAATAATCAGAAGAAAGAATGTACAAAATACGAATCTAGGAAAACCGGAAGTTGCAAAAAATGAAATAGAATCCGTAAAGATCCCGGTCAAAGGCATTAGTGATCTTAAATGGACTAGTATTAACCATTTTGAATCAATCATATGGTTTGCAATGCTGGTAGCAACAAATTGAAGAGGAATGGTGTTGCTTTCATTGTCAAAAGAACATTTCAAGATCTATTTTGAAGTACACTATGATCTGTGATCGGATACTACCTATATGCCTACAAGGAATACCCAGAATCACAGTATAACACTGTAGAATAAGCACTGAACTGCTAACCATAGGGTTGGTGGTTCAAACCCACCAACCACTCCTCATAAATCTCATACAGGATTACTATGAGTCAGAACCAACTCAATGGCACACAACAACAACACAAAGAATACCAGTTAATTTGACTATTGCTCAATTTTATCCATCAACCACTGAAGCAGTGATGATGAAATTGAAGAATTCTACTAATTTCTTCAGTCTGAAATTGATCAAACATGCAATCAAGATGCATTGATAATTACTGGTGATTGGAATACAAAGGTTAGAAACAAAGAGGAAGGATCAGTAGTCGAAAAATACAAAATACAACTTTGGCGATAGAAATGATGCTGGGGACCACATGATAGAATTTTGCAAGACCAACATTTTATTCATTGTAAAAAAACTTTTTTAAACAACATAAAAGGAGTCCCAGTGTGGTGCACTAGATCACAAGGTCAGTTTGAACTGAAAGGTTAGCAGTTCAAACTCACCAGCCACTCCTTGGAAACACTCTACAGAGTTACTATGAGTCAGAACTGTTTTGACAGCACTTAACAATATACATGGACCACACAACAAGGAGTAAACAAAAAGCAAATTGACTATATCTGTGGGAAAAGGCAGTGGAAAAGCTTAATATTATCAGCCAAAACAAGGCCGGGCAGACTGTGGAACAGACCATCAGTTGCTCATATGCAAGTTCAGACTGAAACTGAAGAAAATACAGACAATTTGACTTTAGTTTCCAAATAAACCCAATTATTGCTCAGTGTATTCTAACTCATAGAATAGAGTAGAACTACCACATCGGGTTTCCAAGATTATAAATCTTTATGGTAGCAGATTTCCACACTTTTACCTTTGGAGCTACTGGTGAGTTTGACTCTCCAACCTTTTGGCTAGGAGTCAGGCACTTAACTATTGCTCCTGGGCTTCAGAGCACCATAACAAAACACTGAGCAGCCACTCACTGTCTTTATTATTACCCTAAAAAGAAGTTTCCCTTTCCCCTCCTTTTCCTCTTTTCTCTGTCCTCCCTAATCTCTCGAGATCTCACCAATTTTCCTCAATATGATCTCACCAATTTTCCTCAATATGATCTTCTTTTGTACTTTGCTTGTTCCCTTTCTCCTTCAAGAAAGCAGGTTTTCATTTCCAAGATGTGACCTTCAGCTACTCCTGTGATCCCTATGGCAAAGAACTAACTGAGATTCTCAATGTCATATCTCATCTGTCACCAACTGCTTTCCTCCGTCTGGATAAAAATCAGGCAGCTTTTTAGCTGAGCTTTGTTTTTGCTTTTTCTTCTATTTTGATATTCTCCTTTTAGCAGTCTTCAACTGCTGATATTTTCATAGGTCTTTTATAATCATATTTTCTCTAATGCATTATTTTTGACTCCCTATCTTACTTCAGCAATAATTTTTAAATTAGTCACTGACCAATTCATTTAGGTACTGTCATGCCTTTCAGAATGCTATTGCTGTGTCTTCTTTGTCTTCCATTGGATCATAACCAGTTCTAAACAATTTCTGCATTTTATTAAAACTAGCCATTCCAAAGTTCACTTGTTTCTGCTCTATCCTGTTTTCACTTTCATTTTCATCCTGATCTCAAATACAGTGAGATTGGGATCACTATTTCCAAGATTCCCCTGAACCATTCTGCCTGCAATCAGACCCCATGCATCACACACAGTACCCAGGCTGGTATTGTTTCTCCTCCTTATTGGCCATTGCACACCGTGAATGAGAAAGCAATTCTATTTCTGAGCTACAAGTATGCGGTCTGCTTTATCTGGTCTGCTTCATAAAACCCAGTCTATTCATAGAAAATTCAAATTGGTGACTACTGGCCCTTTGGATGTTAGCACACTTTTTTAGGGAAAAAAAAAATAGCACATTCATTTCTTTATTCAGGTATTATTTCTACTAGTGTGAGTTACAAAGGATCCCCACAAATAATTTTACTAAAATTTTTCAGTGAAATTGTACAGCTTTAGTGTCAAAGAAAAGGATTTCCGCTGTCAGATGGAATACTATAAATATATAATTTTGCATAAGTTGATAATATTGACGATGCTTTCAAGAAATACCAAAAATATAAGCTGTGGAATAGTCTTCTCTAGGGTTTCACCAGTCAAGATTTTTGAGGTCCGTAGGTTATTGAAAATAACGTAAAATTTAGAAAAGAGAAATAAAATAAAGTTCCATAAATAGGATATGGTTCGAAGATAATGGAATTCTTCTAGGTCATAGAATATATCCGCATTAAAAGAATGAATTATGAATCTACAAATCTATTTGAGAACTATTCACAAAGTTTTGTTAAATGAGAAAAACAAAGATTCAGACAAATTTGTATTTGACCCTACATTCTGAAAAAGAAAAATGTTTATATGTGCATGTCTATACTTCTAAAAAGGAGCTCTGGTAGCGTAGTGGTTATGAATCGGGCTGCTAATCTCACTGTCAGCAGTTCGAAACTACCATCTATTCCGTGAGAGAAAGATGAGGCTTTCTGCACCTGTAAATCTTTACAGCCTTCGGAAACCCTATATAGGGTCACTATGAGTTGGAATTGACTCATGGCACATAACAACAATAACAACATACTTCTAAAACATGATAATAGACCCATTGCACATAATTAGAGGATTATACAATTTTGCAGAAAAAAATACAGTATATAATTAACATGGGATCATTTAGGTAAGGGAGAATGATATATAGTGAAAGACAAATGTTAAAAAAAGAGAGGTAAGAAAAAATTGTAAGCGATGTAAAATCCTGTATTCAAACCAATAGCATGCATGATATAATTCCAGTGATGACTGTTGTGTGTCTATTTCATATCAAAAGATGCATAAAAGAATGTTTGCCAAAATATTAATACTGCCAGCTCAGAGAGGTAGGATTTAAGGTAACTTTGACTTTCTTTCTTATGGATTTGTTAGTTTGTGTTTGAATTTTCTTTCAGTGAGCATTTATCAGGTTAATGTGGGAGGAGGAAAGCACAAGAAAGCAATGTCCATTGTGGACGAGGAAGAATAAACCATGAAGGAGTTTCCCGTAATCATGGATTTCTCCTCTAGCTCTAATATGTTCTCATCCCTTTTGCTTGAGAAACTCCAGTTAAAAGATACCAAGCCTAGAGAGGAATAAATTGACCTGCAAGATTTGACCTTAATCAAGCCTATCTCCTCAGTACACAGAGCTGATAGGGACAGGCAACTTAGACATTGTTGTTGTTGTTGCTAGGTGTCATTGAGTCGGCATCTGACTCATAGCGACCTTAGGCACAGCAGAACGAAACACTGCCCGATCCTGGATCAATCTCACTATTGTTGCCATGCTTCAGCCCATTGATGCTGCCACTTTGCCAAGCCATCTTTCTGGGAGTCTTCCTTTTTTCTCTGACCTTCCTCCTTACCAAACATGATATCCTTCTCCAGTGACTGGTCCCTCCTGACAATATATCCAAGTCTGAGAGATGAAGTTTGGCCATCCTGGCCTCCAGGGAGCACACTAGTTGCACTTCTTCCAACACAGATCTGTTTGTTTTTTTGGCAGCCCATGGAACTTCCAATATTCTCCTCCATAACTCAACACCATAACTCAAACACATCAATTCTTCTATGGTCTTCCTTACTCACTGTCCAGCTTTCACATGGATATGAGGTTATTGAAAATACCATGGCTTGGGTCAGGCATACCTTAGTCCTCAAGCTGGCATCTTTGCTCTTCAACACCCCGAAAAGGTCTTGTTCAGCAGATTTGCCCAATGTAATACGTCGTTTGATTTCTTGACTGCTGCTTCCTACTTAAACATTGGCTATCTAAAATGGGGGGAGGAAAGCTATAAAAAGCACATAGTATCTGGCTTACAAATTTTTAAGAGTGAGTTTAGTTTCAGAGCAGGGGGGTTGGCAAGCGGGGCATGTAAGAATTCCCACTGAATCGTTTGTATCTTGTTCTAGATGGGTATGGTGAAAGGAAATGAGGATAGGATTATTTTGATTCAATGGTGAGTAATTGTTATCATAACTAATTGATATTGTCACAACTGTAAAGGTAGAAGATGTGTAACAAAAAGGGGACAGTAGTTAATCTTACATTCCAGGAACACAGGACCCTAAGACCAACAAGAAAGAAGAGCATGAGTGGAACATGGGATCCTAACCAGAGAAGCCAGTGACAACAGAGATGGAGGCAGAGGTGATGGCAAGAAGAGACAAAGCAGCTGAGTAGTTTAAACTCATGGAAAAAGAAAGGCTACATGCTGGCAGACAGGAGGTTGGCTTATAAAATGTGCTCTTTGGTTGTTTTGATTAATATATATTCCTGTGTGTTTTGCTTACATTAAAAAAAAAAAAAAAGTTTTCCTGAAAAAGAAGTGTAGTGATGAGCTCTGCCAAGAACAACACAGAATACAGGACCAAGATGGCTCAGGGAATGGTTCCAGTACTCTGAACCACATATAAAGGAATGTTTAGAAGGTTGGAAGACTTACAGCTTGGGAGTTTGTGGCAGAAGCAAGAAATTCATTGCTTCCTTGTTTGGGACGCTCAGCTGCTCTAGGAGCCGCCATTTTGTGTGGGGCCAAGCGGGGAAAGGATCAGAACAGCCACAGATCCCTAACAGAGCCACAGAGATACAGGTGTGGACATT
>NW_006408602.1:6595255-6597446 GCF_000296735.1 Chrysochloris asiatica | reverse complement strand
AATAAAAATATTTGATACAATGAACCAGAACAACTATCACATAATTCACAATAAAACATTAAAAAAAAAAAAAAAAAGAGTGGGACTAGAGGCAATTACTGTTAACCGATAGTGCATGGAGGAGATTGTAATCATTGCAATGAAACAAATAAGATTGGTTGAGTGCAAAACTGATGTTCTGCCATGTAAACTATCACTTAATTCACAATACAAGCTTTAAAAAAAAAAAAAAAAAAAAGTCAGAATAATGGAGGGAAAATATTTGACCTTAAAAGCCTATCTGTGGGCTCTGACTAATGTTTAGTAGCAAAAGAATGGCAAGTACTGTTCTGAACTTAACTTTTGGCAAAACCAATCAGTATTAGCACATCTTCTAAGTGAACATGATATAGATAGAAACTTAATTAACCTTTCTCAAATGCATTAGTGGAAACAATCTCCAACATGTTCAGCAACTGACTGTGAGGTCTGTATGCATTAGTGTTGGGCTCTGGAGTCAGGCAGCCTAGGTTAAGATCTTGGTTCCAACACTTACAGTGTTTGAGTGTCTTCATATAGAAAACAGGTATAATAATATTTCCTGTTTATATTTGGGTGTGAAAATTAAACATTAATGTACTATATTAAAAACATTTTCTGCCTCATTGTATGTGGTCTATGTGTTAATCACCATTGCATATGTACCTGTCACTTCAGAGAGAGTGATACATTTTACTTTGAAGTCCCTGGGAGGTCCAAATAGCTAGCTAAAAGGTTGAAGGCTCAAATCTACCCAGAGGTCCATCAGAAAAAAACCCTAGCTATGTACTTTAGAAAAATCAGCCATTGGAAACTCTATAAAGCATAGTTCTGCTCTGACACACATGAGGTCACTCTGAGTCATAGCTGCCTTGACAGTAACTGGACTGGAACTAGCAAACAAATGTTACTGCTTTAAAAAAATAAATGAAGACAAAAAAGAAATTTAATGTCAACAGTATTTAGTCTAATAGCTCAACAACAGCAAGACACAAAAACAAACTTCATTTGAAACCTTTCTTTCCATTTTTTTTTATTCAATTGTTGTTGTTAAGTGTTGTCAAGTCAGTTCTGACTCAGCGACCCTGTATCGGGTTTCCAAGGAACAACCAGTGAGTTTGAACTACTGACCTCGTGGTTCAAACCGACCTTGCGGTCCAGTGCATTATACCACAGTATTATTAGTCCATATTATTAAATGGAGTCCTGGTGTGGTGCTGTGGGTTAATGCAATGGGCTACAAAGTCGGTGTGAACTACAAGCTCAGTGGCTTAAGCTCACCAGTAGCTCCTCGGAAATCCTATACAGGGTAACTATGGGTCAAAACCAACTCAACAGCACTTAACAACAATCACATTATTACCTATTCTTAGTTAGTTGTTATTGTTAAGTGCCATCAAGTTGGTTCTGACTCAAAGTGAACCTGTATAGGGTTTTTGAGGCTGCAGATCCTTGCGGAGGCAGAAAACCTCATCTTTCTCCATTGAAGTGAAGGTTGGGCTTGAAATGCTGACCTTGGGGCTTGCAGTCCAGTGCTTATCTTACAGAGCCACCACAGCCCCATTCTTGTTTTACACACCCATATTGGAAGAGAATGTTACTTTTAAATCACCTTAAATATTTAGATTTTGAGGCCAAAGATCAAAATCTATCATTTATTCCAACAAATACTGAGATCAACAAAGTCCTGGTGGTGCTTCCTCCAGATCAGGCTGTTTGGACGTAATTAAACTTACCCTTTCTTCACATCTCTAGCAAGTCAGTTACAACTCTCAATCTATATTTAATCCAAGCATAGGAACCCGTTTCCTATGGTTAAAGTATGTTCTCAACCTATCCCAACCCTCCTTAGATTATAAAGAAAAGAAAAAAAAAGAAAATCAGTATGAAATAAATGTTGACTAAGTTTGTGTAAGGGTAAATATTGATCACTCTCCCCAGCCACCTCTGGAGGACTTTCCTTCATAGGTAACAGAGGTAAATATGCACACACACAAAAATTACAATGACTTTAAGAGTGGCCCAAATGGTTAAATGTTGGGCTACTAACTGTGAAAGATTAGCAGATCAAACTCCACCAGAGGCATCTCAAAAGGAAGTGCTGGAGATCTGCTCCAGAAGGTCACAGCCTTAAAACTCCTGTGGAGACAGACCATTGGCAAACCTAACAAAA
>NW_006408602.1:6573069-6594555 GCF_000296735.1 Chrysochloris asiatica | reverse complement strand
TATCATTCCACATACAGATTGAATAAGTATGGTGAAAGACTACAATCCTGGTGCACACCTTCCCTGATTTGAAATCATTCACTTTTCCCTTGTTCTGTTCAAATGACTGGACCTTGGCCTATGTGCAGGTTCTTCATGATCACAATTAAGTGCTCCAGAATACTCATTCTCTGCAACATTGTCCATAGCTTGCCATGATCCACATTGAAAGCCTTTGTGTAGTCAATGAAGTACAGGTAAACATCTTTTTGGTATTCTTTGCTTTCAGACAAGATCCATCTTATGTCAGTCAGCAATGATATTCTTCGATCCTCGTCCTCATCTGAATTTGTTTGGACCTCTGACAGTTCCCTGTCAGTATACTGTTAAAGATGTTTTTGAATTATCTTTACCAAAATTTTACTTGCATGTGATATTAAGGATATTATCTGATGATTTTCACATTCTGTTAAGTCCCCTCCCTTTGGAATGGACACAAATATGAATCTTTTCCAATTAGTTGGCCAGGTAACTATCTTCCAAATTTCTTTGCATGAATTAATAAATGCCTCTAGCGCTACATCAGTTTGTTGAAATTTTTCAATTTGTATTCCATCAATTCCTACATCCTTGTTCTTTGCAAGTGCCTTCAGTGCACCTTGGACTTCTTCCTTCAGTACTACTGGCTGTTGAGCATATGCTACCTCTTGAAATGGCTGGATTTCGGCCATTTCTTTTTAATACAGTGACTCTGCGTATTCCTTCCATCTTCTGTGGATACTTTCTGCATCATTCAATATTTTGCCCTAAAAATAATTCCATATCATACTCAAGGCTTGAATTTGTTCTTCAGTTTTTTTCAGTTTGAGAAGTACTAAGTGTGTTCTTCCATTTTGGTTTTCTAGCTCCAAACCTTTGCACATTTAATTATATTTGATTTTGTCTTATTAAGTTTCCCTTTGAAATTTTTCATTCAGCTTTTACCTTCTCATTTCTGCCCTTTGCTTTACCATCTCTATGCTGGAGAGCAAGTTTCAGAATATCTTCTGACATCCATTTTGGTCTTTTCTTTCTTTCTTGCCTTCTTAATGACATTTGTTTTCTTCCTGTGTGATGTTCTTGATGTTATCCCAGAACTCTTCTGGTTTTCAGTCATTAGTGTCTCATGCATGAAAACTGTTCTCGAGCTGATGTCTAAATTTATTTAGCTGGGACAGATTCAAGGTCATATTTTGCCTCTCAATAACTTTTTTTTTTAATTTCCTTCAGCTTCAACCTGAACGTGCATATGAGCAATTGATGTCCTATTGCACGATCTGCCCCTCGCCTTTTTTTTGGCTGATGATATGGAGTTTTTCAACAGTCCCTTTCCACAGATAAAGTCATTTTGATTTCTGTATATTCCATCTGGTGAAGTCCATGTGTATAACTGCCTTTTATGTTGCTTTAAAAAGGTATTTGCAATGGAGTCATTGGTCTTGCAAAATTCTATCATGCAATCTTTAGCATTATTTCCATCCCCAAGGCCATATTTTCCAACAATGCTAAGTGTGTCCTTCCTCCATGCTTCCAACCTTTTCATTCCAATCACCAGTAATTATCAATGCATCTTGATTGCATGTTTGAGCAATTTCATACTGAAGAATTTGGTAGAATTCTTTAATTTCATCTTCACTAGCTTTAATTAATTCTGAATTTTGAATTAATGTTAATTAAGTTTGAATTATTAATAGTGATATTAACTGGTCTTCCTTGTTGTTGTTGTTTTCTTAAGTGTCACCAAATCAGTTCCAACCCATAGCAGCCCTATATAGGGTTTCTGAGGAGTGGCTGATAAATTTGAAACTCCAGTCTTACAGTTCAAATGGACTTTGTGGTCGCATGGTTATCCTACAGCACCACACCAGGACTCCGGTCTTCCTTTTAGGTGTATAGATATTGTCCTATTATAGGCAGCATTATACTTCAAGAGAGATTTTGAAATGTTGTTTTTCATGATGAATATGACACCATTCCTCTTCAATATTTTATTCCTGACATAGTAAATGATGTGATTGTCAGTTTCAAAATGGCCAATAGCTGTCCATTTCAGCTGACTAATGCCTAGGATGTCGATGTTTATGTGTTTCATTTCATTTTTGATAACTCCCAATTTTCCTACATTCATACTTCGTACACTCAATGATCGAATTATTAATGTTTGCGGCTGTTTATCCTCATTGTGAGCTGTGCCTCACCAGCAAATGAAGGTCCTGAACAATTTCCTCCATTTGTGTCATCAAGATCAACTCCACTTTGAGGAGGCTGCTTTTCCCCAGTCATATTTTGAGTGCCTTCTAACCTGCGGGGCTCATCTTCTGGCATTGTATCTAACAATATTCTAGTGCTATTCATTATGTTTCAATATTCAATGTTCTGGTGCTATTCATCATGTTTCAATATTAAATGTTCTGGTGCTGAAAGTATTTCACTGCTATTCATAGGTTTTCAGTGGCTAAATATTCAGAAGTAGTCCACCTCTCCTTCTTCCAAGTCCATCTTAGTCTGGAAGCTCAGCTAAAACATGTTCACAATGGATGACCCTGCTAGCATTCAAAATGCCAGTGGCATAGCATCCAGCTTCACAGCGACATGAAAGTCACTACCATGTGACAAACTGACAGATGAGTGGTGGGATCAGTGGATGGTCACAGCCATATTTTCTCAGTTTTTTTCTCAGCCATATTGTCTTAGTTTTGTTAGGATGGCTTCAAGAAACAGGTCCAACCAAAACAGTGGCTTCCAAGGAGAACTACTGGGCAATTACATTCAAGGTACAGTGGTCAGCTTTAGTTATGGTGAAACCCAAGACTATGACCATTGGTCACCCTTTAGGTCTACACATGAATTCACCACAGTGGCTCAATTTTCAGTCAAACAATACATAGGTGTACAGTGATGATGACACCAGTGAGGTATTCGTATCATAGAGTGGTCAGCTATTCAAGATAAAAAAGGCAGCATTTACCTAAGGACAAAATTCAAAAGACTTGGGAAAGGAGGAAGAATTGAAACAAGAATCACACAGAGGAAGTGGAATAAGTGATGCTACACTGAGGTGATTGCAATCATGAAAATGAAATTAAATACATGATTTGGAGTCTTGGTGTGGCATGGTGTAGCATATATACCACAAGTCTTGGTGTGGCATACATACCACAAGCTCAGCAGTTCAAACTCACCAGCTGCTCCTCAGAAAACCTATACAGAGTCACTCTGAGTCAAAACCAACTCAGCAGTACTTAACAACACTAACAACAGAGTATGATTTGTTGAATGTAAAATTGATGATCATCTCTGTAAACCTTCACATAGTTCACAACAAAAGTTTTTTGGTTTTTTTTTTAAAGGCTATGGTGACTTTTCTGGGGGATCCCAAAGGGATAATCCTGATAGATTTTTTCTCGAAGAACCTAAGAGGATCACAAAGTCTTATTATGAAGAAGCTTTAAGAAAATTGAAAACTGCATTGGTGAAAAAAAGACCAAGAAAGTTGTGCTAAGGAATTTTTTTCCATCACGACAATGCGGCTGCTCATTCTTCAAGGGCAGCAAGGACTATCTTATCATAATCTCACTGGGAATGCTTACTCCATCCACCCTACAACATTGATTGTGCTGCTTCAGATGGCTTTTTGTTCCCAAAACTCAATGAGAATTTTAAAAACACAATTTGAGTCCCTCAAGGATACCAAAACTGTCATTTTGACTAATCAAGGAGCATAGAATTCTTAGAGGAAGGCTTAGAGAGATTAAAACACCATCTTCAGTAGTTTACACATGTAAATGGAGAATATGTAGCGAAGCAATAGCTTCACATTTTGATATTTCTATTCAATAATGGTTTCTATAATTTTGCAGCAATAGTTTCTGAATTAAGGAGTCCTGGTAGCGTACTGGATTACAAGCTGGGCTACTTGCCAGAAGGTCAGCAGTTCAAACCTACCAGTCACTCCACTGGAGAAAGATGACACTTCCTGCTCCCCTAAAGATTTACAATCTCAGGAAACCTATGTGAGGTCACTATGAGTTGGAACCGAATCCACGGCACACAACCACCACCACTTTTAGACTTAGCCTTGCATCTTAGTTAGTTGGTCATTCAAGATTCATAAATGGCCTGTTCTTGTCACTGGGTGCCATCAGGTGGATTCCAACTCATAGCAACTCCATGCATAACATATGGTACACTGTCTAGTACTCCACCATCCTCACAATTGTTGTTAGAGTTGAGCCCATTATTGCTGCCACTGTGTCAATCCATCTTGACACACATTTTTGTTGACGCTCCACTTTACCAAATATGATGTCCTTCTCCAGGAACAGATCTTTCTGACAACATGTCCAAAGTATGCCATTCTGCTTTCTAAAGAACATTGAAAGACATATTTCTTTGTTCTTCTGGCAATCCATGATACTTTCAGTACTCTTCACCAACACTATAATTTAAATGCATCAATTCCTCTATGGTCTTCCTTATTCATTATATAACTTTCTCATTCATATGAGGCAATCAAAAATACTGTGAGTTGAATCTGGCATACCTTAGTTCTCAAAGTGACTTCTTGGCTTTTTCATACTTTAAAAAGGTCTTGAGCAGAAGATTTGACTAAGGCAATACGTCATTTGATTTGTTAACTGCTGCTTCCATGAATGTTCACTGAGTATTCAAGCAAAACGAAATCATTGACAATTTCAATCTTTTGTCTGTTTATCATGATGTTATTTATTCACCCAGTTGTGAGGCCTTGTATTTCCTTTACAATGAGGTGCAAACCATACTAAAGGGTTAAATCTTCATCGTTAAGTATTTCAGGTTCTCTTAACTTCCAGCAAGTAAGGTTGTGTCATCTGCATATTTGTTGTTGTTATGGAGTGCCCTCAAGTCAGTTCTGACTCATAGCAACCCTGTGGAGAGTTTCCAAAAAACAGTTCAAACTGACTTTGCAGTGCAACACATTAACCCACAGTGCCACACCAGGACTCCATCTGCATATTGCAGTTTCTGAATGAACCTTCTTCCAATCTTGATGCCATATTCTTACTTATATAATCCAGTTTCTCATATTATTTATTCAGCATACAGATTAAATAATATGGTGCAAAGATACAATCCTGATACACATCTTTCTTGATTTTAAATCATTTCTTATCCCCTTGTTCTAGTCTAATAACTGCCGTTTGGTTTACATACAGGTTCCTCATGAACACAATTAAGTGTTCTGGAATTCTTATTTTTTTAACAATGTCCATAGTTTGTTATTATTCACACAGTCTAATGCCTTTACATAGTCAATAAAACACAAGCAAACATCTTTCCGATATTCTCTGTTTTCAGTCAAGATCCATCTAACATCAGCTACGATGGCGCTTGTTCCATGTCCTGCTTTTGAATCCAACTTGAATTTCTGGCAGCTCCCTGTTGATGTACTACTACAACCATTTGGAATTGTCTTCAGCAAAATTTTTACCTGCATAAGCTATTAATGATATTGTTTGATGATTTTAATATTCTATTGACTTGCCTTTCTTTGGGATGTTCAATGCAGCTTGGACAACTTCCTTCAATGCTAGCAGTTCTTGATCATATGATACCTCTTAAAATGGTTGAACATTGACCAGTGCTTTTTGATACAGTGACTATATGTATTACTTACATCTTCTTTTAAGGAGCTACGGTAGAGTAGTGGTTATGAATTGGTCTGCGAACCTTAAGGCCAGCAGTTTGAAACCACCAGCCGCTCTGCAAGAGAAAGATGAGGCATTCTGCTCCCGTAAAGATTTACAGCCTCGGAAACCCTGTACAGGGTCGATATGGGTTGGAACCAACTCGAAGGCACTTAACAACAACAACATCTTCTTTTGATATTTCCTACGTGATTCAATATTTTCCCTATGTTCTGTTGTTGTTAAATGCCATCAAGTCAGTTCTGACTCATAGTGATCCTGTACAGCGTTTCCAAGGAGTGGCTGGTGAGTTTGAATCACCAACCTTAGTTGCTGTTGGCTTAGCCTACAGCATAATACCAGGACCTTCAACATTGCAATTCAAGGCTTGATTTATTTCCTTCAGCTCCCTCAGCTTGCAAAATGTCACGTGTGTTCTTTCCCTTTGGGTTTCTAACTCCAAAGCTTCTCACATTTCATTAAATTATGTGACTTTGTCTTCATGAACTGCTCTTTGGAATTTTCTCTTCAGCTATTTTAGTTCACCATTCCATCCCATTGCTTTAAGTTCTCTTTGTTCCAGAACAAGTTTCAGAGTCTTTTCGGACATCCATTTTGGCCTTTTGTTTCTTTCCTGTATTTTTAATGACGTTTTGCTTCTTTTATGTATGATGTTCTTGATGTCATTGCATAACTCCTCTGAACTTGGGTTATCAGTGTCTAATACACCAACTCTGTTCTTGAGATGGTCTCTAAATTCAGGTGGGATATACTCAAGATCATATTTTGGCTCCCATGAACTTGTCTTAATTTTTTTCAGCATTAGCCTGAACTTGCCTATGAGCAATTCATTAATGATCTGTTCCATAGTGACCCCTCACTTTGTTTTAGCTGATGTTATGAAACTTCTCCATGGTTCCTTCCCACATATATAGTCAATTTAATTACTTCGTATTTCATTTGGTGAGGTCCATATATAGTCACCATTTGTGATGTTGAAAAAGGTATTTGCAATTAATGAGTTGTCAGTCTTAGAAAATCGATCATGCAGTCTCCAGCATTGTTTCTATCACCAAAGTCATATTTTCCAAATATGGATCCTTCCTCTTCATTTCCAACTTGTGTATTGCTATCACCAGTAATTTCAATGCATCTTAATCACATCAATTACAGACTGAAGAAGTTGGTAGAATTCTTCAGAATTATCTTTAGTAGTTGGTGTGTAAATATGAATAATAGTCTTATTAACTGGTCTTCCTGGTAGGCTTATGGATATTATCCTATCACAGGCAGCGTTGTACTTGAAATATTCTTTTAGATGATGAACATGACACAATTCCTCTTCAGTCTGTCATTGCCAGCATAGTAAACCATATGATTGTACAGTTCAAAATGACCAGTCCACTTCAACTCACTGCTGTTGTTGTGCCATTGAGTTGGTTCTTATTCATAGCTATCCTGGATAGGGCTTCTGAGGAGTGACTGGTGGGTTTGAACTGCTGAACTTGTGGTTAGCAGTCCAGTGCTTATCCTACATTGTCATACCAGGACTCATCCAATTCAAAATGGCTGGTCCATTTCAGCTCACTAGTGCCTAGAATATTGATATTTATGCATTCCATCTCATTTTGACAACTTTCAATTTTCTTAGATTCATATTTCGCACATTCTATGTTCTTATTAGTAATGAATATTTGTAGCTGTTTCCTTTCATTTATAATTGTGCCCATCTGATATTTAAGATACTGGCCACATAGCTTCCAGCAACACACAAGCAACCACAGTATGACAAACTGACAGACAAGTGGTGGGTCAATGGCCTGGTGGTTCTACAACATATGAAGGTAGCAAGCATGAGAAGTGTTAACCAGCTCCTGGACAAGATTGTGATGAAATTTACATTTCTCTAACTGATCCTGACCCTTTGTATTTAAACTAGTTCACTAATTTAGCTGTCAGGTAGCATGTTGGCTCTTTAGGATAAGCACTGGATGGTGAAATCACAAGATCAGCAGTTTGAGCCCATCACTACATGGGAAAAAGATGAAGCTTTCTACTCTTGCAAGGATTTACAGCCTTGAAAACCCTATATAGGGTCACTGTGAGTCAGAACTGACTTCACAAACACACAACACTTTAGATGTCAAACATAAAATATTAATATTAAAATACATTTAAGTAATGACTCTCAGCACACTACCTACTTGAATTTTCTATGCGAATTTCATTATTCACTCGACTCCTCCCTAGTTCCAGGCAGAAATGTAACACTTGGCTAGGGGCCCCAATTAAATATCTAAACAGATCCACATTAGACCCACTCAGGCAACTAAATATGACCACCTGAAAACAACCTTCACCAAACAGTTAATCAAATACCTGTAGGTACTGAACTGACATTGCCTATCAACAGCAGTAAAATCTACTTACACAGCTTACTGAGTTAAAAACTTTTCACACTAGTCAGTGGGAAGATAAGCAAATCAGTTAATTTGAGGTGCTCACTGTTTTGTTTGGAGTCCCAGGGTGGTGCAAATAGTGAACACACTTAGCTGTTAATTGAATTCCAGTTTACCCAGAGGCTCCTCAGAAGAAAAGCCTGGCCATACACTTCCAAAAATCAGCTCTTGAAAATCCTATGGAGCATAGGTCTATTCTGACACACATGGAATCATCATGAGTCAGACTAATGGACAACAACTAATCTACATTTTTTTGTTTTAAAAAAAGCAAACAAAAAATTCTACACCTTTCAGATAATCATGCTGTCTGAGGAGACTTTTCTCCTTTTCTCCTATACATAGTGAATGGATAAGGACCCAGCCTTATCCGTATATTGCATATACAGAGAGATGAAGACCCTCCACCAGATGGATTGACACAGTCGCAGCCACAATGGACTCCAACATAACAACCATTGTCAGGATAGATCAGTATTTTATTTTATTGTACACATAAGTTCACTATGAGTCAGAAAGGACAGGACAGCCCTCAACAACAACAACAAGAGTAGTTGTTCTGCAGCAATGCTCCCTCCCAGAGATTTTCAGCATGTGCTCACCAACCGGTTCACAGAGCAGTTGGTTACTTCGCATGTCACCTAGCTATCTATACTCATTGCTTTCCATACAGCATCTTTCATGTTTAAGTTTTTCATGATTATGCCCTGATTAATCATCATGCCTTTTGATAAATGTTTGTCAGAGTCATGAATTCTTTCTATCTACTCCTATGTGCCATGGTTGTATTCTTTCACCATACTAATTCAATTTGAATGCTGATCAAATAATTTGAGAAGCTGAATTATATGATGAACATCATGGCATCAGGATTTGAACAAGACTCATTAAGAATCTGTGATATGCTTATGATACAATCTTGCTTGCTGAAAGCGAAGAGGATTTGAAATACTTACTGATGAAGATCAAAGACCAGTATTCAATATAGGTTGTACCTTAGTGTAAAGAAAAGAAAAATCTTCACCACTGGACCAACAAATAGCATCCATAGAAATGGAGAAAAGATTGAACTAGTCAACGGCGTCATTTTGCTTGGATCCACCATCAACACTCATGGAAGTAACAGTTAAAAAATCACCACCACCACCGATCCAATAATGAAAAACTTTGTTGTAGAAACATTTTTTAAATTAGTTTTAAATTGTGATCAGGAGAAGTTACAATAACAGTTAGAGCCGTTCCTTAATGCCCCATCACTCTCATCAAAATAGGAGGAGTCTGATTCTTCGCTGACTTCATGTTCTTTAATGGCAATTTGGGGTTTGGACTGGGGTTTTCTTGTTGTTGCTTGTTTGTAAAAATAGTTCAATGCTCTAAGACCTTCAGTTTTGTGAGGCAATAGTGGTTGGTAGAAATAGTTTGTAGGAATGAATCAAGGCAACTCAATATTCAGGAAGAGTTGAGGTAGAGAAAATTGGTGGGTAAATTGGGTCTGTTGGTGAGTTTATAGGTGATTGATTAAAATCTGATAGATTATTGATTTGAGTTGTGCTCCCTGAATGAGTTTTGATGAATGGGTTTTAAAAAAAAACCTATGTTTTTTACAGCCCTCCAACTTTAGAGACTATCCTAGGATTTTAGCAGAAAACTCTTGCTTTCTAAAGCTTCCTTCCCCCTCTCTTTTTTTCCATTCTCTCTCTCTCTCTTGCCCTTTAACTAAATGATATCCAGAAAGTACATGGATATTTATGAGCCCTTTCTTAAGACAATTTTGCATTTATTTCAAAAATTTTACATACAAGGAAAGATGTTGATTTATTTAAATTAGTGAAAGAAAATTCTGCAGAGTACCCACTTCAACTACAATTCCAATTACTTTTTTCCTTCTGTCATCACAATCATTTGGAAAATTATAGAAGTCTCAGCACCAAAGTTTGCAAACTCAAGAAATAGAGAGTATTTTCAAGGATACATGCTTTAAAAATAGAAATAAACATTCCTTTAAGTCGCCTCCTTTTAAAGGTAATACAGCTGGTCCAAATATATAACTCAAAATAATTATTTTATGATAATAATAAACATGAATTATGCCACAATTATATCCTTGATAAATTGCTTTCTGATAAAAAGAAACTGTTTTAAGCAAAGACTTCATTAGAATTGGTTTTGCTACACCTTCCCATAAACACAAATTCTGTTTTTTCTCTTGTATCTTTGCTATTCAGTATAGTAATCACTAGCCATATGTGGGTATGCACATTTAAATTGATAAAATTTAAGTTTCAATTCCTTAGTTGCACTAGCCACATTTCAAGTATTATTCATAACCACAGCAGTGATTACCTACCTTGTTGGATAACGCAAATTCCATAACATTTCATTATCACAGAAAGTTAAACTGTATAATTCTACCATACCCCGACCATGAGTTCTTTTACAGCAGAGACACAGATCCTCTTCAGTAGGGATAGAGCAATTTTGTAAGTACATAAAACTTATTCCTAAAGTACTCAAAGTCCATTTTGCTTATTCAATTTTGTAGCTATGAATTGCTTCATATTTTGATTTAAGAGTTGCCTAACTATATATTGTCCCCAACAAAGTTGGAAGATTTTTAAGGATAAGACTGTACATCAAAACTATCTATTTCTTTTCATTACCTCACAAGTTAATGCTAAATACAAGACATTTTTAAAGACAAAAATCTTTTTAAATTGAATTAAAATATACCACAGCCCATCTGCACATTTACTGTAATGCTACACCCTCTGGGTGCTCAGTAAATTCTCTCTGGTTGTACACCCCAATTCAAAAAAAATCTCAATCTAAGTAGAATCTTCATGATCTCGCCAGCACTTTATCCCAAGCCTATAGCAACAACCCATAAAAGATAAGCAACTGGTTGTGAAGAGAGTCAAAGCTCTACTGTAACCGCAGGTGTCAAGCTTGTGCTGCCAGCAAGGCTCCTCTTTGCTCCAGCTGAGAGTCAAGTCAAAGGGAGAAAACTCAGGAACCCTAACCTCATGCTTCAGAAGACTAAGCACTGGTTAGGGCTCTCATGGAACTTTCCCTTAATTATGCCAACAGTTGTCCTCAAGTCAATTCCAACTCATAGTAACTCCATGTAGAGCAGAGCAGAACTGTATTCCATAAGGTTTTCAATGGCTAGATTTTGGGGAGTACATCACCAGGCTTTTCTTCCAAGAAGTTAACTATTTGCACAACCTAAGAATCCCAGGTCAATCCCCCAAAAAATGTTCTGAACTTCATTACAGGCTACATACTAATGATCATGTATCTAACCTTGGCAAGCACTCAAGAAATAGTCTAAAAATATTCTCTTATTCTAAAAATGTGTAGTGAAGATTTCTTTTGAACAGAACACTGTACTGCACAGCAGATTCAAAACAGAAAAGGAGGCAGACATGCAGCAAATAAATACATCATTTAAATTCCTGTGATACTACAAAGGAACAGAACAGAGTGATTTGATAAAGGATTAGGGGAGTAAAGGGGACAGACCTCAGATTCAATTAGCAGGAAAGACAACTTGAGGAGGAGACACACATACTGGCACCAGAAGAATGAGAAGACTTCTTCCAAAAATTATCTGTTGTCATTGATTCCAACTCATAGGTGACCCCATGTGTAACCAAAGGCTGTAACCTTTTGGAAGCAGATATTCAGACTTTCTTCTAATGAATCTCTGGATGCGTTCAAACTTCCAGTTTTTTTCAGTTAGTACCACTCAAGGACTCCTTGAGAAGAGCCAATCACTCAAAAAACCAGGAAGAACAAACAACAAATACAAAGGTATGGAGATGGCAGTGGGTGGTTCAATCAAGGAACTAAAAGGCAGCCAACGTGGCTTAAGAGTGTGGAAGAAAATGGCAGGAGCTATAATCAAGAGCACTGAGTGAGTGAATAGGTGGGTGAAGGAAGGAAGGAGGGAGGGAGTAAATGAAAGAATAAGCAAATGAATTCACTTCATCCTCAGGAGCAAGACTACTTAAATTGGGAAGGCATCATACATTGCTGTTAAGTGTTTGTTTTTCCTTAAATAAATACTGCATTTCCTCTCTAGTCATCTCTTCCCTTTCCTTTGGATTGCAGGATGATATATTTGATGGGGACTTTGGAGCACACACAAATATATCTCTACATTCAGTTTTTAAAGAAAGTAACACCATGAACTGGAAGCCTTCAGGCAGAATTAGGCCTTCCCTCCTCTGTGCTCTGCTCTGTAAGTAGTGTGTGAATCCGTATCTGTAACCACACTTTTCAGCCCAGTGCCCAGCACACAGTGGGCCATCACTGCACGCTTTCTGAACAAGTAGAGAAATGAGCAGTAGAAGATGTAGGACTTCCTAAGTAAATACAGACTCCGAACAAAGTTTCTCTGATAATTAGTACCAAAAGAAGATTATTTTGGCTGTCTCTATGATCAGCCCCTCTCACCTGACTATGTATTGGAGTCCTGAGGTTCTCCACAAATATTACTATTCATGCAGCATGTAAATTAAGACAACTCTAAGAAAACTGAGAGGTTCAAATTCCTCTTCTGTAATACAAGGTCTTCTCAATTACTCAAAAGTACCCTTTTGCAAATAATAGCCTGAGAAGCACCAATAATTCCATCCAGCAATTTCTGCTCTGTGCCAATGCTTATATGTCTTGTATTTACCCTGAGTGTGTTCTTTGATCTGCTCATTCAGGGATAGTTAGTAGGACAATTATTCTTATCCTTCATCACATAAATGAAAAACAGTCCCCACCCCCAAAGTCATGTCCATTAAAGTTATACTGCTTGTATGTAGAGTATCCCATGCTACTAAAACCTGTTGTGAAGACTCACCTTTCTCTTATGCTACCATCTTTTTTATATCAGGGATTCTTTAAGTGGGATCCTAGAGCAGCAGCCTCACTTAGGAATTTGTTACAAATGCAAACGCTCAGGCCCCACCTCAGATCAATTGAATCAGAAAATCTTGGAGTAGGGCTCAGCAATATTTTAACAAGCCCTCCAAGGAACCCTGGTCATGCCATGGGTTAAGCACTGGACTGCTAACTGAAAGATCAGGGCAGTTCAAACCCAGCAGCTTCCATGAGTGAAAAAGGTAAGGTTGTCCTTTCCCTTAAAGAGTTACAGTCCCGGAAATGTTTGACACTTATGGGACAATTTCACTGTCCTGAAGGGTCACTATGAGTTGGAATCAACTTGGTGGCAGTGGATTTTCAGGTTTTTTTCCAACTAGTTCCAGTGGACACTTGATTTGCAAGAAATACTGTTCTGGATAATCTGTTTAAAAGACGATTTAATGTAGAGCCAGGCAGTGTTTTGTACTTATTCATAGAGTCACTATGAGTCAGAACCACCTTGATGGCCCCTAGCAACAACAACGAAAGTCCAAATCAGGGTTTCAACTGTGTCACTTCCTTCTGAGGACCTTTCTGGTGCCTTTGGGCAATCCTTTTGACAACCCTTTGCATTTCTTTACTTGTAGATGGAGCTTCACATGGCATCTACCTTCCGCCTTATTTGTGTGTCTCTGCATCTACTCTTTTTTTTGTTTTTATAAGACACTTCTAAGAAATTATTTTGTTCAGGATGCATCCCATTCTGGTATGAACACATCACAAAAGAAAACCTATTTCCAAACATAGTAACCTTCACAGGAACAGGGGTTAGGGCTCCAACATACCTTTCTGGGAGACACAATTCAATCCAGAACTTCTACTTGGTTGAATGTCTGGCATTTATAACTCTTAATAAATAATATCATTATGTGTCATCAAAAAAAAAAAAAAAAAAAGACTATTTAAGAGTGATGGAAGAGTCACATTGATTAACCTAGGGTTGCATAGGCTATTGTTGTCAATAAGTTGTATATCTGTAAAAATTGAAATGACAAAGTTGTGTGATACATATATTTACAACAGCAACAACAACAAAAGAGAGTAGCTACTGAGGCTGCTTATTTAAAACCAATAAACAAATAAAAGTACAGATGATAAAAAAGATGAGCAGTAAAAGCAAAACAAGTCAATTCAAACTATATATAATGTATTTGATGTATACATAATTGTCTGCTTAAACAGCAGTTAATATTCTACCTGGAAATTTGGATATATTCGTTACCAATACATCCATCATTATTTTGTTACATTATCATATTAAATACTGTTTGCTGGAGGATGTAAAATTTTGTTTTATATAATGGAGTCCTGGTATGGTGCTGTAGAATAAGCACTGGACTGCTAACCACAAGATTGTCAGTTCAAACTCATCATCCACTCCTTGAAAACCTTATCCAGGGTCTCTATGAGTCAGAACTGACTGGATGGCACTAAGCAGCAACACCAGGTGTTTTATCAAAAGCTCCTCAGTACAGATATGCATGAATGAAATATTTATAATAAATTAGGTAATGTGCTTACCCTTAATCAGATTCCCATCAACATGAGTATCAACTTCAGTACATATAGCTTAACTACTCTACTTCTAAGTGCAAAAAAGATTTAGCAAAAATTATACTATGGAGTCCAGTTCCGGAAAGGATGTACATTTGTTAAATACAGTGAAATGAATGGATATGAGTAATGTAATTTTTTATGCATACAGCTACTGAAATCCTTGCTAAAGAAATTCATCCTAAAAAAAGAAGCCTTGCAGCTTTTACCTAGAGAAGACTACTCAATCGTTTGACGGTGATCAAGGTACTGAATGCTCCATGTCTCATAGTCTTCAAGCAGATAAGAGATCTTTCAGAGATCTATGAAAGGGTCTTAGAAAGCTTCTACTACAGAGAAATAAGAATGTGTTCTATTAACATGCTCAGCAGAATAATCCGTTTCAGCTGTGTAGGGAAAGGATAAAATATTCTTCCAGTGGACATCAGTTATGAAATATTCTTAGTTTAGGAGAAAATGCTTAAAGGTGATGTATTAATCATCCTGGTTTTATGTATTTTTTTTTTAATATGCACTACACAACTGTAGCTGTTGTTAGTCTAAGTTTTGAAGTGTGGGGTTTCGTTTTGAACCTCTGCTACTTTTTTTTTTTTCTTTCTTTTTTAGGTAATTTGGGAGAGTTACTAAAAGAGGAAAAAGATCAATGTCATTCCTAGAGCCAACTCAAAACTTTAGGAGTGGATAATCTAGCTAAAGATTTTATATTTCTGCTTCTGAACATTTACTTACTCGATGGCTCCCGTTTTTCTCTTAGCTCTTCTTCCCCGCCTCCCACCTCCTCCTTAAATATAAGGGATTTCAAAGAGCTGTTAATAATCCTTGATTAACTTTGGCATATTCTACAGTCTCTAAATCATTTTCATGATGGTGCAGTGCATTCTGGGACAGGTTATTAATTTTGTGTACCAATGACAGTCTTGTCCTTTTCCACTCATGTCCTTTAATCGCCTCCCAAGGGGAAGTGATCCTAACTCAAGTGGGGAAACTACTTGGGGAAAGTATCTAAAAAGTGTAAGTGCTGTTAAGTTCAAAGTTTGGTCTAACAGAAAGATATGAGATTGCTTATAGACTCCATTAACAATAGAATGCCTAGGATAACATTAGTCATTAGTGTTTGAGTGGGTGAAAAATAATGATAGCTATATCTTTAACTGATGATATACTTCTGCTTCCCAGGCCCAATTCTAAGCAGTTGGTGAGCATTGTCTATTTAACCTTTACAACCACACTTCCTATTTTATTTGCAGTAACAACCGTAACAGAATCTTGTGGGAGAAACTTCAGACGCAGGGTTTAACTGACCTCAGAGACCATGCTCCTTTTACCGGATCACAATGAATAAAGAAAAAATTGCTTTTTCATTCTTGTTTCCAGTGACAGTTGAGAGCACTGACCCTCGGAGGCTTCTTTACTCATAATAAGGTGGTTTGGGTGCTCCTCAGTAAGAAAATGTCCCTGCACAGTCCAGGTGTAGGTATGATATTGCCAGCTGGGCAGACAGATTACTTGAGATGGGACAAAGGTAGGTCTTAGACTAGAACAATCATCACTAGGTTTGCACAGACATGAGGGGTTAGTGCAAGCCTGGAGCTTGAGTCCTGAAGAGAATGGTCAGTGGTAAGATTAGGAAGTGCAAGGTGGGCCAGCAGAGGCCAGTGTGAGAGTAGACAGTCCAGGGGAGTAGAGTAAGAGCAGTCTCCAAACCCAAACTTCACTTGTTTTGACACTTTTTCTCCAGTTCAGCAATACTGACTATATTTACATAACCAGGATCTGAAGTTCACACCCTACATAACTGTGGAAGTGAACAATTTTCATGATAATCAGTAAGTTTTGAGCCTAAAAGGGCAATAATACATAAACAAAATCATACAAGGGGGAAGAAAAAAATTATCTTTTAAAGTTTATCTATATATTTCTCTCTTTTTTTCAAATAAAGTCTAATCTAAGCTAATTTTAATCAAGGTAACACAGTACTCATAATTCTCACATCATCAGAAAAGAAATTCCCAGAGCAGAAAAATCTGTGCATCTCAACAAACTGTAGATGTTTTTTCAAGTCACAAAATTATTGTATCTCCCTTTGGAATACCATTGTCTTCTGGAAAAAGAAAATCTTTTATGGTACTCAGAAAGCATGAATCCAAGAAAAGAGAGTTCCACAATTAATCTATTCTTTTAACAAATGTTACTGAACATTTCCTACATGATGGCACTGAATGAAATAAAAAGATGAATAAGGTCACCCACTCCCAGAGTCACTGTGAGGATACACATACATAAACAATTGCAAAACAATTCAACAGGGTTTGTAATAAAGATTTGCACAAGGCCCCACAGGAACTCAGAGGACATAGTTGTTCATTAAGCCAGATTGTCTCAGAGAAGAGTATACCAGAGAAGGGACATTTGAGTTGCCCATTGAAGGGAACAACTACATGCGCAAATTTCCAGAGGCAAAACAATGCTGGGCCTGTTTGGGGAACAGTGTGAAATTTCAAGTGCATACAAAGGGAGAGTTTTAAATATTGGCTTTTAAAATATTGCTGTTGTTGTTAAGCCAACAAGTTGGTTCCAAATCATAGTCATCCTATATAGGGTTTCTGATAAGCAGCTGGTAAGTTTGAATTACAGACCCTGTGGTTAGCAGACCAGTGTTGATCCTACCTCACGACACCAGGACACCATTTAAAAATATTACTTGATAATATTTGTCCTTTGAAGTATTTTCCTGCATTAATTCACTTAATTCTCAATATTTTTTAACTCAAATTTTACAAATGAGAACATTTTGGTAGAGACAATCTAAATAATATATCAAAAGTCTCACAGCTAGTTAAGGGAAAAGCTATTATACAAACCAAGGTAGTTGACTCCAGCACACAGTCTCTGACTACTATACTACAGGGCCTACATTACTCAAACATGAGGGAAAAAAGATAAGTTGTGAAGAACTTTATATGTGTAAACTTGATAAAATGTGACCATCAAATGTTTCTTGAGGCAGAAGAAGAACAACCATCAGATTTTGACACCAGCAAGGAAACTGGAGACAAGAAGACGCATTATGAGTCTGTGGCCATGCTTTCAGAGAGATGGCATAGTAGGCAGATGCACTACATAGACCCTCTACAACAAAGATAAGAGAGACCAAATGAAACAGACACAGATGAAAATTCTGGAACCCTGAACTTCAAAAGAGATGCTAGAGAAGTAGATTAGAGAAGAAGTAGAACAGGGAACAGCTAGAGAGGCCAACAAGACACAGCCTGACCATCTTGAACTTTGTAAGCATCTTTGACACCAAACAGAAGGTGACCTGGCAGAGCTGAGTCACATAGGCAAGTGGAAAGGTGTAATTCCTTCTTTTTCTCCTTGCTCCCCTGGTGACCAGAGATGTGGCCAACTCCCAACCTCATCCAGATCCCAGCTCAGACCCTACTCTCTGTAATGTAGAGCCCCATCCTTGAAAGCCATGCCAATGTTTGGTGGGCGGTGGTTGCATAGCTTCAGTGCACAATTTTGGTACCTGGATTTAGGGGGACTGGGATCCAGACAACTGAAACTACAGTGCCACCAGACCAGCATTTAACCAATCACCCTACCCTCAGATCCCATCTTCCTAGTAGACACTTAAACCAGGTCCAACAAGGACCTCCAAGAACTACTTCTGGATTGAGTGCCCTGAACATAGACAACACCAAGGCCGATAGGAATTCCATCCAGGATCATGAACTCCACTGTCACATCCCTCCCACACCCACCTTGTGAGATCCTTGGCTTGCAGGAGCCCTCACAGAATTTTCTCCCACACTGTTGTTGTTGTTGTTAAGTGTCGTCGAGTCAATTCTGACCTATAGTGACCCTGTATAGGGTTTCCAAGGAGCAGCTGGTGAGCTTGAACCACTGACCTTGCAGTTCAAATGATTTTGCAGTCTGATGCATTAGCCCACAGCACCTCACCAGGACTCCAGAAAGAGAGTAAAAAGCAGTAAAGAAAGATCAAAAGGGGAAACTAAAGAAGAGAAATTAGAAACAGGCAAAAAAAAGAAGGAAAGGCAAAAGCAGAGATAAGATAAAATTGAAGTGAATGGAAATAGAAGGAGGAGAAAGAATAAGCAAACAAAAAGAATGAAACAACAAAAGGCACAAACCAAACCCCAAAACAAAAACAACTCTCTTTCTGGAGTCCTGGTGTGGCACTGTAGAATAAGCACTGGACCACTAGGTCAGTTTGGACCTCTAGGCCAGTGGTTCCAATTCACCAGCAGCTCTTCAGAAACTCAATACAACGTCGCTGTAAGTCATATCCAATTTGATGGCATTTAACAACTCTCTTTTCATCTTCCCTTTCCCTAGTTATTCTAAGTGTTGTTTATATTTCTTCCTTTTATTTCCTCTCTTGTTTCTATCTTCTATAGCTCCATTTTTCTGTCCTTCTTTTCTCTTTTTAGTTATTCTTGAGTGGCTTTTTTAATTTCTTTTTTAAAGTTTCTCCCTTAGTTTTCTTATCTATAGCTCCATTTCCCTGTCCTCCTTCTGTCTTTTTAGTTCTCCTATTCTTTTTTCTGGTTGCTGCCTGTTTTTATTTCTTTTTCTCTGTATTGCTAACTCTTTTCATTGTTGGTTCACTGTATATTTATTCTGGCTTTTTCCTTGTGTGTGTTGGGGTACTTTTCTCTTTCACACCTGACAGGAGACAACAATTGTGTTCATACAACCCAGCCACAACCATACCCTCTGAAGCTCCACCCAATATCAGCTCCTATACAGCCTGATCAATGTTAGATAGTAGTCAACACCAGCCAAACCCATCCTAAACTTAGGTGCATGAATGGCGAACGAGAATGGTATACGCACTTCCATTCTCTAACTACAACCACAGTTGTTGAGAGCCTAAGAACATACCAACACACAGCCATCAATTAAATACAAACATGACAATGCCACAATACCCTGGATAATTTTAGCCCACATAAATAAAAAAGAAAGAATGACTCAAACAAATGATCAAGGTTAAGAGACAGAAAATATTTCTGAGAAACAAAAAGGTTATGGAACCGACAAACAAATAATAGTTAGATACCTTCAAAGGATGGACAGAAAGATCGATTAAAGCAAAGAGAACACATAAAAAACTTTAAAGAATTCAGGAAAACATTACAAGAACAAACAGATCAAATAAATGCAAATTTTGAAACAATGCAAAACCTGCAATTAGAAATCCAGAAGATGAATACTAAGATTTCAGAAATGGACAATGCATTGAAAGTGCAAAGGAGGAGATTTGAAGCAATGAAGCCCAAATTAGTGAGCTTGAAGATAAATCTCTCAATATTAGTATGATAGAAGAGCAATCAGAAAAAAAAAAAAAAATCCAAAGAAAGCCTAAGAATTATGTAGTACACCATGAAGAAGAACAACTTATGGGTGATCAGAATTCCTGTACAGGAAGACATTAAAAGGCACAGAGAAAATTATCAAAGACTTGTTTGAAGAAAATTTCCCTAAAAACACGAGCCAGCATGTAATCTTGCTGGTGACCACATTGGTCTACCGAGAAGGGAGAGTGGGGGGAAAAGAGCAATGAAGCTGTGAGCTAAGTCTGACTACATTCAATAGACTCCTGTCAACCTGGATCATGACCTGGGTGGCCAGCAGTATAGCGAGACCTGGGGACTCCTGAGCCCATGGACAGGGACATAGTCACAGAGGACTAGAATGGAGAGTGAAGTGTCCAGCTGATGTGAAGTGAGGGGAGATGCACAAGAACACCCATACTTGCAGATAGTACCCATTCGACCTAGCTTCAATGGCTGGATGATCAGAACTCTACTAGAGGAAGAAAGATGAGGAAAAAGTGTAATTTGCTACAATTTGATGAACTTGACCTATACTTATGGATGTAGTAGTTTAAAATAGTGAACTAATCTTTACAGCAAGGATCATTCCCACCCCTTCTGTACACAGTGTTCACAGGGATGGACAACTTAGACATTGGCTACCCAAAATGGGGGTGGGGTGGCACAACAAAGGCATGAAGTGACTGGCTTACAAGTTTTCAAGAGGGAGCTTAGTTTCAGAGGGTGTGAGGGAAGGTAGAATCTCCACTGAGTGGTTTCCAACCTGTCTAGATGGGACTGGTGAAAGGAGATGGGAATAAGACTCTTGTGGTTCAATAGTAAATAATTGCTATCAGAACTGATTTTGAAGGTTGCAAATGTAAAAGTAGACATTTTGTAACAAAAGGAAGGGAGTGGTTGATCTTGCAGTCCAGGAGCTGAGGACCATGGGACCATCAAGGAAGAAGAGTGGAGTGTGGGACCCTATCCAGAAAAGCAGTGATGCCAGAGATGATAATGTGGAAAGACAAAGTGGCTGGAGACTATAGACTCAAGGAGGGACATGGGCTGGGTGCTGATGGCCAGGGGATTGGCATTCAGGGTATACCCTTTGGTTGTTTGAATAGTTACATATTCTTGAGTGCTTCGGTGTACATCCAAAAAAAAACAAAGGGATTGGAAGCAAATGCTATTGAATGATGACATATGGAAGGGATTGGGGATTGTTATCATTTCAATGAAACGAAATATGATAGGATGAATGTAACGCCGATGCTCTACCATGTAAACTATCACTCAATTCACAATAAAAACTTACTAAAAAAAAAAAAGAAATTAACTACACATTAGAAAAAATTTTTTTGCCTAACATCATGAAAGACAAGAAGATAACTGTACAAGAAGGTGAACAAATCCCATATGGGATAACCAAAAGAAAATCATCAAGATACACCATAATCACATTTTCCAAAGCCAAAGACAGAAAGAATCCTGAAAGCTGCTCGGGAAAATGAAAAGTTATCTACAAAG
>NW_006408602.1:6570546-6571879 GCF_000296735.1 Chrysochloris asiatica | reverse complement strand
AAAAGAAAGGTTTTATTGGTAAAAGAAAGAATCTATGATGCTTATGGAGTCAACCTCAAGGTCAGTTTGGACTGCAAGGCAGTGGTTCAAACTCACCAGCTGCTCCCTGGAAACCCTAGATAGGGTCACTATAAGTTGGAACTGACTCAAGGGCTCATAACAACAACAACAATGATGTTTATGGGGGGTGGATTATTCACAGGGTAGATACATGTTAACATAAGTGACAGGGCAGGCAATAGACAAGAGGGAGGCTGGCAGAGGAAAGCTGAAGATAGCTGGAGATTCGGGAAGAAACGTCACATTTGAAGTGAATAGAGGTAATACTGTTAACTGTAGATACATGGAAGAGATTGTGATCATTGTAACGAAGCAAAGTATATGATTTGTTGAATTTAAACCTTAACTCAATTCACAATAAAAGTTTTGAAAAGAAAAAAATTTCATGAGTGACCATCTAAGGTGCTACTATTGGTCTCTTCTTGTCTGGAGAAAGAAAGAGTGATAAAAACTGAAGATGCTTGGAAACAATTAGTCCAATGGACTCATGAACCACATGAGTATCAATCTCCACGACCCTCAGACCAGAAGAACTAGGTTGTGCCCAGCTGCCACTATCAACGGGAGTCCTGGTGTGGTGCTGCAGAATAATGCACTGGACCGCAAGGTCAGTTTGAGCTGCAAGGTCGGCAATTCAGACCAGGGTCACCATGAGTCATAACTGATTTGCGGCCACTTAACAATGACTTAACCACTATCAACTGCTCTGAAAGGAATCACATTAGAAGGTCCTGGAGAGAGTAAAATAAAATGTGGAACAAAATTCAAAATCATAAAAAAGGCCAGGCCTACAGGTCAGCTAAAGATTGGTGTGGCACTGTAGGATAAGCACTGCACTGCTAATCACAAGGTTGGCAGTTCTAACCTGCCAGCTACTCCTCAGAAATCCTATACAATGTAACTATGAGTCAGAACTGACTCAACTGCACTAACAACGGCAAACAGACTTGTGGAACCCAGGACTATGGCTTTTGGTCACCCTTCATTTCTAGAATCGAACTCACTTCTGGGATTCAACACACAGGTATATAGTGTGGACAACCATACTAGGGAGGCATGCACACCATTTGAGATCAAAAGGGCAGCAATTACCTAAGGACAAAATTCAGAAGCCTTGGGAAAGAAAGAAGAATAGAAACAAGAAACACATGGAGGAAGTTGAAACACAGGGTACTTCGTCATTGAGATTGAATGAACTGTATGATTTGTTGAATGCAATACTGATAATCAGTTCTGTAAACCTTCACTAAAGTCACAATAAAAAGTTTAAAAG
>NW_006408602.1:6564997-6566891 GCF_000296735.1 Chrysochloris asiatica | reverse complement strand
TGACCTTTCTACCCAGTGCTTGTCCCATAGCACCACATCAGGGCTCCAGGAAGACAGTGTTGGATTTGAGTCACTATACTTGTGGTTAGCAGTCTGTGCTTATCCACACCAGGACTCCAACAGTTTATAGACGTAAAAAAAAATTTTTTTTTAAATAGTGTCACACACATAAATTATATCAAGAGATACTTTGGTGTATAAAATTTTGAGCTATTTCCTCTCTTTTTTCTGTTTTTCGTAAAAGCAGGTTGAAGTCATTTGACAAATAGTATTGGTAATAGTTTTCAATAAAGTGAAAATTGTACTAATTAAGCAGACATTGACACTGAACTATTCTCAGCTTGCCACTTGTCTCCACTAATTAAATGAAAGATAAATATTTTCATTGCTGATAAATCACTGGTTATCATTAAAAGTCTTATTTATATAATACAAAAGAATTACTGGGCTTTATTAGAAATATATTTTTAATGATATGACTGTGAATCCATGATGTGAGAAAGTCTTACATACTTTAAAACTAGCCAAGATAAACAAAGCATACGACTCCTTAGTATCCAATTCTGTTCTCCTTGGATAAATGTACCTTAGTCCAGAAACAACTAGAGCCGGTAACATCTATGAGTTTCACATGCAGCAGTGACTGATTTGATCCCAAGTGCACAATAGTGATTTAAAAGGCAGAAACATAGAGTAATAAATGACAGCTCCCTTGGTTATTTTACTTCTTTCACTAATTAGATTTTGATGAAAATCAAAAGTGTAGGCAATGTGAATATTACCAGAGTTATTATTTTACCCTTGTTTGAATAGGATAATAAAAATTAAGAAACATAAGTTATCTATATTTGGGCATGGATGCTCCTTACTTTATAAAATCAACACATTGTTGTAGTGTTCTATAAACAATGATAGCAAATCAGCTAATATTCTAAGTGCATACAACTTAAAGGAATGCTGTTTCTATGAAGTGGAGATTTCTTTAATAAAATAATCACGCCTTAAGTTTGCCTATGAACCTGTATACCAAATGCCTCATAAATGATACTCCTCAGTTTATACATTTCCCAACATTTGGCTTAAAGGAGAGTACATGTACAGCCACATTGCAATGCCATCAGAAACCATCAAGTAGTTTTTACAGCCACAGAGATTTTAATCACTAGCGTAATCTGATCTGATTTGTTTGTTTAAAAGATCCTGGCTGCTGTGTGGACAATGGAGTGTAGACAGGCAAAGGAGAATGACGGAATGCTGTTAGAAGGCTATTGTACTGGTCCAGAAAGATGATGATAAACTAGACTGGGGAGTGGGATTGGAAATGAAGAAAAGTGGACAGACTGGGAGTATTTTGTAGTCAACTGGACATATTAATGGATTGGACACTGAAAAATGAAGTAAGCAGTGGAGAGATGGACAGAATGCTGCTGTCTGAAATGAGGAGAGCTTGGCATGAGCATGTTTGTGTGTAAGAGTTCTTGGCCACAATAATTTTGAAGTGCTTATTAATATAAAAGTGGATGTCAGTTTTCTCATATGTAAGTATAATGATAAAAGTATACCTTACATGGTTGTCATGTTTAAATCTTCTAGTCAACTCACTTATTGTTGTTGTTACGTGCCATCGAGTGAGTTCTAACTTATAGCAATCTTGTATAGGGTTTCAAAGGAGCCACTGGTGGGTTTGAACTGGCGACATTATGTTTGCAGTCCAGTGCTGATCCTACATCAGGAGTCCAACTTACCTATTGTTGCTGTTGTTGTTATGTGCCATCGAATGGGTTCTGACTCATAGAAACCTTGTATAGGGTTTCCAAGGAGCAGCTGGTGGGTTTGAACCATCTACCTTATGGAGCATTCTGGCTGTAACTCTTCCAACACAGATTTGTTTGGT
>NW_006408602.1:6539480-6564522 GCF_000296735.1 Chrysochloris asiatica | reverse complement strand
AAAAAATTGAAGTTGTCAAGAATTACATTCTACTTGGATCCACAATCAACGCTCATGGAAGCAGTAGTCAAAATATCAAATGATGTAATTCATTAGGCAAATCTGCTACAAAAGACCTCTTTGAAGTGCAAAGATGTCACTTTGAGAAATAAGGTGAATGTGACCCAAGCTATGGTGTTTTCAGTCACTTCATATGCATGTGAAAGATGGACAATAAATACAGAAGACTGGAGAAGAATTGATGCATTAGGATTATGGTGTTGGTGAAGAAGACTGAATATACCATGGGCTGCAGGAGAGCAAACAAACATGTTTTGGAAGAAGTCGGATTGCTCCTTCAAACAGAAGATGGTGAGACTTCATCTCTTATACTTTGGAAAGTTGTCAGAAAGGAGAAGGACATCGTGCTTGGTAAAGTGGAGGGTCAGAAAAAAGAAGAAGATCCTCAACAAGATGGATTGACACAGAGGCTGCAATAATAAACTCAAACATAATAACAATTATGAGGATGGTTCATGATCAAGCTGTATTTTGTTCTGTTGTGTATAGGGTCACTATGAACTGGCATTGACTCCACAACACCTAACTATAACAACTACTCTATACTGTGCTACAAATATTTATGTAACATTTACTATATTGCAAGTATTGACCTATGCACAGGAACACAATAGCGAACAAGGTAATAGTTCTCTTGCCTTCATGAATTTTGCAATATCAAGGAGGATATAGATAATAAGTAATTAAAATACAATATTCTGACTATCTTAGTGAGTGCATATAATGTGCCTTGGGAACACATAGTAGGAGCGCTACTTAGATATTTTTTAAGCAAGGGTGAGTTATCTCAGGTAGGATTGTTTCAGGTAGTAAAGAGGAAAAAGAAAGATGATGTACTATATTGAATAATGACCCCATAAAAAGATATGTCCACCCAGAACCTATAGATGTCACCTTATTTGCAAATACAATCTTTGCAGATACAAACAAATTAAGATAATGCCATACTGGGTTATTGTTGTTGTTGTTAAGTGCCATTGAGTCAGTTCTGTCTCTCATTGTTAGGTGGCATCAAGTCAGCATCGACTCATAGCAACCCTATATACAACAGAACGAAACACTGTCTATTCCCATGCCAACCTCTCAATCAGAACAAAACATTGCTTGTTCCCACGCCAACCTACACTTCATTCAGCTCATTACTGCCATCACTGTGCTAATGCATCTCCTTAGAGGTCTTCCTCTTTTTCTCTAATCCTCCACTTTACCAAATATGATATCTGACTCCAGGGAGGGGTGCATTCTGATAATATGTACAAAGTATGGGAGAATAAGTATGGCCATCCTGGCTACTAAGGAGCATTTTGGCTATACGTCTTCAAACACAGATTGGTTAGTTCTTTTGGCAGTCCATGGTATTTTTAATATTCTCCTCCAATGCCACAACTCAAATTCATCAGTTCTATGATCTTCCTTATTCACTGTCCAAAAACCTCCATGCATATGAGGTTATTGAAAATTCCATGGCTTGGATCAGGAGCACCTTAGTCCTCTAACTGATACCTTTGCTCTTCAACACTTTAAAGAGGTCTTATGCAGGAGATTAACCTAATGCAATACGTTCTTTGGTTTCCTGACTGCTGCTTCCATAAATGTTGATGGTTGATCAGAGCAAAATGAAGTCTTTGACAACTTCAATCTTTTCTCTATTTATATTAATGTTGTTTATTGGTCCAGTGGTTAAGATTATTGTTTTCTTTTTATTGAAATGCAACCCATACCAAACTGGAGTTTTTGATCTTCATTAGTAAATACTGTAAGTCCTCTTCACTTTCAGCAAGCAAGGTGATATCATCTGCATTTTTTTCAAGTTGTTAATAAGTCTTCCACCAATCCTGAAGCCACATTTTTCCTCATATAATCCAGTTTCTTGGATTACTTTATCAGCATACAGATTGAATAAGTGTGGTGAAAGAATACAACCCTATCGCACACCTTTCCTAATTTTAAACCATTCAGTATCCTCTTGTTCTATTTGAGTAATGGCCTCTTGGTCCATGTACATGTTCCTCATGAGCACAATTAAGTGTTCCAGAATATTCATTCTCCACAATGTCGTCCACAGCTTGTCATGATTCACACAATCTAAAGCTTTTGTGTAGTCGATAAAGCACAGGTAAACATCTTTCTGGTACTCTCTGCTTTCAGCCAAGATCCATTTGACATCAGTAATGATATCCCTCATTCCACATCCTCTTCTGAAACCAGCTTGAACCTTTGGAAATTCTCTGTCAATGTATGGTTGTAGCCATTTTTATATTATCTTTAGCAAGATTTTACTTGCATGTGATATTAATGATATTGTTCAATGATTTCTGCATTCTGTTTGGTCACCTCTCTTTGGAATGGGCACAAATACAGATCTTTTCCAGTCAGTTGGCCAGGTAGGTGTCATCCAAATTTCTTGGCATAGATGAGTGAGTGCCTCTAGTGCTGTATCAGTTTGGTGAAATACTTAAATGTGTATTCCATCAATTCCCGGAGCCTTGTTCTTTGCCAATGTATCTTGGACTTCTTTCTTCCATATCATTGGCTCTTAATCATAGGCTACCTCTTGAAATGGTTGAACATCAATAATTTCTTTTTGGCACCGTAGCTCTGTGGATTCCTTCCATCTTCTTTTGATGCTTTCTACATCATTCAATATTTTGCTCAAAAAATGCTTCAATATTGAAGTCAAGGCTTGAATTTTTTTCTTCAGTTCTCACAGCTTCAGAAATGCTGAGCGAATTCTCCCCTTTAGGTTTTCTAACTCCAGGTCTTTGCATATTTTGTTATAATATTTGACTTTATCTTCTCTAGCTGCCCTTTGAAACTTTCTGTTCAACTCTTTTACCTCTTCATTTCTTTCATTTGCTTTAGCTTCTCTACACTGGAGAGCAAGTTTTAGAATCTCTTCTGACATCCATTTTGGTCTTTTCCTTCTTTCTGGTCATCTTACTGGCCTTTTGCTTTCTTCCTATATGATACTCTTGATGTCATCGCACAACTCTTTTGGCATTCGGTATTCAGTGTCTAATACATCAGATTTGTTCCTCAGATGATCTCTAAATTCAGGTAGAATATGTTCAAGGTCATACTTTGGCTCTCGTGGAGTTGTTTTAATTTTCTTCAACTTCAGCCTGAACTTGAATATGAGCAATTGATGATCTGTTCCAGTCTGCCCTTGGCCTTGTGTTGGTTGATGATGTTCAGACATATTGTCAGGAAGGACCCAGTCACTGGAGAAGAATATCATGTTTGGTAAAGTGGAGGGTCAGAGAAAAAGAGGAAGATTCTCAGCAAGACAGGTTGGCACAGTGGCAGCATCAATGGGCTCAAACATAGCAACAATTATGTGGTTGGCCCAGGACTGTGTAGTATTTTGTTCTGTTATGCACAGGCTCACTATTAGTTGGTATCAACTCTATGGCACCTAACAACAAAAACATGGAGCTTTTCCACCATCACTTTCCACAGTCTGGTAAGGTCCATGTGTATAATCATCTTTCATGTTGTTAAAAAAGGTATTTGCAATGAAAGAGTTATTGGTCTTACAAAATTCTATTGTGTGATCTCCAGCATCATTTCTATTACTAAGGCCGTATTTTCCAATGACTATCCCTTCCTCTTTGTTTCTAACCTTTGCATTCCAACTGCTAGTAATTATCAATACATTCTGATGGCATGTTTGATCAATTCCAGACTGAAGACGTTGGTAGAATTCTTCAATTTTATCATCACTGGCTTTAGTGGTTGATGTGTAAATTTGAATAATAGTGATATTAATTGGTCTTCCTTGTAGGCTCATGGATATTATCCTATCACAGACAGTGTTGTACTTCAAGACAGGTCTTGATATGTTCTTTGACGAATAAGATGCCATTCCTCCTCAATTTGTCATTCTGGCATAAAACCATGTGATTGTCAGATTTAAAATGGTCGCTACCAGTCCATTTCAGCTCATTAATGCCTAGGATATCGATCTTTATGTGTTCCATTTCATTTTTGACAATTTCCAATTTTCCTAGATTTATACTTTGTACATTCCATGTTCTAATTATTAATGGATGTTTACAACTGTTTCTCTTTAGTTTGAGTTGTACCCATCAGCAAATGAAAGTCCTGAAGCCTTTACTCAATTTGCATCATCATGGTCAACTCTACTTTGAGGAGTTAGTCATATTTTCAGTGCCTTCCAACCTGAGGGGTTCATCCTCTGGCACTATATCTAACAATATTCTGGTTCTCTTCATCATGTTTCAGTATTCAATATTCTGGTGCTGACATGTTCCACTGCTATTCATAAGGCCTTCCATGACTAAATATTCTAACGTATTCTGTCTCTACTTCTTCCTAGTCTGTCTTCATCTGGAATCTCAACTAAAACCTATCTACCATAGGTGACCCTACTGGTATTTAAAATATCTGTGGCAAAGCTTCCTGAATCACAATATGCAAACTACCACAGTATGACATTTCACCATACTTATTCAATCTGTATGCTGAGCAAATAATCCAAAAAGCTGGGTTCTATGAAGATAAATGTGGCATCAGGATTGGAGGAAGACTCATTAACAATCTGCGATATGCAGATGATACAACCTTGCTTGCTGAAAGTTAAAAGGACTTGAAATATTTACTGATGAAGATCAAAGAGCACAGCCTTCGGTATGGGTTGCATCTCAATGTTAGGAAAACAAAAAATCCTCACCACTGGACCAATAAATGACATTCTTATCAACGGAGAAAAGATTGAAGTTGTCAAGGACTTCATTCTTCTTGGATCAACTATCAACACTCGTGGAAGCAGCAGTCAAGAGATCACACGACATATTGCATTGGGCAAATCTGCTGCACAGGAACTTTTTAAAGTGTTGAGGAGCAGAGATGTCAGCTTGAGTGTGCCTGACCCAAGCCATGATATTTTCAACAACCTCATATGGATGCGAAAGCTGGACAGTGACTAAAGAAGATAATAGAAGAATTGATGCCTTTGAGTTGTGGTGTTGGAGGAGAATACTAAAAGTGCCATGGGCTGCCAAAAGAACCAATAGATCTATTTTGGAAGAAGTGCAGCCAGAGTGCTCCTTGGAGGCCAGGATGGCTAAGCTTCGTTTCTCATACTTTGGACATATTGTCAGGAGAGAACAGTCGCTGGAGAAGGATGTCATGCTGGGTAAGATGGAGGGTCAGAGAAAAAGAGGAAGACTCCCAATGAGATGGATCAGCCAGATGGCATCATTGATGGCATCATTGATGGCATCAAGTGTGGCAGTGGTAGTGAGGTTGGCCCAGGATCGGACATTGTTATGTTCTGCTGTGCATGGGGTCACTGTGAGTCGGTTCCGACTTGATGGCACCTGACAACAACAACAACAGTATGACAAACTGACAGACAAGTGGTGGTTCTGATTCATAGCCACTCTATATAGGGTTTCCAAGGAGAAGATTTGTTGTTGTTGTTAAGTGAGTGGATTTGAACTCTAGACCTTATGATTAGAAGTCCAATGCTTATTATACAGCACTATACCAGGACTCTACATACTGGATTGTTGTTTTTTAAGTGCCATCAAGTCAGTTCTGAATCATAGTTACCCTGTATTGGATGCCCAAGAATCAGCTCGTGGGCTTGAACCACTAACCACCAACCTTGTGGTTAGCAGTCCAGTGCTTATCTGACACCACCACACCAAGAATCCTGTTTCCTTATAAGAAAAGGGCAAGTTGAACCCAGACGCATGAAGGACAAGGTTATGTAAAGATAGGCAGAGATTGCAGTCATACATGTACAAGCCAAAAAGCACCGAGGACTGCAGTCAGCTACTAGAAACAAGAAGAGACGAGGAAGGACTCTTGCCTGTAGTTTTCTGAGGGTGAAAGTTCCAAACAATACCTGATTTCAGACGTCTATCCTCCAGAACTGTAAAAGAATAAATTTCAGCCATTTTAAGCCAGTTTAGTATAAATTTTTTTAGTTTCAAAAAAATATATATATAGTATTTTATGTTCACATACTTAAGCTTTCTTTCCTGATAATATATTTCTGTAATGATTTGTTGTTCAATTAAAAAGTTATTTGT
Organism: Chrysochloris asiatica; assembly: GCF_000296735.1. Lineage (NCBI taxonomy): Eukaryota > Metazoa > Chordata > Mammalia > Afrosoricida > Chrysochloridae > Chrysochloris > Chrysochloris asiatica. The sequence continues at coordinate 6,558,400 of NW_006408602.1, read as the reverse complement.
TTTGGCAGCATTAGGAAACTAATACAGATGGTAGGGGTTTCACCAGGATGAAGGAGGTTAGGCGTGTGAGAGTGAAGAACATAGAGTAAATAAAGAAATGCACAAGGGAAGTGAGACATGGAGCATTTGCAGAACTGGAAAAGGAAAGAAAAAACATACAACAACAACAAAAAAAAACAGTATTCCTGGAATTGGAGGCGAAAGAGGCAAGAGATAGAAGGTGAGATTGGAGGTACGGGCAGGAGAAAATCACATAGGGCTTTATACTGTGCTTAAAAGTTTTTGGATTCTGTCCTAGAACCAAAGATAAGCCAAGGATAAGTGTGATGCTAGAAATAGACTTTCAGGATTAATATGAAATGTGTCGAGCCTGGATAATAGGAAGGCAAGCATGTCAGCAGCAGGACCAGTTAGCAGACTAAAATGGTTACATAGGTGAAAGGTAATAGTGGCCTGATTTAAGAGAAAGGCAGTGAGGAAAACAGTCACAGAATTTGGGGCGGGGGTGGGGGTGGGGAGGGGGGCAGTGGTATTCAATCTGAAAGAGCTATTCAGATTGACTCCCAAATTTGTGGCTTGACAAATAATCTTTTTCATGGTACTGCAGCCTTGTGAAGGGCTTAAGGAGGCAAAGAACTGGATTGAACTAGGTTTAGGGTTCTGCAGGTGTTTGAGATAATGATTGGCATTATTAACAAGAGAAACTAAATTTCCATAGGAAAAGAAGTGGAGAGAAAAGGAAAGGCTTTCACTGGAAGTTCTTATCTTAAGACTACAGAAGAGATGTAATGAGCAAGAAATGAAAATATTATGAATTATAGTCAACAAATGGGATTTTTAAAAATTCAGAGTTGGAGCAGTTCCAAAGAATGACAAGACCAAAGGAGTTACAAAACCTAAAATATGAGTCATTCATGGGAAAGTTGGACAGTGAATAAGGAAGAGTGCAGAAGAATCAATGCATTGAATTATGATGTTGGAGAAGAATATTGAAAGTACCATGTGCTGTCAGAAAAACAAATCTATCTTGAAAGTACAGACAGAATGCTCCTTAGGAGCCAGGATGGTGAAATGTTGTCTCTCGTATTTTGAACATGTTTTCAGGAGTGACCAATTCCTGAAAAGTACATCATGCTTAAAAAAGTGGAGGTCAATGAAAAAGAGGAAGATGCCCAATGAGACAGATTAACACAGTGGCAGCAACAATGGGCTCAAACACAATAGCAATTGTGAAGATGGTATAGGACCAGACAGTGAATCCTTCGGTTGTACATAGGATAACTATGAATCAAAATGGATTCAATGGCACCTAACAACAATAACAAGAAGATATGAGTCAGAAATGACTCAATGGCAGTGGGATGGAGAAAACGATTAGAGTGGTAGGGTGTTACCTAAAAGTCTGAATTATCAACTGGAAACACAAAGTTCAATGGGAAAGAGAGTACTGGAAACTAAAGATGACAGAAATGCAAACATTTTCCTTATCCTTCCCTCCAGTAGAAACCATTTGCCCTTGTGATTACATGTTGTTGTTGTTAAGTGCCATCGAGTCGATTCCGACCCATAGCAACTCTATATAGGGTTTCCAAGGAGCAGCTGGTGAGCTTGAACCACTGACTTTGCAGTTCAAACAATTTTGCAGTCTGATGCATTAGCCCACAGCAACACACCAGGAGTGGTTTAATTGATCCCAGCAATGCTATAAGAGGTTATAGAAGTCTGCCCTCCAGGCACTAAGGATGAGGAATGTAAAAGCTCCCCCCTGCCCCCACCCCCATTGTAATAGCCCGTTCTTATAACACCTAAGTAACTTTTATCTGGGCCAACAAATAAGACCACAGCACTGTCAGATGCTGCATTTTCTGCCTAAACCACAAAGGTGTCTATCCCATCATTCATTCAAAAATTATTTATTGAGTACCAGTTGTGTGCTAGGTATAAAGCACTGAGCAGAACAAACACTGGCCCACCTATCAAGGAGCTCAGGGATTGTCTCCAAGGGTTTTTAAAATTACTATTCCACACTGAATAGGAAAGAATCTTGCCTTTGCTAGCCAGTAAAAGCAGACATCACACTAAGCAATGTAGTTCAGGAAGTAGTAAATAAAACTAATGGGTGAGGATTTTTTTAGAGAAATAAGCAAATTATTCTAGTTCTCACTATTCTTTTCTTGCACTGATACCTTTAAGGAAAAAAAAATGTAAATTGAACAGCATAAATATGCAAAATAGTTAGCCTGTAAGGAATATTTTTCTGCTTTTCTAAAGATTCAAGACTAATTTTTGAGTCATTAAAAACAAATACATTAAGCACAGAAGGAGAACCATAACGCTATATCGATACAGTCTAGATAGCCCAACAAAGTCACAATTTTAACTAAACAGGTAATCATTTATATGACATAAGAACCTTAATAATTTGGATATTATATCCTTCTGCAAATAATAAATAAAAGGTACCCCAAACCTGTAATATTCACAAAAGAAACTCAGGGATTTCTTTTTTTTTTTTTTAATTTTCATAAAAATAACTACTCTGGAAAGTGTTTTTAATGGCGTGATTTTAATTTCTCTTCTCCACTGATAGTGGAGAATTTAAGAAATTTATAAATGTACAGCTCATTAAAATCTTCAGTCTAAGCAACGCCTGTAGAACATCAAGATAATTTAAATACCAAATAGATAGATAGCAAAAGAGCAAAAATGTTTTGTTAGCCCAGAATAGTTACAGCATTCAGCTTAAAGCTGTAGAGAAAGATACAGTGTTGTTTTTTTTCTCTTCCTGCCTGCTTATCACCCTATTAATCAAAACCCAATTTTAACATATTATTTTAGATCAGACTAGCATCATCTAGCAGGCTAAGACTTGGTCTACATGGTACTGAATAAGATATATGGTATCTGGGTTCACAGCAAGAATAATGATGAGAAAGAACCATTTGCAGTGTAACAGATTTTATAACTGAAACAGCCCGATCACCTGTCCACTGGCATGGCTAAAGTAGTAAGCCTCTAGGTAGTATTATGTGAACTTGAGCTTGACTGTTTCTTAGTTCTGCTTTAGAACCCCATGTTCATGCTCATGCAATTTCCACAGAAGCGGAAATGTGGATGCTGTGGGTCAGTGAGCATTCCTTTCCAGGGTGCTTCAGAGATGAAGCCCCATGATTAACACAGTGCCCTTAATGATGGGCGAGGGGCTAAGCATTCCAAGATTGGCCTGGATTCTAGCCAGAGGGAGAGAAAGGGGTCTTTGTATGTAGACATCTGAAGGGCGGGCACAAACATGTTAGCTGATACTTAACACCCAAAACCAGTGCCAAAACCGTTAGCTCTCCTCAATAGCCTACTCTGGTTTCAACTGTCCACGACAATGGAGCAGCCACCTCAAATTACAAAACTTGCTCTTTAAACATCCTCAGAGGAATTCCCAAAATAGCAGCTGTTAGAGGCAAACAGACTGTAATTCATTGACATATGCAGACCTTTTAATGCTTTTCTGGAGACAACTTACCTTTCTTTTTCTTTTTCTTTTGTGGTACCTACACAACCATCTATGCATTTTTAATAATTATCTTGTAGATTATATGATGCAATTCCTTCAGGCACTTAAAGAAAGAGCCTGGGGAATTCATACTCAGATGAAACTGTTCATTTTTGCTGCAAGAGATCCAGTTAATTTATGTGGTGAATTTTTTATACATTTTTCCCCCCTGGTTTTCCTTCCCTGCTGTCCTCACCCCCTTTCTTCTTCAGTACATTAAGAGATTGTGATGTGCCTGCAGCAACATCCACCAGTGGTCCTGACTGTAGTGATGCCAGCATAGACTTCCCCGCTGAGGATCCCAGTCATGTGTGCTGCCTCAGCAGAGCTCGCTCCCTCAGAATCCCCTCTGGGATCCCCCTTCCACCAGGGCTCGATCTAATCTCACACCTTCAATAACTTTTGTAGGCTCAGTTTAGTTCCTGGCAGACAGTTATCTGTGTTACATAAATTCCACATGGAAAGTTAACAACCCCTATCTCTAGAGAACTATTGGCCAGGCAGGTTGCTGCAGAGACAGCTCCAGAAACTTCAGCTATAAGGAGAGGTGTGTAACTAGATAAGGGAATCAAATGGTATGCTTTGCAGTTCAAAGTGTTTTCATTCTCTTTTCCCCGTATTTATTTATTTATGCAAAATAGTAGCTTTGTTGGGTTGTATATATATAGTTGTTGTTTCCGAGGAGCAACTGGTGAGCTTGAACCGCCGACCTTGCAGTTCAAACGGCTTTGCAGTCTGGCACATTAACCCACAGTGTCACACCAGGACTCATATATATACTTTTAAAATTTCATAGAAAAAAATCCATTATCTTTTCATTCTATTCTTCCATAAACTTTTGAAGACCATATGGCAGATAGTCACTTTCAAATGAAACCATTTTCAACAAGCTATTCAAACTTGACCTCTTAGAACTTTGGCCTTGGTGTGGACATTTATTTCAGAAAACGACATGTCTACAAACATCAGCAATTCTAAATAAATAATTACTCCTAATGAGTGACATATTTAAAGGGAACAACTACAAAATACTATTAAATGTGAACTTATTGAATACATTTACAGAATACAACCATTCTAATAATAGCTTTTAAATACTAAAATGACAAAATATAGCATAGTGTATAGCATATTAATATAAGCTATCTGTAACATAAGGGATCAAACAATTCACTACTCTTAACTACCTTTCTTGATGTCTAATCATCACTGTAACATGCTGATAGAATTATAGTGTTTAGGAGAATGATGAGTTATAAGCTCATTCTATTGACTTAGAGTACGATTGCGGTGATGCAGTAAGGAATAGGTATAACTAGAAATTCTGGTAAAGGTGAAAGAATGCACTACAAACTTAACATGCCGTTTGTGTGACCTAATTGCATTAGAATGTATCAGTCAGTTTGCCTATTGTAAGTTTTAAGTTTCATTAGAAAGGTCATCACAGATTTGGGTTGAATTGTTAAAGAAAGGGACCACATTAGCAGAGTGTTCTTCAGGGAGCCGCAGGATGAATATATTCACTTCATTAGAATTATCTCACTATAAATCAATATTTGTGTTAAATATTGTTGTTTACAGTTGTTGTTCTTAAGGGCTATCAAGTCTGTTCCAACTCATAGCGACCCTGTATAGGTTTTCAGAGGAGCAGCTGATGAGTTCGAACCTCCAGTCTTACAGTTCAAACCAAACTTGCGGTCCAGTGCTGATCCTACAGTACCACACCAGGACTCCAAATTTTACAGTAGGAAAATAAAATAAGGGAGCTTGTAAGCCCCAAATTCCTTATTCCTCTTGTTGCAAATGGATGGGAAATTGTACCATTAATCGTTTCCCTAAAATATAAATATAGTACAGTAAAAGCAGCCAGTCTATTTGTTCTTCTATTTATAACCGGATGCCAGTCCAGGACATGCTAAGTCATAGAAGGCCTTACCCTCTAAATTGTACTGTCCCTTAACATTTGAACTGACGTTTTCAGAGTTCTTGTGCCATTTTAAAATAGCACAATATTTAAACCCAAAGTTGTTATTGAAACAATATAGATTGTTGTTGTTGTTGTTAAGTGCTGTGGAGTGGTTCTGACTAGGGTTTCCGAGGCTTTTAAATCTTTATGGGAGCACAAAGCCTCATCTTTCTCCTGTGGAGCAGCTGGTGGACTTGAACTGCTGAATTCGTAGTTTGCAGTCCAGTGCTTATCCTATCTATGTATAATTTTTAGATGTTTTTTGGATTTAACAAAAATGCAAGTCTCAGTAATCCTTAATAGGTGCTACTTACAATTACTTCTGGAGGTAATTTTAGTTATTGTGTTTTAATCATTAATGGTTAACAAACATAAATGTGCATGTTGACTTATCCTGGGAAGAATTTTGTTAGAATCCTTAATATCGGTAAATGAACAATAAATGTTTCCATCATTTAATATCTAGATAACATGGATATACCTTATGTTTGATTATTTCCAGTTACAAAGAGCAAAAATATACCCAGATTTACTAGCCTTATATATTTATTATAAGAATGCCCAAGAGCATACGGAAACACAATAAAAATCTCCACTAACAAAACTTGTAAAGAAGCTGAACATCACCTATGACAGCACTGAAAAACCAAAAACAGCTCCAAGATGTTGCCATCTTGAGCCTCAGCTTTCCTCTCCTTCCACTGTCTACTTCACATCTTTTGCATGTCTTCTTTCAACTTACCTCTTCATTTACAGGCAACACTTAACCTCCTCCTCTTTCTAGATATTTTTAAAGCAAGTTCCATAAGAACAAAGATGTCATTTTAGTAGTTAGTCCTTATCCATGTTGGGGCCTCCACAAACTAAGAAGTTATCTTCACATGCCACCTCAAAGCATGACCTAGAAACAGTTGACTCACACAGTGATCCAGGGCCATCTCTGATTGCATCAAGAGTTGCAAGATCACATGTGTCTAAAACACCTGTTAATAAAGGGATTGTGGGTATGTGGTGAGCACCCAAAGTATCATGAACACTCAAACCTCAATACACAGCACAGAATACCTCACTGGAGAATGCAGCCTCAAACTGCCTACCATGAACTGGAAAAAAGTTAGAAGGACTTGCTAGCTAACCATTCCTCCAGAGGGACAAAAGTGAACATCAAAAAAGTACCAGCACCATATTATCTTGATCCTCTGTGCAATTGCTTATTCTAGACTATTTTTTCATAGTGTGCCTTCCGCCTTCATTCAGAATAATTGGAGGAAGGGGGAGGTTGGAAACTTTTATGCTTAGAAAACTTTTATTGCGTTTGCTATAGGAGCATCATTGAAGACACCATTCAGGGCTTTCAAATATGTAGCTTTATAAGAGACATTTCCTATAAGACTGTGTTCTTGGAAAAATACCTCATGCCTCAGAGAAATAATATGTTTCCTCATCTTGAGGAATTATCCAAGTCTTTCTCTTCACATAGGTCACCAGAAAGTTTCAACCTCAATTTACAACACAGCTATGTGTCCTATTTTGTTTCTGAAATTGCCTCCTACTCTCATGTCTATTTTTCTTAATTCTATATTTTAACATTTTGTATTTGAATCTTACCATTCTATGGTTTTTGCTTCTTGTATATTCAAATCTCTTGATGCAACAAAATAACATATGATAATTATAAGACATATTTATAATTTTGGTGTGTCACTGTAGAATAAGCACTGGACTGCTAACCACAAAGTTGGCAATTCAAATCTCCCAAATGCTTCTCAGAAACCCTATACAGGGCCACTATAAGTCCGAACCAACTCTGAACCAACAGCCTTTAACAACAACAATAATATTTATTATATACATATTATTTATGAGGAATTATAGTGTATTTAGAGTCCTGGTGTGGTACTGTACGATAAGCACTGGACTGTTAACCACAAATTCTGTGGTTCATACCCACCAGCCCCCGCCTTGGAAGCCCTACACAGGGTTATTATGAGGAAGAACCAACTGAACAGCGCTTAACAACAACAACATATTATGTTCTATTAGCTCAGCTGCTAACTGAAAGGTTAGTATTTCGAACCCACCAAACACTTCATGGGAGAAATGAAATATCAATCTGCTTCTGTAAAGATTGCAGCCTTGAAAACCCTATGGGGCAGTATTATGCTATCCAATTGGGCTGCTGTGAGTTACAACCAACTCAGCAGCAATGAGTTTGGTTGGGGTTTTTTGTCTGTTTATTTATAACATCTAAAAGACATATGACAAAGTTAGCCTAGGATGCAGTAAAGAACTGTATTTTATTCTGTATTTCTAAATTTTGGAAGCAATCACAGTGGTTCCTGCATATCTGTCTGTCCCGTTGTACTAAGAATTCAATTCAAGCCCCCTGCAAACAAAGACCTCACCCAAAAAGACTATCCAAGTAAGTAAATATGCGAAGCAATTCTACATGTGAAAAAATATTGCAGGCATTCAACCTCTTTATCCTTTCAAAGACCAATTTAAATTATTATACTTTGTGCCTAATCCTTTAAGAGTTATAGTTAACACTACTTCTAATGACATTTTTGTCAAGGAAAATTTTATATTGAAATAAGAAGCTGAATTACAATCGATCACATTGATTTGAATAAGAGTCCTGGTATGGCTCTATAGGATAAGCACTGAACCACAAGGTCAGTTTGAACCATAAGGTCAGCGGTTCAAACTCACAAGCTGCTCCTTGGAAACCATATACAGAGTTGCTATGAATCAGAACCAACTTCACTGTGCTTAACAGCAACAACGTTTATTTGAATAGGAAGACATCAGTTGCTCATAGTTTGTCAAAAAAAAGAGAAGAAGTAATCAGCATGATTGGGTGACTTTCTTGTTTTTAAAACAAAAACAACTTATAATGCTGCAAACTCCTATTTCCAGTGTTGTTTCCATAGCTGGCTATAGAATTAAGGTAGTAATAATTCCTAGTATTAGTAAAAGGAGATGTAATGGCCTGGCTATTGCAGAATCTGCTATCCCAGTGTTCTTGAATAAAAGTTTACCCACTAATATCAAATACTCCTTTATTGGTGGTTATGCACCTGTGGAGTCGGTTCCGACTCATAGCAACCCTATACAGAGTTTCTGAGGCTGTAAATCTTTACAGATGCAGAAAGCCTCAGTTTTCTCCCGTGGAACAGCTGGTAGTTTCAAAGTGCTGACCTGAGGTAAGGAGACAGATTCGTAACCACTTCACTACCTTTATTTAACCCTAAACTGTCATCTTATCACCGGTGCCCTAAAATGGGTCTACTCTCAAGAAAAAGGGAAAGGCCCCAATCAAATGTTCAAGTCTAGAGCCAGAAACTTTCCTAGATTAAGTTTAACAGTTATTTCTATATTACCTTTCAAACCATGGTCTCTTTATAACTTACACGCGTGCACACTCATATACACACACTCCATTGTATTCTTCCACCAGGCAAACCAAGATAATTTGCTATATCTGCAGATCCAGGTGACATGCTGCCCTACAAAATCAAACAAGAATAATAAATTTATACAGAGATTTTCATTCAAAGCAGAAGAGTTTTCAGAGTGATAAAAGAGACTCATAAGTTTTCCATCTCTTTCTAATGAAGATAAAAATCATGTTAAACACCAAATACACTTGTCTAATTATATCAGGAAAAACTGCTCTGTGTTTGCTAATAAAATGGGATGCTACTGTATTCACTGAGAGCCAAAACAAAGTGAAGATATAACATTCTAATTACAAAAAGGCAATTGGTAAAATGGTTGTATGCTTTGAACTGTAATAAAAATTAATAAAATTATGTAAATACAAACATAGTTACTGAAAACGTGGTACTCTAATTTTAGAAAAGCCACAGAACATAATGACTTAGGAAACTTCAAACCATTTTTAACCTCATTCTCTTTGCAGCGAGAAGACTAATGAGAAAATGTTTGTCTAAAAGGCTAATATTTGTTTTAATATATTTACTTCATTGCTCTAAGTACAGAAGCCACCCTATATCCTTTGGAAGTAAGGATAAAACCCTAAATAAATTAATAAGTACGCATGAATTTTCCATCCACAAGCATTTTGCAATCTCCCAGTTAAGTCACCATTGATGCATTCATAATAAATGTCTTAATGGCCTCACCACATAGAATCCTGTTATACGGGAGCTAGAGGACGTGGAGAATCCCTTATTGTGTGCTTTTCATGTTACAAGCAAAGAGATGTGCCACACATCACTGTGTACACAGAGAGCATGATTTGACCTCCATGATCAAATCCATGATCTAACCAGGTGCCTTGTAATAGGTTATTACCATAGATGGTACTTAGTGATTCTCCACAGTGGGCTTTGTTCTGCACTAATTTTTCATCCTGAAATCTCTTCATAGCATTTGTGTTGACTCAAGAAATGCAGTGTCTTTAAAATTAACCTTAGGAATATATATTCTACTAAATTTTCTTATAATTTAAACATGAAACTCATTATTAAAATTCATATAGCCTACTCCTACATTTGAATTCTTTAAAATTAATATATTTTCATTGGCTGTGACAGAGATCAGTGAAATGATAAGCTTTCTAACTTTCATCACTTAACAATATCTTGGTCAAAAAGTGAATATGGCTCTAAACCAAATAAGCAATTTAGAAACTCTTCAAATGTCGTGTCTCTGAACCATCTGAATAAATACTGTATTCTTTACGAACAGTCTTCAATGATAAATGTGCTTATTTGCAATACACTTACTCACGGAGTTATAAAGGGACCAGAAATAATGCAAAAGGCCTCTACTTACTTTAGAATGCAGCGGGGGGAAAATATACTACTTCAAGTCTGAAAATATATAATGGTGCATATATCTTCCATTTCGTTCTGATTACTTTTTGTAATCTACTGGGAGTTAATATAAGAATACATATCATTTTTGCTTCCATGGGGAAAGCCTCCCCTAAGGTAAGTATAAGAATTATACCAGCTGCAGAGGATGTGGATTTGCTCTGGTAAAATTGCTACAAATACACCATCAAAATTATGTGCATGTAAAAAGTAGCAATATGTTTATTTTCCGTTACTTTCAGGATGTGATCATATCAACAATAAAGGACTTATTTAATCTATTAAAACATCTCATTTATTGTGCTTTTGACATGGATCGTTTAAAAAATAATTTGAATATCAAATACACTATAACAAAATGAAAGTAGTATTTAAAACATTCAGATGAAACAGCTAAATGATAAATATTGCATAGTGCTGCACATCTGCTCTTTGTAGTGTTTCTCAGTAATGCAGCATAGTGCAGCATTTCAGCAAACCAATTCAAACATGAGAATCACTGCAGAGCAAAAGCTCTTGTCACTGTTTGTGATTGTCTAATGGTATATGGTTCAATCATAAAGGGCAGCTGACAGGCTGGTATAAGAAATGAATTTTCTTCTTCTTCCTGACACATCAGGGTAGGGCCCCCTGCTGTAATGCAGAAAATATCTTATGCAAAAAGAATACACTATCTTTCAGCACATGATTACTACTCAGAAGATTCTGATTAGGTTTTTTGATATATCTTTTTTTAATATTGATTCAAAATTAAACAAAGAGCTAACTAAGTCTAGGTTTATGCTTTATCTTTGCCACTTAATCATGTTGTGACAAATCACCTTTTGTCTCAGTGCCTTCATTTCCCCATCTTTGAAATGGGGGCGTAATAATAAAATATAATTTCTGTGCTGTAATAAATGAGAATTGGAGAATATTTATTAACTAAAAGTGTAAACATTAAAAAAAAATGGCACTGTGCAGGCACATGAGGTACCTAACAAAGACAACAATAGGCAGTATTGGGAAGACAATATTCTCTTTTCAAACACTTTAAGAAAAAAAAAAATCATGCTTAAAGTCCTAATAAAAAATATGTTAAACATTTTCTATAAAAGCTATATCAAATTTTTAGTATTTCAAGTATATTGTATAAAATGCACACATCTTCCTCCTCGGTGCAGAGAGATTAAACAGCAATCCTTGGGAAAGTCCATGGAAGAACACTGTGTTTGTAATAAAAACTAACATCTATTGTTCCTGGTCTACACATCAAGCCATTTGGTAAATACTATGCATTTATTTCCCATTTAATCCTCACAACTTCTCTATGAAGTAGGAGTTAATAATATTTCCATTTTGCAAATGAGAAAACCAAAGACTAGAGAATTTTTAAAACTTGTCTTAGTTATGATATTAGGTAGTGGGGAGGATGCTTGGAGCTTTTTAAAAACTCTGGTAGCAAAGCCAGAGTTAGCCCCAGCTAGCATTCATAACAATTGGGCTATGTTATACTTTTTCATTTTATGGTATTACTGATATTTATATAAAAGTTGGAGTTTGAAAAGAAAGATTTTGATATGGAGAAGAGGTAGATGATTGGTGCTTCAACACGACAGACAACCTCGGTCCTGTCAATAAAGCACACTAGAAGAGGGACTCCAAAGGGGGAGAGATGCATAAGTGAATTGAGGGGCAGGTGGGGAGAGATTGTCAGAGAAAGAAGGGGAGTCACCCCTCAGCTAAATTGGTGTGAGAGTCAAGGAAGGGTAAGGGAACAAATTGGGCAGGTGGACTTCCCCTGAGAGAGTCAAGTACGATTATACCAGTAATAGAGGCGAGGCAGAGGTTGGGAGGCAGGCTGGAAGCACGCTAGTCACCTGGGAAAGGGACCTCTGAAGGGAAGGGGTACTAATGAATGTGATTTATGTGAGTTCATGTTCATAAGGCTGTATAAATGCAAGTTGTTATTGCTTGAGGAGTCTTACATTCACCATAAGGGAAACATAGGAATAAGATATTCTGTGCAAATTAACTGGGGCTGCTATTCTGTAGCTAAGAACATCCTACCTCCGCCTGAGTATCCCATTACCTTGTCTGAGAATGCTCAGGGAATTGAATAGAGGTACTTTCAGAGATGGGGAGAGGGATCTTCAGGAGCTGAGGTGCTGCTGGTGATTTTGAGGAACAAGAAGGAGCCTACTTCTTTTGGGAGGGACAGGGTGACCAGCAGGACTACTTGAAGGGAGTCTCCTATTGAGGGGGTAACAAGAAGTGAGAGAGTTGGATGGAGGAAGTGTCTGTAGGGCATACATACTGAGAGTACCGGCTTAAATGTGAAAGGACCTCATCTCTGGTCTTATCCACCCACTGCCATCGGCATCAAAATTGGACAGAGTGTCAAGTTTAAATTCTCATAGGCCAGGATTTCTAGAATTGAGGTTCACTGGCATACTTGCAAGAGTTTCCAAATCCTAAAAACATTATTGTAAACTAAAATCCCTCCTGAGATTATGATTCTTTTAAAAGAAATGTGGGGATCTTTTTTGTTGAATTTTTTTTTAATTATGAAGAAAAATCATATGCAAGAAAAAGTCTTAATAAAACTAGAGAAGGTCAGGAAAGTAAGACTTGAAGGTTAAGCATAGCATTTGGCCATGTTCAGACAAAAAAATCAGAGCCAGCATTGAAGGTCAGGTCGGATTGTCATCACTTTATGGAAAGCCAAAAAGGGAATGCCTGGATGATTAGAAGACTTCAGTTGTTGTTGTTGTTAAGTGCCGTCGAGTCGGTTCTGACCCATAGCGACCCTGTACAGGGTTTCTAAGGGTGTAAATCTTTACGGGAGTAGAAATCCTCATCTTTCTCCCGCGGAGCAGCTGGTAGTTTCGAACCACTGACCTTAAGGTTCGCAGACCGATTCGTAACCACTACGAGCCCTGGGTAAATAACACTAACAAGCAGTTTGTTTGGTTTCCATGTAACAAGAGTGCTACAATGTAGACACCCCGAGTCTCTACAATGACTTCTTGTTTTTGCTGTGATTTGCCATCGAGTTGGCTCTGGCTCAGAGTGACCTTATGCAACGTAATGAAAAGTTGACCAGTCCAGTCCATCTTCATGACCATTGGTCTGTTTGAGTCCATTGTTGGAGCTACTGTGTCAATTTATCTCGCTGAGGGTTTTTCTAGTTTTTGCAGACCCACTGCTTTAAACTGTAGAATATCCTATAATACCCTGGCATTAGAAACCAAACATTTTTCCCATTTTCCCCATGGTCTGGGAAAGGAAAAGACCCACCACAGGGGTTATAGTCATGAAAAAGAAGGGCTTAGTAATTAATAATATCTTCTTCAACATTGTTACTTTCTTCAGGAGTGCTTTTTTTTTGCTCTTGAAATCAGTACTAAGAAATCAGTTAAAATATCTTTACATCAGTCAGTGAGTATAATAAATCAACATTCTCCAACAGATTATTAGCTATTTAGCCATACAGTACTTTCTCATAAACAAATAATTTATTGCATGTGACAACAGTGTTCATCATTTCAATTCAGAAAAGTCAGATTATGAGGACACTCTGGAACACTCTAGGAAACACTAACACCACCTATTAGACCCTTAAAGCCAAATCATAACCAAAGTAAACTCAGTGGTTCCAAGTAGAATGCATTAGTTGGATTAAACTAATCCACTATGTTTAAAACTGTTAGGGCTCTGACTCATTTCCAAATATTTTCACTAAAACTAGAACCATATCTATTATTGAGTTAGTTGAATGACCGGTCTGCTAATTGAAGTGATTTTTTTTTTAATATTTAGGAGAAAAATGTTTTTAATCTTTTTAAAAGTTCTTTAAAAAAAAAAGCTACTGCATGCAGAGAATTAGGAAGACCAAGGTTATGAAATGTAAATTTAACCCCAAAGTAAAGTAATATAAAGGAAATTAGGAGAAAATCTAGGCTTCTTGGAACTTTATACAATTCTAGTGTCCTCTTTAGAGAAATTATTTTAAATTAAGAATAAAATGTGTATTGTGTATGGTTTGGAGGTTTAGGGTTGTGGTTTGAAGGGGCATTGCAGTTCATTGACCTAATACTGTTTTTAGTGCTTCTGTTCCATCTCCTAGTTGATTGCATAGTGCCTGAGGTCTGAAAAGCTTGCAAGAGGCCATCCAAGGTATAACAATTGATCTCTATGTACCTGGAGCAACAGAGGAAGAAGTCGAGCTATGAATGGGGGTAGTGGTTGTTGTGTGCCACTGAGTCAGTTCAAACTCACAGAGACCCTCTATAGGGTTTCTGTGCAGGTCACTGAGTCAGAGCCTACTCCACAGTATTTAACAACAACAACAACAAGCAGTCAAGAAGTAGAAACACATTGGTCAAGAGGGAGTTAGGAACAAATTGTGTGTAATTCTGTAGTTACCAAAAATTAAGGAGATGGAAAGTATTAATGAGCACCATTTGCTGGGAGAGGAAAAAAAAAAAGTGACATTACCTTTTAAACATTCACATATCTCAAACCTGACAATTCTGCTCCCTACGAGTCCTAGTGTGTTGCTACTTACTGACTATAAGATCAGGAGTTCAAACCCACCAGCCGACCCTCAGAAGCACTATACAGGATTGCTATGAGTCAGAACCAACTCAATGATATCTAACAACAGCAACATAGATGTATTGCATTTATTAGAAAACATGTCCATATGTCTACTAAAATACATGTATAAGAATGCTCAAACTAGTATTGTTGTTAAGTGCTGTCCAGTCAGTTGCAAGTCATGATTTTGTTATTGCTAGGTGTCATCAAGTCTGTTACAATCATAGCGACTTTATACACAAAAGAACTAAACCCTGCCCAATCCTGCGCCGTCCTCACAATTACTGATTGCTACTTTTGAGCCCATTGCTGCTGCCACTGTGCCAATCCATCTCATTAGAAGTCGGCCTCTTTTTCACTGATCCTCCATTTTACCAAGCACAATGTCCTTCTTCAGGGACAGGTGCCTCCTGATGATGTGTCCCAAGTATAAGAGCCAAAATCTCGCCAAGCTGGGTTCTAAGGAACACTCTGGCTGTAATTCTTCCAACACACTTATTTGTTCTTCTGGCACTCCATGGTACTTTTAATATTCTTCCCCAAAACCATAACTCAAATGCATTAAATCTTCCTTATTCACCGTCCAACTTTCACATGCATATGAGGCTATTGAAAATACCATAGCTTGGGTCAGGTGTACCTCAGTCCTCATCTTTGCTCTTCAGCACTTTAAAGAGGTTTTATGCAGCAGATTTGCCTAATGTAATATGACATTTGATTCTTGACTGCTGCTTCCATGAGTGGTGATCATTGATACAAGCAAAATGAAATCTTTGACAGCTTCTATCTTTTCTGCATTTATATGGATGCTGTTTATCGGTCCAGTGGTGAGGATTTTTGTTTTCTTTATAGTGAGGTGCAAGGCTTACCAAAGGCTGTGTGGTCTTTGGTCTTCATCAGTAAATATTTTAAGTCCTCTTCACTTTCAGCAAACAAGGTTGAGTCATCTGCATATTGCAGCTTGTTATTGAGTCTTCCTCCAATCCTGATGCCACGTTCTTCTACATATAACTCAACTTCTTACATTATTTGTTTAGCATGCAGATTGAATATGTATGGTGAAAGAATACAACGCTGGTGCAAAACTTGCCTGATCTGAACCATTCAGTGTCCTGTTGTTCTGTTCAAATGACTGCCTATTGGTCTATGTAGATATTTCTCATAAACACAAGTAAGTGTTCCAAATACCCATTCTTCATAATGTTATCCATACCTTGTCATGATCCACACAGTCAAAAATCTTTGCTTAGTCAATAAAGCACAACCTTGATCGCTGAAAGTGAAGAGGACTAGAAACATTTACTTATGAAGATTAAAGAGCACAGCCTTCGATATGGATTACATCTTAATGTCAAGAAAACAAAAATCCTCACCACTGGACCAATAAACAACATTCTTATCAATGGAGAAAAGATTGAAGTTGTCAACGACTTCATTCTTCTTGGATCAACTATCAACACTCACGGAAGTAGCAGTCAAGGGATCAGACAACGTATCGCACTGGGCAAATCTGCTGCACAGGAACTTTTTAAAGTGTTAAAGAGCAGAGATGTCAGCTTGAGGACTAGGGTGCGCCTGACCCAGGCCATTGTGTTTTCAATAGCCTCATATGGATGCGAAAGCTGGATAGTGAATAAGGAGGATCATAGAAGAATTGATGCCTTTGAGTTGTGGTGTTGGAGGAGAATACTGAAAGTGACGTGGACTACCAAAAGAACCAATAGATCTGTTTTGGAAGAAGTACAGCCAGAGTGCTCCTTGGAGGCCAGG
The DNA here is from genome assembly GCF_000296735.1 of Chrysochloris asiatica. Lineage (NCBI taxonomy): Eukaryota > Metazoa > Chordata > Mammalia > Afrosoricida > Chrysochloridae > Chrysochloris > Chrysochloris asiatica. The sequence continues at coordinate 6,541,692 of NW_006408602.1, read as the reverse complement.
ATGGCTAAGCTTCGTCTCTCCTACTTTGGACATATTGTCCGGAGGAAACAGTCGCTGGAGAAGGATGTCATGCTGGGTAGGGTGGAGGGTCAGAGAAAAAGAGGAAGACCCCCAACGAGATGGATCAGCCAGGTGGCATCATTGATGGACTCAAGTGTGGCAGCTGTAGTGAGGTTGGCCCAGGATCAAACATTGTTTCGTTCTGCTGTGCATGGGGTCGCTATGAGTCGGTTCTGACTCGACGGCACCTGACAACAACAACAACAACAAACATCTTTCTGGTATTCTCTGCTTTCAGTCAAGATCCATCTGATGTCAGTGATGATACCCCTCAGTCCATGTGTTCATATGAATCCTGCTTGAACCTGTCAATGTACTATTACCACCGTTTTTTAATTATCTTTTGCAAAAATTTACTTGTATGTGATATTAATGATACTGTCTGATGATTTCTGCATTCCATTGAGTCACCTCTCTTTGAAATGGGCAGAAATATGGATCTTTTCCAATCATTTGGCCAGGTGGCTGTGTTCCAAGTTCCTTTACATAGATGAGTGAGTGCCTTCAGTATTGCATCAGTTTGTTGAAGGATTTCAATTTGTATTCCATCAATTCCCCATGTCTTGTTCTTTGACAATGCTTTCAATGCAAATTGGACTTCTTTCTTCAGTACCACTCGCTCTTGATCATATGCTACCTATTGAAATGACTGAAAATTAACCATTTCTTTTTAGCACACAGTGAATCTACGTATACCTTCCATCTTCTTTTGATGCTCTCTGCAGCATTCAATAAATCCTTAATATTGCAAATTGAGGTTTGAATGTTTTCTTCTGTTCCTCTAACTTGAGAAATGCTGAATGTGTTCTACACATTGGGTTTTCTAACTCCAGGTCTTTTCATTCTAATACTTTGTCTTCTCGAGCTGCCCTTTGAAATGTTCTGTTCAGCTCTCTACCTTCTCATTTTTTCCATCTGCTTTAGCATATCTACCTACATTAGAGAGCAAGTTTCGCAGTCTCTTCTGACATTCATTTTGGTCTTTTCCTTCTTTTGTGTCTTTTTAATGACCTTTTACTTTCTTCCTGTATGCTGCTCTTGATGTTATCCTGCAACTTTTCTGGTCCTCAGTCATTCATTAGTGCCTAATTCATCAAATCTGTATTGAGATGATCTCTAAATTCAGATGGGAGATGTTCAGGGTCATAGTTTGGCTCTCATGGACTTGTTTTAATTTTCTCCAACTCAGCCTGAGCTTGCATTTGAGAAATCGATGGTCTGTTCCATAGTCTGTGCCTGGTCTTATTTTGGCTGATGATATAGAACTTTTCCACCATCTCTTCCACTGACAAAGTCAGTTTTATTTCTGTGTATTCCATCTGTTGAGGTCATACGTATAGTTGTCTTTCTGTTATTTAAAAAAAGGTGTTTTCAGTGAAGAAGTCATTGGTCAGGCAAAATTCTATCATGTAATCTCCAGCATCATTTCTACCACCAATACTAAAATTTCCAACTACTGATTCTTCTTCTTTGCTTCCAACTTTTGCATTTCAATCAACATTATCAATACACCTTTATTGCATGTTTGCTCAATTTCAAACTGAAGAAGTTGGTAGCATTCTTCAGTTTCTTCTTTACTAGTTTTAGTTGTTAGTGCTTAAATTTCAATAATGGTGGCAGTAAGTGATCTTCTTTCTATGCATATGGATATTATCATATCATAGATAGCATTGTACTTCAAGATAGATCTTAAAATGTACTTTTGATGATGAATTCAAAGCTATTCTTCTTGAATTTGTCATTCCAAGCATGGTAAATCATATGATTGTCATAATCAAAATGGCCAACACCCATCCATTTCAGTTCCATAATGCCTAGGACATCGATCTTTATGTGTTCCATTTCATTTTTGACAAATTTCAATTTTCCTAGATTCATACTTTTTACATTCCATAATCTGATTGTTAATGGATGTTTACAGCTATTTCTCCTCATTTTGAGTTGTGCCCCATCAGCAAGTGAAGGTCTAGAAAGTTTTATTCCATTTGCATCATCACAGTCAACTCTAATTTGAGGAGGCATCCTTTCCCCATTCATACTTTAAGTGCCTTCCAACCTGAGGGAACTCATCTCTGGCACTACATATGACATTGTTCTGGTGTTATTCATAATGTTTCACTATTCAATATTCTTGTGCTATTTGACAGGGTTC
>NW_006408602.1:6526143-6538944 GCF_000296735.1 Chrysochloris asiatica | reverse complement strand
TGAACCACCAACCTTGCAGTTCAAACCGACCTTGCAGTCCAGTGCATTAATACACAGTGCCACATGATACATGTGCATATGGAGACACTAACTTTTTAAACAAGAAAAATATTCACACAAAATTCAGGTTAGCCATTATCCATCATAAAAGTGAATAATGGCAGGGATAAACCACTATCAGTAATGTTCTACACTAAGTTTAAAGGTAGATACAATGCTAGTTATTTCATTATTGAGCTGTGTGTCTTAAGTATATTTTATACATATTTCTACTTGTCAAACATTACATGTCACTATTTTAACAAGTAAAATAAGGCTTAAATACAAGAGACCTGTTGTTAGCATTTTGGTCCCCTACTCTACGGTCTATCAAACCAACTTTTGCTCAAAAAATGAAATTGAAACTATAAGCTCTGTTCAATTGATAGATAGCACTATGAGTCCTTTTCATTGATTTCACCAGTCAGATGTGCTATTATTCATGCAATATGTGTAATCTATATTGACATCTTTCTATTATTCAAAATTGAGTTTAATACACTCTTCTAACAAAGTTCTCCACACTGCCACCAAAGTAACTCTTTCAGCACAGAGAAAGAACAGAGGCCAACAAGTTTCAGCTCAAGTCTGTGCCAGTCATCTCCATTGCCTTGGAATAATATCCCATCCTTAACATCACATGCAGGGTCACCTGTGACCAGGTCCTTCTACTTCTCCAATGCCCTCTCTAAAGTTCAGCTTGACTTAACTTAGATAGAGATCTTTCTTGGGGATATACCATATTTTTACACAAATAACACGCACATTATATGGATATCTTTTGCAAGTCTTGAAACCCCGGGTTTGTTAGTTTCCTCTGAATATTATGCACATTATATGTTTGTGTGGTATTTGCATGGATACATTAGGTGAAAAAATATGATACTGACTGCATTGGGAAAGGTACTTATTCCTATTTTTGTTGTTATTATTACTTGCTGCTTCAAGTTAAACAACCCCATGTGTGTACAGTGTACAGAGTCCTCAAAACTAACCTTTTAGAAACAGATTGTCAATCTGGTCTCCTGGCGAGCCACTGGTGGATTTGATCTACCAGTCTTTACTAGTAGTCAAACACGTATCCATTTGCAGCAGACAGGCCCAGAGAATCCAAGGTTTCTTCTAGCTTGCATAATCTATGACTCTATCTTTTTAGGCCAAGATCTCATTCCTCAGAGTTTAGAACTGGAGCTTTACTATTTTAGTGTACAGTTATTGACTTTAGTTTACTGACTTCAATTAGTCTGTGTTGCTGTAAATTACTTACTATGGTTCTTCTAGCCAAAGTCTTTATGGCTAGACTCATTAGGAAAAAGCCCCACCGAATGACTTTTTTCCTGATGAGTCTACATAAAGAAGGTAGGTCAAGATGTGGATCAATAATATCATTCAGTTGTGAATGATTAATGATTAACAGGGCTAATTGTGATTGGAAAAACTTGGAACTCTAACATGAGGATTGATTGATTTTTGTCATCATGCTGGGTATAAAATGAGCCATCTCAGAAGCATTAGCATCAAGAAAGAAGACCCAGGAATATAATGTGTCCTTTGGACCCCAAGATCCCTGCACACTGAACCTCCTTGAACCAGGGATAGAAAGCCGTGACATCAGAGAAGCGGCAGAATGGAAGAAGAACGGTGAAAGCAGCAGAACCAAGAGCCAGAGCACCAGACGGAGCAGTGGACTTCCCTACCCATGGGCAGAAGGCTCATTTTTAGAATGAGGAGCTCTAGGCATTTAGTTGAGAAAACTAGGTTTACTCACCCATGAAGCAAACTCCATTGGGAAATGTATTTATTCCTATTTTTATTAGTAGTAGTTGCTGTTCCAACTTAAGCATTACTATGTATATAGAGTGAAACCTTTGGAAGGTGACGTGCCCTTTGAGCATTCATTGGAAATGCTAAACGAGCTTTGTAACATTGCCTGAAGACGGCAGAGGCTAGGCCAAGGGTCAAGAACCAGAGAGAGGTCTGCCCAGGGGCCTGATTAGGAAGAGGCTTGTCCAAATAAAAAACTGTATCCTGAACATTTCTGATCCTGAATTTTAACATGTTACTTCCCTAGTAAGTCCCATAATTGTGAGTATTGTCTGAGTTCTATGTCGTTATTGCAATGAATTCTCAAATCCAGCAGAGAAGTAGAGAATGCTGTGGGAGAAACGAGTGGTGTCAGAACTGGTAAAGCAGGTTGGAGGATGGAGGCATTGCTACCTCTGCCTCAAAGAAATACACCTTGGGTTGATGTTAAGTTTGATTCTCCTTCCCCGTTTGAAGTCAGAGAAGATCAGGTGGGATCCACACACCTTTTTCACATGGTCGTTCAAAAAATAAGATATGCTGTTCCCCACTTTACAACTTTTTCATTTAATCAAAGGTTCTTTGATATGAAGGATTAGTTGGTTGCTGTTGCAGCTTCCTAAACCTGTTTTATGATGCAATTTTGTAATCTTGCCCCTGCATTTAAAATTATAGACATTAATTCTTTTGCCTCCATTCTGCACCTAAAACGTCACCTATATTTGACATTACAGCTCTGCAATCACCTATGAAAGTAAAGAGCATCTTCTTATAATATCTATTATTTCTAATTTGAAAGACTTTATAACACTGATAAAAAAAGTTTGAAAGCATTTTTTCTTCATTAAGCCAACTCAAACAGTCTATGCACAATATTATAGTCTAAATTTATTTTAAACTCAGAATTGCTATGTTCCTGGAAAATATTGTGGATCAAGTACAAACAACCACCACTTGGTATGTCAGTCGGTCATAATGTGGTGTTTTACATATTGCTGTGATGCTGGAAGCTAGGCCACAGGTATTTTAAATGCCAGCAGTTTCATCCATGCTGGACAAGTTTCAGCTGAGCTTCCAGACTAGGCCAGATTAGGAGGTAGGAGAGGTGGACTGCTTCTGAATCTTTAGCCACTGAAAACATTATGAATAGCAGTGGGCTGATAACCACAAGGTCATCAGTTAAAGTCTACCAGCTGCTCTGCAGGAGAAAGATGAACCTTTCTGTTCCTGTAGAGATTTTATAGCCTCAGAAGCATTATACAGGATCCCCTATGAATCAGAACAACCACTACCACCACCACCACCAAATTGTTACTCTTTCATTAGGGCTTTGCATGGGGTTGTCCCATTACGCAGAACTTTGGCCTACTTCTTAAAGCTGAGGGCAATGCGTGAGGCCCCTACATTATACAAACAGCCACTGCATACAACCATGCCTGACACACTAAGGTTTTACTGAAAGCAGTGTAGCCTAAGATGATGGGAAGAAGAAAGAGAAGTTTCCATTTAGATTAGCCAATATTTGACCCTTGAAAATGTACATACTCATAAAACTGAAGAAGATCAAAAGGTATAATAAATAAGATCTTCCAAGTTTATGAGATTTAACAGTGTTTGGGTATTGTTGTTGTTAAGTGCCATCAAGTCATCAAGTCTGTTCCAACTCAGCACTCTATAGTTTCCAAGGCTATACATCTTTGCAGGAGGAGAAAGCCTTCATCTGTCACCTATGGGGTGGCTGGTGGGCTCAAACTGCTGACCTTATAGTTTGCAGTTCAGTGCTTATCCTACAAAACCACAGCATTCTCTGTTTGAGGTATTGTTGTTAAGTGCTGTTGAGTCAGTTCCATCTCATATCAACACTATGTATAGGAATTCCAAAGAGTGACTGGTGAAATTTGAACCACCAACCTTGCTATTCAAATGACCTGCAGCCTAGTACTTATCCTACAGTGCTACACCAGGATTCTGTTTGAGGTTTGTTGTTGTTAAGTGCCACCAAGTCAGTTCTGACCCTTAGCAACCCTGTATAGAGTCTCTGAGGGTCAGCTAGTGAACTTGAACAGCGCTGACTTTGCAGTTCAAATAGCTTTGCAGTCTGGTGCATTAACCCAGTGCCACACTAGGACTCCTGTTTGAGGTGTTGTTGTTGTTGTTGTTAGGTGCCATCGAGTCGGTACCGACCTATAGCAACCTTATGCACAGCAGAATGAAACATTGCCTGATCCTGGGCCAAACTCACTACTGTTGCCACACTTGAGTCAATTGATGCTGGCACTTGGCCAATCCATCTCATTAGGGGTCTTCCTCTTTTTCTCTGACCCTCCACCTTAACAAACATGATATCCTTCTCTAGTGACTGACACTTCCTGGCAATATGTCCAAAGTATGACAGACAAAGGTTGGCCATCTTGGCCTCCAAGTAGCACTCTGGCTGCACTTCTTCCAAAACTATCTATTGGTTCTTTTGGCAGCTATGGCACCTTCAATACGCTCCTCTAACACCATAACTCAAAAGCATCAATTCTTCTACGGTCTTCCTTATTCACTGTTCAGCTTTCTCATGTATATGAGGTTATTGAAATTTTCATGGCTTGGGTCAGGTGCACCTTAGTCCTCAAGCTGACATCTTTGCTCTTCAACACTAAAAAGGTCTTGTGCAGCAGATTTGCCTAATGTAATAAGTCATTTGATTTCTTGACCGCTGCTTCCATTAGTGTTGATAGTTGATCCAAGAAGAATGAAGTCCTTGACAACTTCAATCTTTGAGCTATAAGTTTAGGAGGGAGAAAATAGAGCTGCTTGCTTATTGAATTCTATAGTTTTCAGCCCATTCACTAACTACTTATATTAATATTGAATTTATTGAGCACTTTTTATGTGCTGTTTCCATGCATTGTCTCAAATAATTTTCACATGGATCCTAGGAGATAGGCATTATTATTGGTCTCATTTTATAGGTGAGAAAACTAAGACTTGAAGACTACATAACTTACTCAAAATCACACATACTAGTCAACTGCCTGACTGCCAATTTAAACCCAGAGAATATGACTCCTGGCCCCCATCTTCTGTAACATTTGATTAGAGTCCTAGTGTGGCCTTGTGGGTTAATGTGCTGGACTGCAAAGTCAGTTTGAACACCTCAAGGTCAGCAATTCAAGCTCATCAGGCACTCCTCGGAAACCCTGTACAGTATTGCTGTGGGTTGGAACCAATTCGACAGCACTTAACAACAATAAAAAGTCAAATGTCTGCATGCAAATTTAAACCCAGAGAATATGATTCTGGCCCCATCTTCTGTAACATTTGAGCATGCAGGATGAAATTTAAGGATCATCTGATTGTAGCTTAATTCTTTTTTGTAAATTAGTCAACTTCTGTTGTATGATATTGTGGTGGATTTCTCACATCACTGTTATATACCTAAAGGAATTTGCTCAAAACATAACAAGATCATCTTCGATTTTGAACAATAAAGTTTTTCTGATGTTCAATATAGTTTTACATAGATGTCAAAGAGAGTTCATCTTAATATCTATTAACTGTTAGGGAGCATTTTAAATTAAACTGTATGGTGGTTACTGAAAAATATGTTAGCGCACAGAGAAAAAATAATTTTTTTATAGGAATGGGATGAACATTTCCAGGTAATGTTAATAAGATGTCCATTTTTATTTTAAATCCAAAGAATAGAGTGGGTGATTTGGTGATAAACTGTATCCAAAGGGATACTATTTTACCATTTGCATTTCCAAATAACACTAGAGTGAAAATCTTTGTGTAACAAAATGCTTATTCTTCAAATTCAACAATGCATCTAATCATCTAATGCAACCAAATTTCAGTAAAAATGAAGAGAATTCGACTAGTATCCTGGAGCGTGTTATAAAATTTGAACTACAAAAGTGGTGGGCAGTGGTGGAAGGGGGAACCATTTAGGGAATAGAACAAGAGGAAGATTGGTAAATTTTGTCTTGGCTTTTACCATGGTAAAAGGAAGGACACATAAGAGATACAGACAAAATATTAAAGGGTTTAGAAATAGTTTTACAATTCATTGAAGTATTGATCCATGGTTGATTATCAGGATTTGTTGAGAATGCAGTTCATAATAACTCCAATCACAGTGCTCCCATGAAATTCTATCCACAGGCCTGAAGGCATATTGCCTCCATTGTATCTCAAACCACAGTAGTGAGCCTGTACATACCACATCATAATCTCTACCACCCAATTCTGTCTCTGTCCATTCTCTGTATTTAAATAATTGGGCAGGTAAAAAATAAGTAGGTTTCCTACAGATAAAGAACCATGAGGTCTATAAAAGCCAAAGAGAAGGAAAACCAGAATAGCAACATAGATTTTAAAATTGGCAAAGCATTTAATATATAGGTATCATAGAGAAGATACTCAGAGTCCTGGTGTGACACTGTAGGATAAACACTAGACTGCTAACACAAAGGTTGGCAGTTCAAACTCACCTAAACAGGGTCGCTATGAGTCAGAACCAACTCAATGGCACTTAACAACAATAACATAGAAGAAAACAAATGGCAGTTGAAGTCATTGTTTTGGCTGCTGCTACTGCTATTATCATTGTCTAGGTCATTTGAAGGTATCACAAGTTGTGATGGAAAATTATGAAATAAATAGATATTGTTTTCGTTCTTAAGTGCTATCGAGTCGATTCGACTCATAGCAATCCTTAACGCTAAGGATAATAAAACATCATATGAAATATGGTAATAAGAGATTATATATATATATTTTGTTGTTGTTGTTGTTGTTAAGTGCCGTCGGTTCCGGCCCATAGCGACCCTGAACAGGGTTTCCGAGGGTGTAAATCCTTACGGGAGTAGAAAGCCTCATCTTTCTTCCGCGGAGCAGCTGGTAGTTTCGAACCACTGACCTTAAAGTTCGCAGCCCAATTGGTAACCACTACGCTACCAGAGCTCCATATATATATATATATAAACACACACACAAATAGAACTCTTGGTTATTTCAAACAGCACTTTTTAAACACTACGGATCAAATGCATGGCAAATTCAAATTATGAGTGTCAATCAGAGGTAAAGAAAATACTGAAGAAACCACCTCTCTCACTTAAAAACAAAACTCAAACCTTAAACAGTTTTACTTTAAAAGGAAGCAAAACGTCCACTACCTCTCTAGTTGTCCCTTGAGCCACAACATTTAATTACCACTAAGGGGTGGGGTTAGAGAGGGTCCCTTCATTTCAAATTAGAGATCAATTTTTGTCAAATACAATCTTCCTTTATTTATTTTGTTGTTATTAATTGCCATCAATTCAGTTCTGACTCATAGCGACTGGGTATAGGGTTTCCGAGGAGCAACTGGTGGGTTTGACCTGCCAACCTTGTAGTTGGCAGTCCAATGCTTATTCTACTGTGCCACACCAGGAGTTTTCCTTTAATTATACGTCCAAGTAATTATCCAGGCTGAAATAAAACTAACAACAGTTTTACGAAATACTAAAATAAAGAACAAAAGGAGAGTAACAGAGGTTCAAGAAACATAAAACATTGGTTTATGAAATATAGATCCTATTGTGGTTGACTCTTTCCTTGACTTCCCAGGTCTTGGCATCCTACCCTACAACTGTCCTGGTTGTGAGATGGGATTCCAAGCCATTTCTGAGAAAACAAAACTTAAAGAAGTAAAAGTCCCCAACAGCCCAACAGTAAAAGCCCCCGGGGGTGAAAAGTCTCTGCCCCTCCTAGCCTACTTTACCTTCTTGCTTCTGTATAAGGACATACAACCTTGCAGACCATAACCAACACCCCAGTTGCCCCACCTTCTAGCAGCCCTAGAAAACCTTTGGAACGCCAAATACCGGGGCTCAATCTTTGGATGCGAGCCCACTGAGCTGTGCCTGCACAATAAAACTCTTCCGTTTTGAATCTGCATGGTGTTCAGCAACTCCTTTGAGCAGCTCCAGTAACATTTCTGATGCATTGGCCAGAAACCTCTTCCCTTCTGGGCGGAGTCGCCTGGTGACTTGCTGAAAGGAAGTTGGCGCCTTTCTCCTGAAGGAGGGAGCTACTGGGGGCCCCTGCCTTGAAGGCGCCGCGGGGCACTCAGCCCGTAGTGTGGCCTCCTCCTCTTAGGGGCAGGAGGTCACCATGGTCCGGACTCCCGGAGGGACCAGTGCAGAGGAAGGAATGGTCTGTCAAGTGTTCGTCTAAACCTAGGTAAGGTTGTGGGCCCAATAGGTAATCAGCCTGTCTACGGACAGCAGGGGAGTCTGATCATGCCCCCCGCCCCCCCACCAGGTCCGTCCAAGTACCTCATCAGAGAAACTATGGACCTCTTAGTCAGGAACATTGAGATGTAGGCGTCAAGAGTGAGTATGCTGAGCGATTGGTGTGTGACGTGTGTCTGGCCGACTGGAATCTACTGACTCTCTAGACACTGGGTGCTAGTGCAGAGTTCTGCTAATGAGTCAGGAACGATCCTCATAAGGCTTATGGGGTGGGTCCACCCACTAGGTGAGTGGGATTCCAGGTCAGGAGTTTATACTGAACCTGCCAGTGCTAAGAGGTGTTTGAAATATTCCCATGAGGGAAACGACTTGAACAGAATGAAGTGAATTGGAGTGGTAGAAAAATGGGTGGCTCTCAGGGAAGGAGACGCCACTCCACATCATGCTGAAAACTTCAAAAAGGGATATACACACTCAGGATTATGGTGTTAAGAAGCAACAGGGAAAACTTAGAACTTTCTGTGAAACTGACTGGCCCTCCTTGGTGTTGACTGGGAACACTAGATAGGGCTACTGCCCACAGGGTGTGGCAAGTTGCCACTGGTGAGCCAGGACACCTAGATCAATTTCCATACATTGACACCTGGGTCCTACTGATAACCACCCCACCCCCATGGTTAAGAGGCAGCATAAACCGAGTACTTTTTAGCAAGGTACTAGTCGGCAGCAAAGGGAAAGAGCAAAACCTTCCACTAAACCCAAGCCTAGGAGTCTGCACATACTGCAAGGGGATCCAGAGGCAGCCCCTCTTGATGCCCCATATACCCATCTCTGCCACCCCCGGACTACCCCACGAAACACAAGTTCCTCGTACAACTGTCCCCAGACTCCACCACTGAGCCTCCCCAACCCCAGACACTGCCCAACTCAGAAAAGGGGCTACCTCAACTCAGCCCTTATACTCCTTCACTGCAGAGTGCCATGCAGGTGTCCCTCCAAGAAGTCCAAAGACCCACATATGTAAATTCAGATGGCCAAACACTAGAGGGACAATGGACTCTAGTATATCAGCCATTTACCACCACATACCTCTTAAACTGGAAACACCACAGCTCAGCGTACACCAAAAAGCTCTCATAGACTTGATGCAGTCCATTTTTCAAACCCACAACCCAACTTGGGCAGCTTCTCCTCATCCTCTTCAATACTGAGGAATGGAGACAGATACTGTGGACAGCTACCAAGTGGCTAGAGGAAAATGTCCCAGCAGGAGTCATGAATGCCCAGATGAGGAACCCAGCTGAGACCCAAATGACCGGGAGGGACTGTGAAATTTGGAAAGATACAGGGAGGCCTTACTACAAGGGCTCCAAAGAGGTGGGCAAAAGGCTATCAACAGGTTCTCCAAGGACCTGAAGAAAGAAAGTCCTAGTGTCTTCTATGAGAGGTTGTGTGAAGCGTATTGGCTTTATACTCCCTTTGACCCAGAAGCTCAAGATAATCAGAGAATGGTTAATACTGCCTTTGTAAATCAAAGCACTGGGGTCAAACATAGAAAACTCCAAAAGTTAGAAGGATTTGCTGGGATGAACGCCACCCAACGAATTGAAATTGTGTGTTCACGAACCAACATCAAGAGGCTAAACGCGAAGCTGACCAGAAAATGAGGAAAGAGGCTGACCTCATAGCTGCAGCACTTACCCAAAGCACACCTAACCCAGTAGGAAAGCCAAAGGGAAGGACCACAGGAGGCGGCCCACCCCAGGACGGAGCCCCCCTTAAAGAGAGCCATGTGCATACTGTAAAGAAAAGGGACATTGGGAAAATGAATGCTCCTCCAGAAAACAGAGGGGAAAGCCACCTAACCCAACAGCCAATAAGTGGGTATCCCAAGGTCTTATTGTCATGGCAGAACTAAAGCAGCTTGAAGACTGAAGCCAACCAGGCTCACCCAGCCTCCAAGAGCCCATGGTCCAAACTGAAGTGGGGGGCAAGTCCACGGACTTCTTAATTGATACCAGGGCACAGCACTCTGTTGTGACCCGATCTGTGGTGCCCCGAACTCATAAACAAGTAAACATCATGGGAGCCACCCGTTCAACAACTAGGCAGTCCCAAAAGTGCATAATCGGGGGTCATGAAATTGACCATCAGTTCCTGTACATGCTAGACTGTCCAGTCCCTCTCCTGGATCGTCATCTTCTCAGCAAACTCCAGGCCCAGATCACATTCACTGTAAAAGGGGACTAGCAACTGGGCTTTCCTCTCCAGTCCCTCATTCTCACCCTGTCAGTGCTGAAGCAAGAAGAGTGGAGGTTATTCCAGAGCCTCACACCACAGATGGAGAACGCCATCCTATTCACAAAATGGCCAGGAGTATGGGCCAAAGATAACCCTTCCAGACTGGCCACAGACCATCCACTGGTACACATAGAGGTAAAGCCAGGGGCCAGCCCAGTTAAGGTCCAGCAGTACCCCATCTCCCGGGCAGCACAAGAAGGAATACCGAAACATCTACTCTGACTGCTCCAGTGGAAAATTTTACAGCCATGCCAGTCACCGTGGAACACACCACTACTGCCTGTCCATAAGCCAGGGACACAGGACTACCAGCCCATCCAAGACAACTGTTACAATTCGCTCATCAGTCCCCAACCCATATTCCCTTCTCAACCTACTACCTGCCTCTGTTGTTTGGGTCAGCTGCCTGGACCTAAAGGACACTTTCTTTTGTATTCGCTTAACTCCCATATGTCAGCCCCTGTTTGCCTTCCAATAGGAGGATTCAGCAAATGGATCTAAATCCCAGTTCACCAGAACTCAGCTTCCCCAAAGATTTAAAAAACTCTCCAACTATGTTTCACGAAGCCTTAGTGACTGACTTACGGCCCTTCCCTATCCTTGAAAATGGTTGCACTCGCCTACAATATTAAAATGACTTCCTCCTGGCCCATGAAACCAAGAAAGGCTGTCAAGCGAGCACCAGCCTCCTACTTAAGCACCTGTGGAATATGGGTACAAGGTATCCACAAAAAAGGCCCAACTTTCCTGGCAACAGGTGAAATATCTAGGGTTCCAGGTCAGGCAAGGGAAAAAGAGTCTGGGAGTAGAGAGAAAAAAGGCAGTCCAAGTCATCCCAACCAGAAACTAGAAGGCAGGTTTGCAAGTTCCTGGGAGCAGTGGGATTCTGCCTACCCAACTTTGCCATAATAGCCTAACCCCTCTACGATGCTATGAAGGGGGGGTGAAGCTGAACCCCTAGGGTGGGGCCTGGAACAAGAAACAGCCTTTTTGCAACTCAAAGCCCAGCTCCAAGCAGCCCCTGCCCTAGGGCTGCCAGATATTTCCAAACCCTTTATCCTCTATGTGTCCGAGCACAATGAAACCACCATTGGAGTTGTGGTCCACACTCTGGGCTCTTGACTTCAAACAGTTGCCTACTTGTCAAAACAACTAGATGGAGTGGCTATGGCTGGCTGCCCTGCCTATGTGCCCTAGCTGCAACTGCCCTACTGGTCCAAGAAGCTGACAAGCTCACTCTTGGCCAACAACTGACTGTATGAGTCTCTCATTCATTATTCACCCTGATGAACTCTGAAGGACATCACTGGCTAACTAACTCCAGGCTCACTAAATACCAAGGACTTGTCAGTGAAAACCCAAGAGTGATTTTGGAACTGGTGAAAACCTTAAATCCAGCCACTTTGCTGCCAGTGGGAGATGGACTCCATCACCACAGATGCATCAAAGTAATGGATGCCGTGTACTCCAGCAGACTGGACTTAAAGGACCAACCCCTCTCAAGTTCTGATGGGAATCTGTACACTGATGGGAGTAGCTTTATAGACACTGATGGGACTCGGAAAGCAGAATATGCCATAGTCACCCTAACTGAAGTAGTAGAGGCAGAGGTTCTTCTGCCAGGGACTTTAGCCCAAGAGGCTGAGTTAATAGCCTTGATTAGGGCCCTACACTGAGTAAAGGAGAAAATATATTTTCGGACTCCAAGTACACTTTTATGACTTTACACGTGCATGGAGTGATTTATAAAGAGAGGGGGCTCCTCATGGCAGGAGGAAAAGAAATAAAACACCAAAAAGAAACCCTGCCCCTCCCTAAAAGCAGTCTGGAAACCGTGAAGTGACAGTCATTCACTGTAAAGGACACCAGAGGTCAAATACCCAGGAGGCATTAGGTAATCAACAGGGAAGCAAAGAGGGAAGCCAGAGAAAAGCCCTGTGGCCAATCTATTGTAACTGCCTCCCTTCTTCCATGGGTTCCCAATACAACTCCTATCTACTCAGCAAGAGAACAAAAGTGGCTTGCTCAGGGAAAGCAGCCAACATACAGGGTGGCCGGAAACAATTACCAGACAACAGGATTGCAATACCTGAGTTATTGGCACTCTCCCTGGTCACCAGCTTCCATTCAGCTACACACCTAGGGAGGGAAGCCACTGAAAAATTGTTGGGAAGGTACTTCTACATACCCCAACTGGCCACACTGGCAAAAAAAAAAATCAGCTACCGCTATGTAACCTGTTGTAAAAATAAGCCCCAACCCAAAATGGGGGGCGAGGGGCTACAAAGGCAAGAAGTGAGTGGCTTACAAGCTTTCAAAAGGGAACCTAGATCCAGAGGGCCTGGAGGAAGGTAGAATTTCCAGTGAGTAGTATTCAATCTGTCTAGGTGGGGCTGATGCAATGAAATGCAGACGGGTCTCTTGTGAT
>NW_006408602.1:6524216-6525243 GCF_000296735.1 Chrysochloris asiatica | reverse complement strand
ACTGGACTGCTGAGCACATGGTCTGTGGTTTGAGCTTACCATTTGCTTCTTAGCAGAAGGACGAGGCTTTCAATTCCACAAAGATTTACAAATGTCAAAAACCCTATACAGTCACTATGACTGGGAACCAATCAACAGCACTTAATAGTAACAACATGCATCGCTTCATGTCCATGATACAGTCTGTGAAATAAGACATTATTTGATTTGAACACTGTGTGATCACATTATATACATGCAGTGTCCTTACAATCAATCCATAGTTGTTTGTTAAGTGCCGTCGAGTAAGTTCGACTCACAATGACTCGGTATGAAATTTCCAAGGCTATAAATTTTTGTGGGAGCAGAAAGTCTCATTTTTCTCGCACAGAGTGACTGGAAGATTTTAACTACTTACCTTGAGGTTAGTAGCACAACCACTATGCTACACATCTGTATATATGCAGTTGTTAAGGGCCATTTGTCGGTTCTGACTCATAGCGACCTGTATAGGGTTTCCAAGGAGTGGCTGGTGAGTTTGAACCACCAATCTTGTGGATTAAACCAACCGTGCAGACCAGTGCCTTATCCCACATCACCACACTAGGATATCCACGTACATATAGGTAAATTCCTGTAAATAACATTATATTAAAACCTTATAGAAGGCCACTGGACAAAGTTCAAGAGCTGTGTCTCCTGAATACAGGAAATTGACCTTGTTGCATGAGGTTGGGTGTCTGGCATGGGAGCTGTACTGGTACTACAGAGACTGGTTGCAGATGCCTAGATCATGGCTGGCCCTGTTGCTGTGACTGTTTCTTAATCATGTGCAACTGCCACTTCCCTGGAACCAGAGGCCCATGGGTACTCCGAAACAGCCAGTACCATGAGCACCTGAAGCAGAAGCAGAAGACTCATGGGAGGTGCTGTCCTGTGCCAGGAAGGAAAGGATTGACACATGTGATGTATATGGATGTGAAGAGAAAGAGAATGGACCTTTCAGGACTTATTCAGAGACAAGGGTAGTGATAAAAGATATGCACAT
>NW_006408602.1:6515542-6523417 GCF_000296735.1 Chrysochloris asiatica | reverse complement strand
CTAGAAGAAGAAAGAAGATGGGTAGTGGTACTTGTATGCACATACTCCGGATGGGTAGAAGCCTTCCGGACTGGTTCAGAATAGGCCAAAGAAGTCACTCAGGTTCTACTACAAGAAATTTTCCTGAGATATGGGCTCCCTCATGCCATTGGATCTGACAATGGGCCGTCCTTCGTGGTGGAGGTGGTACAGGAAATGGCTAGGGCACTGAGCATAAATTGGAAACTACATTCAGCATACAGACCCCAGAGCTGAGGTAAAGTGGAACGGATGAATCAGACAATAAAGTCTGGGCTAATAAAGTCAACTGTGTCAGGAGGCACACTTATCATGGCCTCAGGCTTTGCCCTTAGTAATGTTGAAAATCAGGTATACCCCTCAAAAGTCCACAGGATATTCCCCATATGAGGTTATATTTGCCGACCCCCACCTCTAATTCGGTTGTTTCCAAGGACCCCTGAGAACTAGGAGAGGTGGAGGTCAGCAATCAGTTAAAGGCTCTAGATATAGTAATAAGTCAAGTATCCAAGTGGGTACTTGAAGGACTCCCCATAAGCCTCTTCTCCCCAGTACACCCCTTTGAACTGGGAGATGTAGTCTGGGGTCAAAGATTGGATCATACATCCCCTGAAACCTTGGGGGAAGTGTCCATTCACTGCCTTGTTAACTACCCCAACTGCTGCCAAGGTTGAAGGAATTGCCACCTGGATCCATTACACCGGCTAAAGAACGCAACTCAGCTGCAATGGGAGTACTCAGCAGATCCTATTAATCCCAGTAAAGCAGTGCTACGGAGAAGACCCAGATCACCATGCCTTCCTCAAGCCACACCGGGAAGCTGGCTGATCAAAGCATGGCCAAAGCCTGAGGATCTACAACCAGAAAGTCTCAGGAGTCCCCTTTTACCTAGGACTAATATCCTTTACTCTTTTTATTGGCTTTGCTCAGGGGTTTTCACTCCCCGACCCTCAGCACCCAGACCTCAACCCCAGCTCTCAGATCAGGGTTCATGGGTGGCACCCCCACCCCCGACTGCTGGTTATCATAACTGTCAAAGCCCAACTCCCAGTTCCAAATATTTTGTTATAAATGTCACCAACTCACTCTTCCCACTAGCCATTATCTTCAATGACTGCCATGTCATATCACGTGAAAACTTAGCAGACCAAAGACAATTGTCCTAAGCTGATAAATATCTTTGTGCTTATCCTTGGTGTGATTTCTCAGGGGGCCCTTGCAACAGTTGGCAATATGGCCTTTGGATCACCGAAATTGGAGGGTGAACCTCACCTGGAATGGCATCCAAACAAGAATTAAAACCCAAACTCCATTTTTCCAAGATAAGGACTCCCCCACCTAATTGCCATTTGCAACACTGCAACTCAGTGATTATGTCCATAAGGGATCCTAGTGAAATGACCCAAGAACTCGCCATAATCAGGACTTATGGATTGGGTGTAGACATCAGTGATCAGGACCCAGTAGGACAATTTGAACTTCAACTTGCACCTGTCCTTCCCTCTACAATCCCAGAGCCAGCCCCAGGAAATGAGTCAATCCTGGTGTCAAGCCCTAGAAATGACCCCACCAAGATTAACATCACAGAAGGCACAGAATTGAGCCGAACTATAGCGATAGAAGCAGGTTATGGGAGCCCTAATGCCTGGTTAGAATGGATTAAGTATTGAGTTCACACTCTAAATAAAAATGACTGCTATGCTTGTGCAAAGGGGAACCAGAAGCCCAAAACATCCCTTTTCCATTAGGATGGACATCTGATCCTGAGGGCCTAATTTGCATGATAACCCTGTTCCAAAATTTCAAAGCTAAAAACAATACAAGCAAGGCCTTGTCTCTATTGTTCCCTAAAGACAAGGGACTTGCAGGGCCACCCCCAAAAGCCATCAGGCCTCCAGTTCTGCATGCCACATGCCTCACTAAATTTAGAGAGAGTTGGTCATACATGCCTCGGGAACCTGGTGGGACATAGTGAAAGGCAAACCTTTGACAGACGGCAGAGTCAGTCTGCCTTGAACACCCCAAGAGCAGATATTTGGTAGTATTGCAGGAAAAAGTTGCTGAAGACTCTGCCAGCCAATTGGCGTGGTACCTGTGCTTTGGTACAATTGGTCATCTCTTTCACTGTAGCGTTCAATTGGCCATCCTAAAAGACACATTGGAGTAAAAGGGACCTGGAGGCCCCTCGGGGTTCTTTCAACCCCCACATCTATCTTGATGCAATTGGAGTCCTCCGGGGAGTGCCAAATGAATTTAAAACCAGAAATCAAATTGCTGCAGCGTTTGAATCTTTCCTATTTTGGTGGTCCACTACTAACAGAAGTGTGGATTGTATTAACTATATATATTACAACCAGCAGAGGTGTGTAAACTATACCAAGGATGCTGTTAAAGGAATATCAGGACAACTGGGGACCACCAGCCAAATAGCATGGGAAAATAGGATGGCCCTGGATATGTAACTAGCAGAGAAGGGAAGGGTGTGTCTCATGATAGGCCCCCAGTGCTGCACATATATCCCCAACAATACTGCCCCTGATGGCACCATTACCAAAACACTGCAAGGACTAATGACCCTAGCCAATGAACTTGCTGAAAATTCTGGCATAAATGATCCCTTGACTAGCTTTCTGGAACAATGGTTAGGAAAATGGAAGGGACTCATGGCCTCAATTCTCACCTCCCTTGTTATTGTAATTGGAGTGCTAATACTGTTCAGGGGTTGCATTATCCCCTGCACAAGGCATTTAACTCAGAGGCTCATAGAATCTGCATTAACCAAACAGTCCCCATCCTACCACAATAACATCCTCGTCCTAGAGATGCCAGATCATGACCAATTCTTCCTTGCCAAAACAGAGGAAGAAGATTAGGGTGAGGCTCCTTAAAGGGATACTCCTTACAGAGCCTCAAAGGAGGGAATGATATGGAAATCCAAGCCATTTCTGAGAAAACGAAACTTAAAGAATAAAAAGTCCCCAACAGCCCAACAGGAAAGGACCCCGGTGAAAAGTCTCCACCCCTCCTATCCTGCTTTACCTTCTTGCTTCTGTATAAGGACATTTATATAATTTTGCAGACTATAACCATCCACACCCCTGCTGCCCCATCTGCTAGCAGCCCTATAAAACCTTTGGAACTCCAAATACCAGGGCTCAGTCTTTGGGTGTGAATCTACTGAGCTGTGCCAACACAATAAAACTCTTCCTTTTTGAACCTGTGTGGTGTTCAGCAACTCCTTTGAGCAGCTCCAGTAACAGTTGAGGAGATACTATCAACTGAAGAATTTGTGAATTCATGTGTGTGTGTGTGAGAGAGAGAGATCAATGGCCCCACATCAGATACAAAGCTTTGGCTACATATTTTCTTGCTTCAAATCTCTCTCCAGGTGAAAAGCACTATTTTAAGACTCATCACATTTTACCTACCATTTGCATGTCTTGAGACATCCCGCAGTATAGTGGCTTATTCAATAAGCCCATTTAGTCATAGTTTTTGTGACTCCCACATCAAGTTTGGATGGGATCATTAAAATCATTTGTATGGAATCTGTAATGGTTGGGGTTATGTGTTGACTTGGCAAGGCCATGATTCCCAGTATTATGTGCCTGTCCTCCATTTTGTGGTTTGATGTAATTATCCTCCACGTGTTCTGTAAATCCTGACTTCTATGTGTTAATGCCACTACTCATCTGTCAGTTTGTCACACTGTGACAGCTTACATGTTGCTGTAATGCTAGAAACTATGCCACTAATATTTTAAATGTCAGCAGAGTCACCCATGGTGGACAGGTTTCAGTGGAGCGTCCAGACTAAGACAGACTAGGGAGAAGGAGTGGCTGACTGGTTAGACTAAATGGTTAGTCCCTGAAAATTTTATTAATCGCAGCAGCACATTGTCAGCTATAGTGACAGAAGATGAAAACATGAATAGCAGAGAAACACTGTCAGATATTGCAAGATGAGTCCCTCAGGTCTGAAGACACTGAAAAAACCACTGGCAAGAGGTTCAAACAGAACAAGGAGACACTGCACAGTTTAAATTCAGGAAAGGTGTATGCCAGAGTTGTATCCTTTCACCTTACTTATTTAATCTGTATGCTGATCAAATACATCTGAGAAGCTGGATTATATGAAGAATAACATGGCATCAGGATTGGAGGACCACTCATTAACAACCTGCAATATGCATATGATATGATCTTGCTTATCCAAAGCAAAGAGGACTTAAAATACTTACTGATGAAGATCAAAGAACACAGCCTTTGGTATGCGTTCCATCTCAATGTAAAGGAAACAAAATTGCTCACCACTGGACCAAAAAATAACATCATGATCAATGGAGAAAAGAGTGGAGTTGGCAAAGACTTGATTTTGCTTGGATCCATGATTAACACTCATCTAGCAGCAGCTAAGAAATCAAACAACATATTGCATTAGGCAAGTCTGCTACAAAAGACTTCATTAAAGTGTTCAAGAGCAAAGACATCAGTTTGAGGACTAAGGTGCACATGATCCAAGTTATGGTATTTTCAATTGTCTCATATGCATGTGAAAGCTGAATACAGTGAATCAGGAAGACCATAGAAGAGTCAATGCATTTAAATTAATGGTTTTAGAGAAGACTATTAAAAGTACCATGGACTGCCAGAAGAATAAACAAATCTGTCTTGGAAGAAGTGCAGCCAGAATGTTCCTTAGAACCCAGGAAGGTAAGAATACACTGCTTATACTTTGGCCTGTTATCAGGAGAGAGCAGTCCCTGGAAAAGAACAAAATACTTGGTAAAATGGAGGATCAGCAAAAAATAGGGTCCCCAATGAGATGGATTAGCATAGGGGCAACAGCAATGGACTCAAATGTGACAACAATTACTAGAATGATGCAAAGCTAGACAGTGTTTCCTTCTGTTGTTGTTGTTAAGTGCTGTCAAGTCAATTATGACCCATAGTTACCCTGTATAGGGTTTCTGAGGAGTGACTGGTAAGTCTGAACCACAGATCTTGTGGTTCAAATCAACTTTACAGTCCAGTGCATTAACCCACAGCGTCACACCAGGACTCCAGAGTCCCTTTGAGTGGGAACCAATTCTATGGCACCTAGTAACAATAGTGTGTTAATGAGTCACAATTAGGTTATGTTAATGAGGAGTGGGCTTTGTTTCTTATTTTAATGAGGAAAGATTCTAGTAGAAAGCACTCAAAAGACCACTCTTATTTAAGATGTCACCTTGCTTAAGCCACCCCTTGTGTTTTAGACTGGATAAAAAGGAGAGATGCCACTGTGGGTTAATGTTCTGGACTGCAAAGTTGGTTTGAACTGCGAGGTCAGCAGTTTAAGCTCACCAGCTGCTCTTCGGAAACCCCATATAGGGTCACTATGAATCGGAACTGCCTTGACTGTACTTAACAAGTAAGTAGAAGGACAGGGCCTGACTACCACTAGGAAAGAAGACCTTGATTCTTGTGTTGAGAGCCTCGGAGATACAGGAGACAGAGAGAGCACACTGTAACAACAGAGATGGTAAGAAGAAAAGAAATGGTGGCAGCAGAATCAGGAGACTGGCAGGAAACAGCCTGGGTGCCTTTAGGCAGGATTCTTCAGGCAAAGCAAGACTCACCAAACCACAGAGTAAGAGAAAGCTGAGAGACGTTGGGCAGGAGGCTTTCTGGAAGAGCTAGGTGCCTTCAAGAACTTGATAGAGACAGGCTTGCCAATCCATGGAACCCATGAAACAAGAGAGCTAAGCACCTTTGGGACAAATTTTACAAGTGGAGCACTTCCTCTGCACAATAATTAATTGACTGAGCTAGAAGAACTTTGTAAAACCTGCCCAACCAAGACAAACCTGAATCAAGAGACTAGAGACAGACTTGCGTGCAGGCAAGGCTAAGAAAAGGCTCCATGACCAAAGAACTGTAAGCTGACTCTTTCTGGATCTTGAATTGTATTCCTGGTGTGGTGCTATAGGATCAGCACTGGACTACCAAGGTCAGCAGTTCAAACCCACCAGCTGTTCCTTGGAAACCCTATATAGGGCCACTATGAGTCTAAACCAACTCCATGGCACTTAATGACAACATTTCCCTAATAAGTCTTTAATTGTGAGTGTTGTGTGAGTTCAGTGTGGTCTTTACAATGAATTCTCAAGCTCAGAAGAGAAGCAGAGAGTCTTATGGGAGAAACAGCTCATGTCAAAATTGGTTAAAAGGCAGGAGACGAGTTATGTCTGATCTCCGCTTCATAGGCCTCAGCCTTGGCCTGTTCATCCAGATTCTTCTCCTCTCTTGTGAAGTTAGAGGAGGTCAGATGCCCCCACCACACCATTTTTACCTCCCCAAGACCAACAACCACCACTCCTCTGTCAGTTTGTGGCTTGTGTGTTACTGTGATTCTGGAAGCTATGCCATAGGTATTTTAAATACCATCAGGATCACCCAAGGGGACAGGTTTCAGCTAAGCTTCCAGATGAAGACAGGCTAGAAAGAAGGAGAGATGGGTTACATTCAAATATTTAATAACTGAAAACCTTATGAATGGCAATGAAACAATGTCAGCACAAAAAAATTGAATATTGAAACATGATGAAGAGCACCAGAATATTGTCAGATATAGTGCCAGAAGATAAGCCCCTTAGGTTGGCAGGCACTCAAAATACGACTAGGAAGAGCTGCCTGCTCAAAGCAGAGTTGACCTTGATGACATGAAAGGAGTAAAGACTGGGATTTTCATTTACTGATGAGGTACAACTGAAAAAAAAGAGAAGCAGCTACAAACTTCTATTAATAATCAGAACATGAAATGTACATAGAATGAATCTAGGAAAATTGGAAATTGTCAAAAATGAAATGGAACGCATAAAGATTGATATCTTAGTCATTAGTGAGCTGAAATGGTCTGACATTGGACATTTTGAATCTAACAAACACATGGTTTACTACAGTGGGAATGACAAATTTAAGATGAATGCCATCACATTCATCATCAAAAAAAAAAACATTTCAAAATCTGTCTTGAAGTACAATTCTGTCTGTGGTAAGATAATATCCATAAGCTTTCAAGGAAGAACAGTTCATGCCACTATTATTCATCTTTATGTACCAACCACTAAAACCATTGATGGTAAAATTGAAGAAATCCATGAACTTCTTAAGTCTGAAATTGATCAAACATGCACTCAATGTGTATTGATAATTACTGGCAAATGGAATGCAAAGGTTGGAAACAAAGAGGAAGATCAGTAGTTGGAAAATATGGCCTTGGTGGTAGAAATCATGCTGGAGATCACATGTTAGAATTTTGCAAGACCAATTACTTCTTCATTGCAAATACCTTTTTTAAACAGCATCAGAGATGACTAGATACATGAACTTCACCAGATGGAATACAAAGAAA
Organism: Chrysochloris asiatica; assembly: GCF_000296735.1. NCBI lineage: Eukaryota > Metazoa > Chordata > Mammalia > Afrosoricida > Chrysochloridae > Chrysochloris > Chrysochloris asiatica. The sequence goes on along the minus strand of NW_006408602.1, from coordinate 6,516,004 downwards.
TTCTAATTGACTACATCTGTGGAAACAGATGAGATGGTGGGAAAGCTCCATATCATCAGCCAAAATAAGACCATGAGCAGACTGTGGGACAGACCATTAATTGCTCACGTGCAAGTGCAGTGTGAAGCTGAAGAAATCAAGTCCACAAAATACCTTGACCTTGAACAAATCCCACCTGAATTTAGAAATCATCTCAAAAACAGATTTAATACATTAGACACTAAAGACCGAAGACCAGAAGAGTTGTGGGATGTCATCAAGAACATCATACAGGAAGAAAGCAAAAGGTCATTAAGAAGACACAAAAGAAGGACAAGCCCAAAATGATGTCAGACGAGACTGAAACTTCCTCTACAGCATAGAGATGGTAAAGCAAATGGAAGAAATGAGGAGGTAAAGAGCTGAATAGAAAATTTCAAAAAAGGTCAGCTAGAGAAAAAGTCTTATATTATAACAAAATGT
>NW_006408602.1:6512925-6514732 GCF_000296735.1 Chrysochloris asiatica | reverse complement strand
TTCTTTCACCATACTTATTAAACCTGTATGCTGAGCACATAATCCAAGTAGCTGGATTATTTGAAGAAGAACATGGCATCAGCATTTGAGGAAGACTCATTAACCTGTGATACACAGATGATACAACCTTGTGCTAAAAGTGAAGAGGAATTAAAATACTTGCTGATGAAGAGCAAAGACTACAGCCTTCATTATGGTTTACACTACAATGTAAAGAAAATAAAAATCCTCAACACGGTACCAATCAATAACATTAAGCTAAATGGAGAAAAGACTCAGGTTTTCAAACACTTCATTTTGCTTGGATCAACCATCAACACTCATGAAAGCAGCAGTCAGGAAATTAGACAACGTATTGCTTTGGGCAAATCTGCTGCATAAGACCTCTTTAAAGTATTGATGAGCAAAGATGTCAGTTTGAGTACTAAAGTGCTCCTGACCCAAGCCATGGTATTTTCAATAACCTCATATGCATGTTAAAATTGGACAATATGCATGTTAAAATTGGACAATGAATAAGGAAGACCATAGAAAAATTAATGCATTTGAGTTGCAGAGTTAGAGGAGAATATTAAGAGAACTATAGAGGAGCAAAAGAACAAACAGCTCTGTGCTGAAAGTACAGACAGAATGCTCCTTGGAAGCCCGTATAGCCAGACTTAGTCTCTTGTATTTTGGACATATTATCAGGATGGACCAGTCCCTGGAGAAAGACATCATGCTTGGTAAAGTGGAAGGTTGGAGTAAAAGAGGAAAACCTCCAACAATTTGGATTGGCACAGTTACAGAAGCAATGGGCTCAAGTGTAGCCATGATTGTGAGGTTGGCACAGGACCAGTGTTTGTCGCTATGAGTTGGTGCCAACTCAATGGCACCTAAAAACATTTTTTTCAAATGTTTCTCTTTCCCGTCTTGTTTAGAACTCTGATTGTCTATACATTTAGAAGTGTTTCCACATCTTGCTGATATCCTTTTTTTTTTTTTTAGTGGTTTTACTATTTAATTTTGGATACATTCTTATTATTATATAATTTTTCATTTTTTTAGTCATTCTTCTGTTTCAGTATTTTGTTTTTAATTTGGATAAACACACAGGGCAGAATTTCAAATTTTCATGGACTCCAGGCTTTCTGGAAGCATGGAAGTTGGATGAACCCCTGAAACTATTGTTCTGAGGTAATCTTTTAACCTCAAACCAGAGTATTCCCTGAAGTCTTCTTAAAATTGACAATAGTTTAGCTTAACTAGTAAAAAATGTCTGCCTTAACATTAAATTTGCTCTTTAAAGAACTATGTATTGGGGCTCAAATTGACTACAGCAACTCAATAGGTTAGACAGAAAGCTTAGGATGCAGTGAGTTTCTCTCTATGAGAAGAACAACTCAGAAAAGAAGGGTAAGAATTATTTCTCAACTTGTAGGATGCAATCAATGTCTCTGAAATGTACATGTAAAAACTGTGAATTGGTGTATTTTCCTGTGCATATTCGCACAACAAAATTAAATATATATTTTTAAATTTTATATCAACCAGAGTTATTTCCAATTGATAGTAATGAAATCTCCTTATTTCCGGTAAGAAATAGCCTAGGTAAAAGGATTGCTGACTCCCTTACTGCCATATAGTCATTTCCAACTCATAACAGCCCTATATAGTTTCTCAGTCTGTGGGCTCCCTCTTTACTCATTTGATGAAATCTTTTGATTCACATAAGTTTCTATTTTTTAGTATGTCCCAGTCATCTAGTTTGTCTTCTATTGTTTCTGTAATTTTTGCAATGTTTGAACCACCGACCTTGTGATTAGAA
>NW_006408602.1:6492612-6493879 GCF_000296735.1 Chrysochloris asiatica | reverse complement strand
TGCCTAATGCAATGCAGCATTTCATTTCATGACTGCTGCTTCCATGAGTGTTGATAGTTGATCCAAGAAGAATGAAGTCCTTGACAGCTTCAATCTTTTCTCCATTGATAAGAACGTTGTTTATTGGTCCAGTGGTGAGGATTTTTGTTTTCTTTACATTGAGATGTAAGCCATACCGAAGGCTGTGCTCTTTGATCTTCAAAGGTAAATGTTGTAAGTCCTCTTCACTTTCAGCAAGCAAGGTCACATCATCTGCATATCACGGTTGTCAGATTCTTCCTCCAATCCTTATGCCATGTTTTTCATCATATAACCCAGCTTCTCGAATTATTTGCTCAGCATACACAGGTTGAATAAGTATGGTAAAAGAAAGAATACAACCTTGTCGCACACCTTTCTTAATTTCAAACCATTCAGCATTCACATGTTCGAAAAACTGCCTCTTGGTCCAGGTACAGATTCCTCATGAGCACAATTAATTGTTCCGGAATACTCACACTTCACAATGTTGTCCATAGCTTGTCATGATCCACACAATCGAAAGCCTTTGTGTAGTCAATAAAGTACAGGTAAACATCTTTCTGATATTCTCTGCTTTCAGCCAAGATCCATCGGACATCAGCAATAATATCCCTCATTCCACAGCGTCTTCGGAATCCAACTTGAACGTCTGGAAGTTCTCTGTCAATGTATGTTTGCAGCCATTTCTGTATTACCTTTAGTAAAACTTTACTCTCATGGGATATCAAAGAGATTGTCCAATGAATTCCGCGGTCTACTGGGCCACCTCTCTTTGGAATGGGCACAAATACAGATCCCTTTCAATGAGTCGGCCAGATAGTTGTCTTCCAGATTTCTTGGCAGATGAGTGCCTCCTGTGCCGCCTAATTTTCTTGAAAGATTTCAATTTTTATTCCATCAATTCCTGGTCCCTTGTTCTTTGACAATTCCTTCAATGCACCTTGGACTTCCTCCTTCAGTATCATTGGCTCTTGACCATATGCTGCCTCTTGAAACAGTTAAACAGTAACCATTCCCTTTTAGTACAGTGACTCTGTGTATTCCTTCCGTCTTCTCTTGATGCTTTCTGCATCAGTCAGTCATTTGCCCAGAGAATCTTTCCATAATGAAAGTCGAGGCTTAAATTTTTACTTCAGCTCCCCCAGCTTGAGAAATGCTGAGTGTGTTCTTCCTTTTTGGTTTTCTGACTCCAGATCTTTGCACATTTTATTGTAATATTTGGCTTTATCTTCTCGAGCTGATCTTT
>NW_006408602.1:6486430-6492512 GCF_000296735.1 Chrysochloris asiatica | reverse complement strand
GTGCAATTAGCTTGCTATATTTTTTCCATCCTTTAATTTTTAATCTGTTTTTGTCTTTGTGTGTAAGGTGTGCCTCTTGTAGATAGCATATTGAAGGATCCTGTTTTCTTATTCATTCTGCAACTCTCAGTCTCTTGACTTGTACATTTAATCCATTGATAGTCAGTGTAATTTCAATAGGTATGTATTAACTGCTGTCATTATGTTGTTTGTCTTTTGTAGTGTGGCTGGTTTCTTTGTTCTGCATGCCTTCCTGTGCTAAGTTCATTTTTTGTGCTTTTCCTTGTCAATTTCTTCATAATTTCAGTATTCCCATATTCTTCTTGGATTTTCTTTTTCTTGATATGTTGTGAAGCATTAAGTTTCTTTGAGGTTACCCTATGTTCTGTTAATTTCTTCTTCCTTTTAAAAAAATCTGTTGAATCTTGGAATCTACCTGACCTCTTTAACACCTGGATTTCTGACCCTATACTGTTTCCTTCTTTCACATTGTAGTTGTTTTGATCATACACTGACCTCCTAGATCCCCTGATTTAATTCTTACAGTTTTGCTTTTGAATTACTTCTTAGTTTTGCTCTTCCATCTTTTGACTGAGTTGCAAGTAGCATTGCCACATATGTCAATCTCTGCTTGTTGTCTGCTCTTGTTTGTTCTCAGTCCAAATAACTCACTTTGGTATGTTTTGAAGCATTGGCTTGGCTTTTATAAAATCCCTTAATTTCTGCTTATTCTGAAATGTTCTGATTTCACCATCATATTTGATTGACAACTTTGCTGCATATATGATTCTTGGTTGGTAGTTTTTTTCTTTCAGAGTTTTGTATATGTCTCCCCATTGCCTTCTTGCCTGCATGGTTTCTGTTGAGAGATCAGAGCCTAATTGTATTTGTTTGTCTTTGTAGGTAGTACTTCTTTCTTCTCTAGTTGTTTTCAGGATTCTTTCCTTGTCTTTGGTTTTGAAGAGTTTGATTATGGTAAATCTTGGTGTTTTTTCTTTTGGAGTATATCCTGCCTGGGGTTCGTTCAGCTTCTTGAATGCTTATCTTCTCGTCTTTTAAGATGTTAAGGAAATTTTCTTCCAAAAGCTCTTCAATTATCTCTTCTGTGGTTTTCTTTGTTTCTTTCTGTTCTGGAACTCCATTTACTCATGGGTTATTCATCTTCATCTTGTCCCACATGAATCTTAGACTTTTTTCAGATTTTTTTCTGTGTGTTCTTCTATCTTAGCAGTATTGAGGGATTTGACTTCAAGTACGCTGATTCTGACCTCCATCCCTTCAATTTTACTCATTTGCTCTTTCTGACTTTTTAGTATTGATTGTCTGGACCACTTTTTGTATTATATCCAATGCTGTATGTATTTTATTTGATTGTTCCTGTAGCACTTTTCTGGCTTCCTTATTTTCCTCAATCTTTTTGTGAAACATTTGGATGCACCTCAATATCATTCTCCTGAATTCCTTATGAGGCATTTCCAAAGCCTGTACTCCTTCCAATGCAAATTGTAGCTCTTCTTCTTGCTTGTTTATTTGAGCTACTCTGTCTTGTTACTACACATGAGCAGAATTTTCTGTTGCTTTTTATGCATTGTGGTGTTGTGATATTTGCAATCATTAGATGAATGTATGCTAGTGTATTCTTTTTTTTTTTTCAGTTTTTATTGTAAATTATGTGTTAGTTTACATGGGTGAACATTATCTTTACATTCATCCTATTGTATTTTCTTTCATTGCAATAATCACAGTCCCCTTCATGTATCATCAAACATCCAAAGAGTACATCCCACACACCTGCCTCCCAGCCACCAGCACACAACCCCTCTCCCTCCCAGAGTCCAGAGTCCCCAGCCACTCCTATCCACGTCATCATCTCTGCCTCCATCCCTAGTGTCAATGCCTCCCTGGACAGGGTCTTGCACTTCACTTTTCTCCCTTGATGGTTCCAGGAATCTCCGCTCCTTGACTGCAAAATCAGCCTCTCCCATCTTTTGTTACCAAACATTTACATTTACCTTTACAATACTCATTGTCAGACCTGATGGTAATCATTCCCTATTGAGCCATAGGAGTCCTTTCCCCCTCACCTTTTATCAACCCCCTGTTGGTGTATTCTTAAGCTCTCTCTAGATGTTATCAGGAGATGGACTTCTCTTTTCACTGCTCTTACAGCTCAATTCAGAGGCTTTTTTCAGCAGGTGTTGGTTGTAGACACTGCTCTGGTATACAGCAGCTGGTATTGACTCTTGCCCAGATGTTGGGTTTTATAGAGTGCGATTGCAGCTAGCCTGTATGGCCACAATTATTGTTTCTTGTTGAGTAAAGCAAGAAGACAAAGAACCCACACACACACACAAGATAGAAGGGGGACTGCAAAAAAACAGACTAGACACTAAAGTCCAAAATCGACCAAAAAAAAAAAGTAAAATATGAGTAAGACTTTATGACCTGTTGCCTATGAAATTTCAAGATATTCCTATTGCACATTATGATGTAACTCAAGGTTTTGTTTTTGGTCTTTTTCTCGCCCCTCCTCCCACCTTCAAGTCTGTTCAGGTGTTTCTCCTAGTAAGAACTAGTCCAAGATCCCCTTTGGAAGACACTTCTATTGCAAGCTTTTCCTGTTGACTCCTACCCTTTCTTCAGTTCTGTGCCCAGCCATCTTCACTGTGCAGATCCTTCCATGTGTGTAGCAGAACCTTTCCTGGGGATGTCCACTAGTTCATATATTCCCTCTGGTCCCCATAGTGGAGATGGGTAGACAGAGAAAAGAAAAGAACCAAAAAAAGGAATGCTTGTACCTTTATCTCTGCCAATCCATCAGACCTACATGATGGGAGTGCTTTCTTGACCCTCTATCCACTCACTCCTGTTCAAATGGTTGCACTGGGACTCATTGACTGCCACAAATCAGAAGCTACCTCCTTTCTTGCTTCTGCTTCAAATCTTACGTCCAGTAAGTACTTGATCCCCTTATCTGAAGTTCACAGAGTTCTAGAACCAGCCTCTGAACCTATTTTGTCCAGTATTCTGTGTTTTCACTGGTGTACGTCTGCACAACTTTCTGCCTAGTCTGCCATCAAGCCCTGCCCTGTATATGATTTCTGAGCTGTAAATCATTGCAGAAGAAGAAAACTTCATCTTTCTCTTGAAGAATAGTTGGTGGGTTTGAACTGCTGATCTTGTAGTTAGCTGTTCAGTGCTTATCTGACAGCACCACCTAGGAGAAAAGATAGAAATATAAATGAAGAGCTACAGTAATTCTCCCAAGCCACTGTTCATCTCCTTTTTTATATTTATTGCATTCTCCAATGGAATCTTGGTATATTTTTTGAAAATTGAGTTATACCTAATATCAAAGAGGAAAAAGAGGAAGAGAAAGAAAAAAAGAAAACTGAGAAATGACAATATTTTTAAATATAAAACACAAAGAGTAAAATTATGTTCCTGCCATAAACTCTCCACTACATGTTTCCTAGAAAGAAAAAAAAAAATGGTATCTGATATATTTATAGTACTCTGGGTAAATTTGCTTCCTTCAAATCTAGGGCTCATACAATTTGTGAACTTTAAAAGACAGCACATCTTTTCGTATCATTTAGGGAGATAAGATTTAGGGAACATTTTGGTGGAGTGAGGTACTGATACCTGTTTGATACAATGGTTTCAAGTTTGGTTATTAATAATATCTTTTCCATGAAATAAAAAAATTTAAGGGTTGCAACATTTCCCAAATCTTTTCATTTTTTCTCCATAATATGTAAATTGATTTATCCAGAATAAAACTAGGAATGAAAGGTGAAGCTCATCTGTTGACATGATGGAAGGTATCATTACAAAATCACATTTCTTAATGAATAATTGTTTTGAATGTTTCTATAATGATTTCTAATCTCATAAGGTACAAGTCACTATTATAATTTCAAAATGTGTATATCTAATAATTTATAATATAAATTCATAAATAGAAATATGTCCATCTTTGTAAGACTCTGTAACATTAACTATTAATCATTAGAAACCTGTAAGTCATTAGAAAGTTCTATATAAATTTAGACATAGAAATATGTCAAGTATATGACGAATGTGGCAAACAGCCTTTAAGTTGACTTTGACCCAGCATGCTGTGATAAAAGAAGACATAACATAATTATCATATTTTTATGCAAATAACACATGCCTTGTACAGTTGTTTGTCAAATGCTCCCTCCAGGAGGTATTTTTGTAAATGCACTATGCTAATTTTTTAGAGTAACAATTAAAAATAACTGGCATAGTGGTGTTTTGCAGAAAATACATCCCAGAGAGAGGGAGTGGTTGGCAAACAAATGTAGAAGGCACGTGTTATTTGTGTTAAAATATTCATCTTTGTAAACTATCCTTGAGACATAAATCTAAACAGTGTCTCCAATTTCTAACCTTGAAAAAAATGCTTCATCATTCAGCTACTCTTTAACCTTGGAGAAAAGACATAACATACTAGTCTTTGACATCATGCTGGTCCTTGTAAGGGACCAAGGTGACAAATTCACATATAAATCCTAACTTTCTGCTCATGCACTGAGAGAAGGCAAGGGTGGAACTGAGATACTGTCCACCGCTGCCTTGGACCCCTGCAACAAGGAACCGCCACCGAGTTCAAGTTTTGATTAGCCTTTCTCCTGAGACCTCTCCTTAAAGGTGAAAACCTGAAAACTGAAGAATTGGACTCTAACCATTAAGCTAACATTTTAATTGTAATTGTTAATTCTGACTCTGGTTCTAAATGAATGTTGTGGGGTCTTACTTGAGTGCACCTTGTCATGACTATCTTGCAGTAGACTAAATGAGTTTACACATAATTATAATCTTTTAAACTATCCTTGAGACATACATTTTAGCAATTTCATTAATAATCGCATGGATAATTTCTTTTGAAAGACCAGCACAAGGCCGGTACCCATAAGTTGGAGGTTAAAGATACCCCAACTGTTCAACTTTTCCAACACGTTATAGACCAACTCCATAGTCCTTGATATCAATCATCAGTCCTCCCTTACTTCAAGTCCCAGAGTTCAGCAACATACCCCAACGTTTCACAAAACTCACAACTGTCAAAAGAATTGACTCACACTGTTGTGGAGGTTGGCAAGTCCAAAATCTGTAGTGTAGAGATCAATCTAGAGAAATCTCATCCATATAACCTCAGGAGCTGAGGAATCCAGATCAGCAGACCAGACAACTGGCTGTTGATGCACAAGGCTACAGGAGCTAGTGGATCAGGTCAGGTGATGAGCTGAGAGTCCCTTGAATGAGAGGTCAGACATATTGAGCCAGATGCAAGATCCAGGGCAAGAGAGCAAACTTGTCTTATAAATTGGAGTCAGACCATGCCCCCAAGAGAAACTAAAGGTAGTGAACTGAGCCACGCCCTCTAGTAATATAGGGGCATCCTTAACCTTTAGTTCCACTGTAATCTTTACTCCTTGCTATTTGTCATTAGATTCCATCAAGTCAATTTTGATTTGTAGCAACCCTGTATAGGGTTTCCAAGGAGCAGGTTGTGGGTTTGAACAACCAACCTTGTGGTTAGCAGTCCTGTGCTTATCCTACAGAGTCGGACCAGGACCCCTAGCCACACCTTAATTTTTACGCCTTACAAATCATTTCAAAATGGGTCCATAATCAGAGGCATAAAGGCTGGGATTAACAATATATCACAAAATGAAGAAATTTGGCTACAAGGACCCTAATAAATAATTAGCTTTCCTGTAATAATAAACTTGGATAGCTCTATTAATTTCTAAGATTTCTAAAATCATATACAACATTAATAAAACAATACTTTATACACTTACATAGAGGGGGAAAGCCAAGCTATTAAATGTCTTTTAAATATAGTTCCATTTTCCCAAGAAATGTGAGTTTTAATAACAGAGCTATAAAATGTGGTACAAAACGCATGACTCTGAATTAGAAAGCAAAGCTAAATTTATGAAATAACCTAGGCAGTAAATAATGATGTTCTTTAGCAGAATCTAATCTCATACCTGTGCTTTACAGAAAAGACAGCATTCTTTTTATATATGTTTTTTAATATATATTT
>NW_006408602.1:6477099-6483565 GCF_000296735.1 Chrysochloris asiatica | reverse complement strand
GTCTTTAGTGTTTAATGTATCAAATCTATTCTTCAGATGATCTCTAAATTCAGGTGGGATATATTCAAGGTCATATTTTGGCTCTTGTGGACCTGTTTTCATTTTCTTCAGCTTCAGTTTGAATTTGCATATGAGTAATTGATGGTCTGTTCCACCGTCTGGTCCCTGGCCTTGTTTTGACTGATGATATGGAGCTTTTCCATCGTCTCTTTCCACAGATGTAGTCAATTTGATTTCTGTGTATTCTATCTGATGAGGTCCATGTGTATAGTCATCTCTTACGCTGTCTAAAGAAGGTATTTGAAATGAACAAATCATTGATTTTGAAGAAATCTATCATGCATTCCCCAGCATCATTTCTAGCACCAAGGCCATATTTTACAACTACTGATTCTTCCTCTTTGCTCCCAACCTTTGCATTCCAATCACTAGTAATGATCAATACATCTTGATTGCATGTTTGATCAATTTCAGATTGAAGAAATTGGTAGACTTCTTGTATTTCTTCCTCACTGGCTTTAGTGGTTGGTGCGTAAATTTGAATAATAGTGGTATTAATTGGTCTTCCCTTTAGGCGCATGGATATTATCCTATCACAGACAACGTTGTACCTCATGACTGATCTGGATATGTTCTTTTTGATGATGAATGCAACACCATTCCTCTACAATTTTTCATTTCCAGCATAGTAAACCATGTAGTCGTCAGATTCAAAATGGCCAATACCAGTCCATTTCAGCTCACTCATGCCTAAGATACCGATGTTTATGCATTTCATTTCATTTTTGACAACTTCCAATTTACCCAGATTCATACTTTGTACATTCCATGTTCCAATTTTCAATGGCTGTTTACAGCTGTTTCTCTTCATTTTGAGTTGTGCCCCATCAGCAAATGAAGGTCCCACAGGCTTTTTTCCCACAAGCTTTACTTCATTTGCATCATCATGGTCAACTCTACTTTGAGGAGGCAGCTCTTCCTCAGTCACATTTTGAGTGCCTTCCAACCTAAGGGGCTCATTTTCTGGTACTATATCTGATAGTGTTTCTCTGCTATTCATAAGGTTTTCAGTGACTAAATATTCAGAAGTAGTTCGTCACTCTTTCTTGCTAGTCTATCTTCGTCTGGAAGCTCATCTGAAACCTGTCCACCATGGTGACCTTGCTGGTATTTAAAATACTGGTGACATAGCTTTCAGAATCACAGCAACTCACAAGCCACCACAATATGACAAACTGACAGATGAGTGGTGGATTCCTCTTGATAGTATCCCACATAAATCTTAGACTTTCTTTGGATATTTTCATTCTTTTTTCTGATTGTTCCTCTAGAAAGATTTTTCTACAAGTTCATGTTTTGGTCTTCCATTGCTTCAATTCTACTTTTTTGCCTTTTAGTGTATTATCTATTTCTGAAGTTTTAATATTAATCTGGCTTTCTTATTGCTGCTTTTGCATGGTTCCCATTTTTTTCATTTATTTTGTCTGCTTCTTTCCTTAATTCTTCTAAGATTTTGTCCATGTTTTTCTTAATTATATCTGCAGTTCTGGCAATCATTCTTTCAGGCAATTGAGGTTGCCTTATCAGCATACTTTTAAATCCCTTAGATAGTTCCAATACCATTACTGGTGTTATATTTTCTTAGTTTTTATTTTGGTCATTTGTTTGAGGCAGTCTGCTTTGTTTCTTTGTATAAGCTGAAGTTGTCTGTTTGTTCTAAGACGTTTGGTATCATATTTATATTTAGCTGATGATTGTATGTTAGTGTATTCTCCCAGTAGACATAGTAGACACAGAAACTGTGAAGCAGTTCATTCTCTTTTCCCTGTTTATATAGTATAGTTCAGGGTGGGTTCATGTACCTCCAGAAGCAGGGGCATTATGTCAGATGCCCAAACCCAGGTAGAGCAAAGGCTTCAAAGGACCGTGTGCCACTGACCACTGGGTTTTTGAGGGCAAGGACTGTCCTCTGGCTACCAGGAGGTCATAGAAACAAGGGAGAGCTGTATCCCCTTGCTGCCAATCTCCAGCCAGATGAGAAAAGACAGCAATTCTAATTTCACATGTTCTATCAATCAGCTTTGAAATGCAAAGTTTGGTAGATAACAGAGTAATCCCATCACCTGTGGAAAAAATATCTGATCTATGTTATAAATTTTTCAATAAATTTGAAATTTTTAATCTATAGAGATTCTTAAAGAATATTCACTTGATTATATATATTATATGCAAGAATAACAGAATTAGTAGGGATAATGAAGAACATGATTGAATGATATTCAAAACCATTGTATTTTTAAATTCCTGTTAGGAAGTTTTAAGCTCTTGCCTTGAAATATTCCCTACACAGCAAATGTGGAATGGAACATGAAGGATGTCCATTCACATAAATCTGAAAGATACTTTGGCCTCAATTATCTAGATATTTTGAGCAAATGCCAGATGGTTTCTTCATTTTTCATTTACTTTGCAATGAACAGTCTATGTCTTCTTTACAGGAAAAATTTTGTTCCCATTATATCACTGACAAATTTCAAAAGTATAAAATGACTTAGAGATGAATCATCTCTAAGAGACCAGAAATTTGAATAGTTTCCCCCTAAAGATAGGACTTCTTAGTGGTTTCATTAGAAGTCTGGCAATTTGAATCCCAAGACAGTGGTTTGTGATCCTTTCCAAGTAGAACTTTACTTTCTATACTAATCTAACCCTATGACACTTCTCTGGGGCCCTCAGCATGCTACCTTTACATCCAGCACAGCCCTAAGAATTTGCTGCTTTCTTTCACCCTCTTTGATATGTTGAGGCTTCCATGCACAGGCCAACCCTGAGTTACTCTGGCTGATCTTTCTCAGCCTGATTCTCACAGCTAGGTTTCTGAATTGAAGGGAAGAAAAAAGGAAATAGAAAAGAAAGAACATTTGGGGCAGGTCTTTGGCTAATGTATTGTCACTCACATTACAAGCTGAAATTTGAAACATATAGTCAATAAATAGTTTATGGGAGCCCTGGTGGTATAGTGGGTTACACATTGGGCTGTTAACCCCAGGGTAGGCAGTTCAAGCCCACCAGCCACTCTGTGGGAGAAAGATGAGACTTTCTGCTCACATAAAGATTTACAGCCTCAGAAACCTGATACAGGATCACTATGAGTTAGAAGCAACTCTAAGGCACTTAGCAACAACTATAACAGAAAGCCTCATCTTTCTCCCAAAGAGTGGTTGGTGGGCTCAAACCACCATTCTTGTGGTTCACAATCCAGTATGTTCCCCACAAGTAGTTTACACAACACAACATATTTAGTTTTATTATATTTTAATGATGATGTTTTCTTGTTTGGTTGACAAAAATCAAATAGTGATTTTCTTAGGTATCAAATGATCCTAGTAGTCACTTCATTTCAGGAAAAGAAACTAAGATAAATAAATTTAATGGAAATTATAATGTTGATCTGATAGCCTCCAGCCTTGAAGATATCAATAACAAATAATTCCATACATCAGTCAAAGTCATTTCACCATAATTGAACATCCAACCTTGTGGTTCCCAGTCCAGTGCTGATCCTAGAGTGCCAGACAGGAATCCCACCCTAGAGATAGAGTTAGGCAAGTGGAACACTTGCCTTGAGCACACATTTTAAAGTGGCACCACTTTTTAAACTGTGATATTTTGTTCACCATGAATTTCTTTGTATTAATTTTCTGTTATATATATATTACATTAAGATATTAATGATCCTTAGTAACTGATTTTTTGGTGCCTTCATTTCAATTGCATGCCTAAGTACAGACCTTGTGCCTACTCCTTTGTTATAAAAATCACTTTCTAAGTGTGCCTTCCAGGACACCACTCTTGGTTCCTCTCTAATCTTCTGATTGCTGCTTCTCAATATCCTTTTGTTGATTGCCTCCTCTCCTCCACCTTCTAAATGTTCAAGACTCAGCCCTAGGACTTCCTCTCCATCTAGATTCATCCATTGTTAATCCCATTCAGGCTATTGCTTTAAACAGCATATATGCCTGACAACCCCCATCTTTCTAGCTGCAGTATAACCCACTCCCCTGAACTTCCTGTTTGGCATATTTGCTTCAAATTTAATGTGACCAAACCACACTCTTGTTTTTAATCTCTAAACCATTTTATTCCTATAGTTTTCCACATCTCAATAAAAAGTGATTCCTTATTTCCAGTTGTATAGGCCAAAAACTGGCCTTGTTCTTATCCCTCCTCTAACTCTCTCACTTTTTATACAATCCATCAGAAATTTCTGTAGGTAATATCTTTGTAAAATATGCAGAATCCCAAAACCTATACTACTGCCAACATCATTTTAATCCAGGCCTTCATCACTCCTTACCCAGACTACTGCAGTAACCTCCCAACTGATTTATTTGCTTCTTTCTTGTATAATTTAACAAAGCAGCCAGAACGATCCTTTTTAAATGAATTCTGGCTATGTCTTGTGCTTAAAACTCTTCAGTACTTTCCCATTTCATTCAGAATAAAATTCAAAGTCCTTACAATAGCCTACAACACTGGTTGTCAAATTTTAGCAGTAATAGAATCCCCATCACCTGGAGGCTTGTTAAAACAAAAATTACTAGACCCCACATGCAGAGTTTCAGATTCAAGAAGCTTGGGATAGTGCCCAATAATTTGCATTTCTAGCCAGTTTCAGGATAAAGCTGATGCTATGGGTTAGGGACCACACTTTGAGAACCACTAGCGTACAGTGCTCTACGTGAGTTGTTCCCTGTTGCCTCTCTGAGGTCATTCTGTGTTTTAGTCAAAAAAAAAAAAAAATCCACTGTCATCAAGTTGATCCCAACTCACAGCTACCTTATAAAGCAGAGTAGAACTGTACCATAGGGTTTCCAGGACTGTAAATTTTTACAGGAGCAGACAGCCTTATCTTTCTCCCACGGAGTGACTGGTGGATTTCAACTGCCGATCTTGTGGTTAGCAGCCCCACACTTGACCCATTCATTGGGCCACCTGAATTCTACTACTATTACAATACTACTCTTATTCAATCTGCTCCAGTCACATAGGCCTTCTGCTTCTGCTGGAATCCACCAAGCAAGCACCTTTGTATTTTCTAAGCCCTCCACCTAGAACTTCTCTCTAAATATCTTCACAGCGATGCTCTCCTTCAATACCTCCTTCCAAACCAAAAGAAGCAGATATACCTTCTTAATAAAGTCTTCTCAGTACACAATATATAAAATAGCAAACTTGACTCACCCTTATCTTGCCTTATTTTTCTCCATAAATACCTTGTCATCTGTTCTTTATATAGTTACTTGTTTATTAGTTTGTGGTTTGTTTCTTGCCACTAAATTATAAGTACTCTCTGGACAGGGGTTTTTTATACTTGTTCTTGTTGTTGCTAAGTGCCGTCAAGTCGGTTCCAACTCATAGCGACCCTGCATAGGGTTTCCTAGGTGTGACCAGTGAACTTGGACCGCTGACCTTGTGGTTCAAGCCAACTTTGCAGTCCAGCGCATTAACCCACAGTGCCACACCAGGACGCCTTATACTTAGATACATGTTAACTCCAGATCCTAAAATGGTGCTTAGCATATAGGTACTCAGAAAGTACTTGTTAATGAATGAGTTATGATAAGATTTAGGCATTCACTTCAGATCATTCCAATTTCTAAGATGGATGGGCAGAGGAAATTATTAAATTTATCATATGAACCTGAGCCAGTCACTTAAACTCTGCATTCTTGTCTTGTAAGTATTTATTGTAAAATCATCTTAATTGGCTTACTTAGCCAAAGAAAAATTGACATAAGCAGTGACCCATACAGGAAGCTTCCTGTTGTACCCAGATCCTGATCCTGTGTATAAGATGTCCTCTCAGGACAGCTAAAAATTTTGTTGCTGTCTACTTCTTAGAGTACTGTAGGTCCTATAGAAAAACATCTCTGAGCTTTATTCAGGGCCAGCACCCAGTAAGTCACCATGAAAAACATGAAACTATTCACTACAAATATGTAAATAAGCACAATTAAGTTTGTGCTTATCTTGCTTCCTAACTACTCCATCAATGAGAGGGAATGTAAATCTGAAAAAGACACTTTTACTCTGTAGAAAAGTGTTATGGGTTTGGGAGAGATATAGATGCCAGTATTAACTTTAAGAAATTGTTGATGTTTTCAAAAAATGTGAAATTGTCCACTACAGATTAGTAAGTAAGCGCAAGTAAGCCCATGCTGACCTTGCTTATTGGGTACACACTCTGACACTGTCTTTATTTCCTTGAACTATTTTCTTTGCTGTCTATCACTTCCTTTATTCTCCCAAAGAATCACCAGCTAATAGCCAGTCCATCCTTTTTTACCAGGAGTAGCCCCAATTTCTCTGCTATTCATAGTGATATGCAGATGATACAACCTTGCTTGCTGAAAGTGAAGAGGACTTAAAACATTTACTGATGAAGATCAAAGAGCACAGCCTT
>NW_006408602.1:6475667-6476999 GCF_000296735.1 Chrysochloris asiatica | reverse complement strand
TTTATTTGGGGGCATGGGGTAGTTAGGAATAAAAAGTGAGGGTTAGGATTAGGACTATGGCTAGATCTAAACTAGACCTATGACTTCAGTTAGTGTTAGGATGATAGTTGGGACTAGGGCTAGTGTTAGAGGTAAGGGTTGACTAGGGTTAGGAGTAAGGCTTGGTCAAGCTTTTAGGGTTACAGTCAGATTTATTTATATTTATTTTATCTTTTCCTTGATATTAACTTCATTTTCTTTCATTTGGAAGTTCCTTACTTCATTATTTCCTCTTGTACTTTATGCTTTTTGTTGTTGTTTTTGCAGCTGTATTTTTGCTTCTCTATTTTCAGTCTGGTATGTCAATTTGTGTTCGACTACTTCCATATCTGGGTTCAGTCTAGGTGACATTATCATGAATGTTAGTATCAGGTTGTTGTCTGCTGTTATTGGGTCTCTCTCAGTCCAAAGAATGGCCTTTAGTATTTTTTGTAAGGTTGGTCTGGTTTTTAGAATGTTTTTTATTTCTGTTTATCTGAAAATGACTTGATTTCACCATCATATTTGCTGGATATAAGTTTCTTGGTTGGCAATATTTTTTCTTTCAGAGATTTATATATATTACTCCATTGTCTTCTTGCATGCACGGTTCCTTCTGAGAAGTCAGAGTTTAGTCTAATTAGTTCTCCTTTGTAGATAACTTTCAAGTTTTCCTAAACTACTTTCAGGATTCTTTCCTTGCTTGCTTTTGATTTTGAAAATTTTTATCATACCTTGGTGTTTTTTGTTTTTTTGTTTTTTTTGGAAGCTGTCCTGTTTGAGGTTTGTTCAACCTCTAAAATGACTATCTTTTTGTCTTTCATGATATTAGGGAAGTTTTCTTCCAATAAATCTTGAACAATATTCTCTTGGGTTTCTTTCTCTCTTCCTACTGTAGAATTCAAATCACAATTAAATTATTCCTCCTGGTTTGTTGTTGTTAGGTGTCGTCCAGTTGATACTGACTCATATCGACCTTATGCACAGCAGAACGAAACACTGCCCGATCCTGAACCAACCTCACAATTCATGCCACGCTTGAGCCCAATGATGCTGACACTTGGCCAATCCATCTCATTGGGGGTTTTCCTCTTTTTCTCTGACCCTCCACTTTACCAAACATGATATCTTTCTCCAGCTACTGGTCCCTCCTGACAATATGTCCAAAGTATGAGAGACGAAGTTCAGTCATCCTGGCCTCCAAGGAGCACTCTGGCTTCATTTCTTCCAACACAGATCTGTTGGTTCTTTTGGCAGCCCATGGCACTTTCAATATTCCCCTCCAACACCATAACGCAAAAGCATCAATTCTTC
>NW_006408602.1:6428600-6467482 GCF_000296735.1 Chrysochloris asiatica | reverse complement strand
ATGAATGGAGAAAAGATTGAAGTTGTCAAGGACTTCATTCTTCTTGGATCAACTATCAACACTCATGGAAGCAGCAGTCAAGAGATCAAACGACGTATTGCGTCAGGCAAATCTGCTGCACAAGACTTTTTTTTAAAGTGTTGACGAGCAAAGACATCAGTAAGGTGCACCTGACCCAAGCTATGGTGTTTTCAATAACCTCATATGCATGCGAAAGCTGTACAGTGAATAAGGAAGACTGTAGAAGAATTGATGCCTTTCAGTTATGGTGTTGAAGGAGAATATTGAAAGTGCCATGAGTTGCCAAAAGAACCAATAGATCCATTTTGGAAGAAGTGCAGCCAGAGTGCTCCTTAGAGGCCAGGATGACCAAACTTCGTCTCTCATACTTCGGGCATATTGTCAAGAGGGAGCAGTCGCTGGAGAAGGATATCATGTTTGGTAAGGTGGAGGGTCAGAGAAAAAGAGGAAGACTCCCAACAAGATGAATTGGCCAAGTGGCAGCATCGATGGGCTCAAGCGTAGCAACAATGGTGAGGCTGGCCCAGGATTGGGCAGTGTTTCGTTCTGATATGCATGTGGTCACTATGGGTCGGTACAGACTCGATGGCACCTAACAACCACAAAGCCCCAATTTAACCCAACTGTCCATCCTTACCATGTGAGTCAGGGTACATCATGATTAGAAATCCAATTAGGTTGATCCTGTTTCCTTTCTTAGCAACTGGCTTAAGCATAAGGGGCCCTGATAGAGTAATGGTTAAAGTGCTTGACTACTAACCTAAAGGTCAGTGGTTAGACCCCACCAGGCATTCTGTGCAGAAAAGATGTGGCAGTATTCTTCTGCAAATCACTATGGGACAGTTCTACTTAGTCCTCTATGAGCCAGAGTTAACTCAATAGTAGTGGATTGGGTTGCGTTTGGGTATGTTGCTGTAGTTGTTAGGAGCTGTAAAATTGGTTCCGACTCATAGCAACACTCTGCACAACAACACAAAACACCACCCACCCATGCACCATCTTACCAACTGTTGTTACATTTGAATCCATTTTTGCTGCTATGATTAAATCCATCTTGTTAAGGGTATTCCTCTGTTTTAACAAGCACAATTTCCTTTTCCAGGGACTGGTCCCTCCTGTTTTGCGACATGAAATCCCACTATCTTCTCTTCTAAAGAGCAGTTTGACTGTACTTCTTCGAAGACAAATCTCTTTGCTCTTATGAAAGTCCATGGTAATTTCAATATTATTTTCCAACACCATAATTCAAATGCATTGATCTTTCTATAGTCTGTCTTCCTTATTCATTGTACAACTTTCACACGTATATGAAGCAATTGAAAATACTATGGCTTTGGTCAGGCACACCTTATCCTTCAAACTGACGTCTTTTCCCTTCAAAACTTTAAAGAGGTCTTTTGCAGAAGATTGACCTAAGGCAATACATCATTTGATTTCTTAACTGCTGCTTCCTTGAGTGTTAATTGTAGATACAAGAAAAATGAAATCTTTGATAAATTCAATCTTTTTTCCATTTATCATGATGTTATTTATTGGTCCAGTTGTGAAGATTTTTGCTTCCTTGTCATTGAGTTGCAATCCATATCGAAGGCTGTAGTCTTTGATCTTCAATAAATATTTCAAGTCCTCTTTGCTACCAGGAAGGAAGGTTGTGTCATCTGCATATCCCAGGTTGTTAATGAGTCTTCCTCCAGTGATTTCATGTTCTTCATTCAATCCAGCTTCTCTGATTATTTTCTCAGCATACAGACTGAATAAATTTGGTGAGAAGATACAACCCTGCCTCACATCTTTTCTGATTTTAAACCATTCAGTATCTCCTTGTTCTGTTTTAACAACTCTCTTTGGGTCTATGTACAAGGTTCTTCTGTACATTTCAATAGAATGCCCATTTTTCAAAAGGTTTTCCACGGTTGAATGCCTTTGCATAGTCAATAAAGCACAAATTCTATGCTTACTGGTATTCTTTGCTTTCAGCTAAGATCCATCTGATGTTAGCAACGATTCACCTCGTTCACATCCTCTTCTGAATCCTAATTGAATGATTGGTAGCTCCCTGTCAAAGTACTGCTGCAAACACTTTTGAATTATCTTCAGCAAAATTTTACCTGCATGTGACATTAATGATATTGTCCACATTTCTCTGGGTCACATTTCTTTAGAATGGATACAAATATCAATCTATTTCACTGATTGGCCAGGGAGCTGTTTTCCAAATTTCTTGGCATAGATGGGTGAGCACCTCCAGCACTGTATCAGTTTGTTGAAACATTTCAATTTGTATTCTGTGAATTCCTGGAGCCTTGTTTTTTTGCCATTGTCTTCAGTTCAGCTTGGATTTCTTCTTTAAATATCATTTGTTCTTAATCATATGAAACCTATTGAAATTGTTGAGCATAGACTAATTCTTTTGATATAATGACTGTGTTTTACTTCCATCTTCTTTTGATGCTCCCTGTATCATTCAATATTTTGCCCATAGAATCCTTCAATATTTCAAGTCAAGACTTGAATTTTCTTATCAATTGTTTCAACTTGAAAAATACTGAAAATATTCTTCCTTTATGGTTTTCTAACTTCAGGTCTTAGTACATTTAATTATAATCCTTTACTTTGCCTTCTCTAGCTGACCTTTGAAATTTTCTGTTCAACTGTTTTAAGTCATCATTTCTTCCAGATGCTTTAGCTTCTCTTATGTTCAAGAGCAAGTTTCTGTGTCTCTTCTACCATCTGGTTTTGTCTTTTCTTTTTCTCCTGTCTTTTTAACGACCTTTTGTTTTCTTCATGTATGATGCCCTTGATGTCATCCCACAACTCTTCTAGTTTGGCTTAGTCATGGAACTTATCACCCAGTTTCAGTCAAGGGACTTAGTTTCCTTGGAACTTCAGGAAAAGTTAATTTTCTCTCAAAAAAGAAGCATTTAGTTTGAAAACCCATTCTTCTAAAATGAGTTGAATGCTGTAGTATCTATATTATGCCTGGAACTGCAGCAGCCATTTTGTAACTCAAAATCCAGAGGCAAAGATAAAGATAAATGGGAAAAAAGATGGAAAGAAGTTGAGTTCATAATAAATCAATTAAGCAATAAGTTAACAATGTGTGGAGCTATGCTGTCTGAGGATTCTTGGTATATAAACAGAACTTCTTGTTAAAACAGTTGGTTTTGGGGTGAGGAACCATTAGTTACATCCATCCTGATAACAAGTCTTTTTCAATAATACTCCTATACTGAAGCAGAGTTGCACACATAACAACAAGGCTCAGTCTCATTGAGATACCAAAAACAAAACAAAAACAAACACCAGTTTCTTAGATTTAGTCCAGGAAGAAGTTAGTTTACATGTATAACATGGATTGAAATAACAAGAGTTTATTATACACAATGACCAAGAACAGTAAATATGACCTGTTCTAAAATGAGATCTGGGTGAGAAAATTCATCTTGAACTTTGTAGGACTTTTTCATACAATCAACTCAATAGAACCCCCATAGAATTTCAGAAATAAAGATGAAAAAGCTGGAAGACATATAAAAGAACCCCTATGACTATGCATAATTTGAAATACAATTTTTTAAGTTTTAGGCATTTAAAATCTCTGAATCACACACATTCTGATATAGCTATTAAATACCTCAATGACACATTGAAATGTTTATCTTCCCATAAAGCATTTGCATCATTGGATTTTTTTCTCTTTGGAAATTCATTTTTAGAAGCTGAATCTCTACCTAGAATTCCTTGCTCTCAGTGGGTTGCTTTTATAATTGAGTTAAAATAGTAAAACTCTGCTTTATTTCATACATTTATTTTGTCAGCTCCAGCTTTGCTCTGGAAAGGGTTAGGGGTTTCTTCTAGAACTTGCCAATAACCCTGACTCAGGAAACCTCCAGATGGACAGAGCAGACATGCTGTTTCTGCTTTTTCTTTTCTATTTGGACATGCCATGCACAGCCTCACTGATGTATAAAACATCAGGACAAAATGTAGAAAAGTTCTTCTGTTTTTGCCTGCGTCTACCCTTTTTGTGATGAGCTGAGATGTTTTTGCACAGGCAAAAGTTTTCCTAAAGAAAAACTATAAAACATAAAGGCCTAAAATAGAATAATTTAAACAGAAACTTTGCATTCAGATTTTTATAGATCCCAGCATAAAAAAAATAAGAAGATGCTGTGCCGTCTCTGGGAAACGTAAAAATGTCTAGCTAGAATGGCATTTGAGAAGGCCTGAGAGAGGCCCAGAGAGCATGATGTGGCACCCACCATAATCATTGTGGGTAGGTGATCAAAGAGGCGTCTCCCCTGAATTCCAGAATTGTATTCACTATTATCGTATTTTCCTGAGAATGTCAGTAAGTGAATACTGCCCAAATGTGATAAATAGATATTCTGAGGCACAAGAATCAGGACATAAAAAGATTACCTTTCCAGGATTTCCTGATATGGACATCTAGTTTTTTGTTGTTGTTGTTGTTTTTTAATAAATGTTTTATCTTGAATTGTGTTATAGTTTACATGGGAGAACATTAGTTTTACATTCATTCTATCATCTATCGTTACATTGCCATAGTTACCATCCCATCCATGCATCCTCACCCAACCAAAGGGTATATACCCTGCAAGCCTGCTCCCCTTCCCTCCACGGTCCTCAGCACACAGCCCCTTTCCCTCTTTGGATCTCAAGTCCCCAGCCACTCCATCTCTTCATGTCATCTTCTCTGCCTCCATCTCAGGCCTCATTGCTTCTCTAGGTAGGGTCCCGCTCTCTGCTCTTCTCCAATGATGGTCCCAGGGCCCTCCGCTCCTAGAATGAAAAGTTAATCACTCCCCTCCTTGCTATAAAATATCCACCTTTACATTTCCAACCCTCACAATCAGATGGACATCTAGTTTTGTAAATCCATAACTTATCTGTCAGTTTGTTGTACTATAGCGGCTTCCATGGTGCTGTGATGCTGGAAGCTATGCCATCAGTAATTCAAATATCAGCAGTGTCACCCATAAGGCACAGATTTCGGCAAAGCTTCCAGACTAACACAAACTAGGAAGGAGGAGAGGCTGGCTACTACTGAATGATTAGCTACTGGAAACCTTATGAACAGCATCAGAACATTGTCAGATACAGTGCCAGAAAATGAAAACCTTATGAGTAGCACCAGAATATTGTCAGTTATAGTGCCAAAAGATGAGACTGTCAGGTGGACAGGCACTCAATTGAGTGCCTCAATAAATATGATTGAGGAAGAGCTACCTCCTCAAGTTACGTTAACCACGATGATACAAATGGAGTAAAGATTTCAGGATCTTCATTTGCTGTTGGGGTACAACTCAAAATGAGGGAAGCAGCTGCAAACATTCATTAATAATAAGAACATGGAATATACAAAGTATGAATTAAGGAAAATTGGAAGTTGTCAAAAATGAAGAGAAACACATAATGATCAGTATCCTAGGCATTAGGCAAATCTGATGCACAAGACCTCTTTAATAAAGTGTTCAAGAGCAAAGATATCACTTTAAGGTCTAAAGTCTACCTCACCCAAGTCATGGTATTTTCCATAGCCTCCTATGTATGTGAAAGTTGGACAACGAATAAGAAACTATGTAGAAGGATTGCATTTGAGCTATGGTGTTGGAGAAGAATATTGAAAGTACTATAGACTGCCAAAAGTACAAACAATCAGAATGCTCCTTAGAAACCAGGATGGTGTTACATTTTCTCTCATACTTCAGAAATAATATCAGAAGGTACCAGTCCCTGGACAGGACAGCATGTTTGGCAAATGGAGGATCAGTTAAAAAGAGGAAAGCCCCAACAAGATGGATTGAAACAGTTGCAGAAGCAACGTGCTCAAGCCTAGTAATTGTAAGGATGGCACAGTGTTGTGTTCTGTTGTTCATAAGGTCGCTATGAGTCAGAACTGACTTGACAGCACCTAACCACAACAAACAAGGTTTAGTAAATATTTTGATAATATGGAATCATGAAAGTTTTCTATTCTTTTTTTATTGCTATTATAGTTCTTTACTTGCAAACATTTAGAAATGTATGTGATTAGTTTATCAATATTCACACACAAAATACCTGTGAACTCCCTTACAAAATAATGAAAATAAATAGTCCTGGTTCTTACCTTTTTATTCTATTGGGAAGCAGTTTAGTGTCAAGGTTTTACATCAGATAATTGCCTGGTTCCATCACCTGCTCAGTCTTGGATGCTGGGTAAATCCATCAACATTTGAGACCTTCCTATTCTCCATTTATAAAGCAGGAATCATAATGCCCACTTATAGGGTTATTGTGATATACAATAAATGTATGAAGAGGTACAACATCAGATCTCAGAGCACCTTGATATTACAGTACTAAGAATCTGTGGCTCAGAGTGCAAGTGAAATGAGAACCACAACCAATAAAACACCCAATCAATACCCAAAAGCACGTAATGGTAGGAAATACTGTTTCCTAGCTCTATCTACTCAATAAATCTAAAAAATATGTTGGTTTTCCTGTACAAATAGCTGTTCACTAGTGTGCCTGTCATGTTCTCCCTTCCAGTAACTTTCCTCCAGATTTCCAAGGACTGATCACTTTGACAAAACAGACATGCTATCTTCAATGGTGTTCTGAGCATATATTTTCTTCTCCTATTCCAAGAGTCTCTCTAGCCTGAAGAAAAAATCAAGAGAGCATTTGCATGTGGTGGTGGTGGTTGTGTGCCACTAAGTCTGTTCTGACCCATAGTGGCCCTTTATAGGGGTTCCGAGACTGTAAATCTTTACTGGAGCTGAAAGCTTCATTTTTCTCCAAAGGAGAGACTGGGAGATTCAAACGGCAGACCTTGTTGTTTGCAACCAGCTCATAACCCATTATGCTACCAAGGTTCCCTGCATCTGAATTAGATTTAAAACAGAGACATCCCTTACCTAGAAAGTCATTGCAAATTCATGTCCCCTTTTCCTCCCATAGTTCCCCATACTCACCCTTGTCATAAGGCTTTTCGCACTGGAATTTAATTATCTGGTTACTGGTCTGTTTTTCCCATGAGATTATGTGTTTTCCTCAGGAAAGGGAGAGAATCTTTATCTCTTTAGAGCAGCAGTTCTCAACCCTGACTATACATTAGAATTACCTGGAGAGGTTTTCAAAATCCCAATTCCCAAGCTGCACTCAGTCTACTTAAAATGAGTACATGTAACCCAGGACTTACCGTATCTCTGAAGGTGGGCACAGACAGCTTTTTAAGCTTCATAGGTAATTCCATTCTGAAGCCAAGGTTGAGAACCACTACTTTAGAGGGATAGCACAGTACCTGGAACACACCAGGCATGCTAAATAGAATGAATGAGTACATTTCATTAGGAAATGGAGGAAAAATGTCACAGACCACATTACAATATTTACCTACCCATCTTCTCTTACCAGACTGTGAATTTATAGACAGTGAGGACCACAGAGCCATATTTATTTTCTCTCCCCATTTCCTATTCACCTTTACATCTTTGGTATATATTAAAAGCTCAATGTTTTGTTGAAATGAACTAAGATGAAATAATATAAAAAGAGTTTATTTGATCAAGTAATTTTTAAGAGAAATAATAGTTTTTTAAAAAGATTATATTTTGCTAGTGTGCTTCCAACAGGAATATAGAACAAAGAGTTCTACTTTCATATGTACTGTGGTAATTCCATAAATATGGAGCCATATGCTGACTAGTCAGTGCACAACAGACAATTTGATCTTGACTGAGTTCTCCGAGAAAATTATGAAACAAGTGAGAAATACATTCATTTTTGCTTTTTATCAGGACTTCTTTAGACTCTCCAGGAAACGCTGAGCATATCACCCAGAGAGGGCAACCTCAGAGCTCACAAACACTAGTGTAAACAATGCATTATTTACCAGATGGTCATTTCTTATAAACTGTTTGGAGTAGCTAGTAATGCCTGCTTCCAGTTTCAGCAGGTGCAAACTCTTATATTCCCCCTGCAGTGTGAACTAGATGAGGTTTGCTCACTCCTCTGGCCTGAACAGAGTTGTAATATCCCTAAACTCTACAAGACAAAGCCAGAGACTCCTTTTTAAGGACAAAATGTGTACTAAATTTTCTTTCTTCTCCATAAAAAGCCGCTTAAAAGTATGTGTGTGTGTTTACTCTCTTTTCTTATTATTTACTTATACATGTTAGTAAATTGTTGTTGTTGTTGTTGTTGTCAGGTGCCATCGAGTCAGAACTGACTCATAGCAACCCCATGTACAGCAGAACGAAACACTGTCCGATCCTGGGCCAACCTCACTACTGCTGTCACACTTGAGTCCATCAATGCTGCCACCTGGCTAATCCATCTCGTTGGGGGTCTTTCTCTTTTTCTCTGACCCTCCATCTTACCCAGCATGACATCCTTCTCCAGCAACTGTTCCCTCCGGACAATATGTCCAAAGTATGAGAGACGAAGCTTAGCCATCCTGGCCTCCAAGGAGCACTCTGGCTGCACTTCTTCCAAAATAGATCTTTTGGCAGTCCATGGCACTTTCAGTATTCTCCTCCAACACCACAACTCAAAGGCATCAATTCTTCTACGATCTTCCTTATTTACTGTCCAGCTTTTGCATCCATATGAGGTTATTGAAAATACCATGGCTTGGGTCAGGCACACTTTAGTCCTCAAGCTGACATCCTTGCTCTTCAACACTTTAAAAAGTTCCTGTGCTGCAGATTTGCCTAATGCAATACGTCGTCTGATCTCTTGACTGCTGCTTCCGCAAACGTTGATAGTTGATCCAAGAAAAATGAAGTCCTTGACAACTTCAATCTTTTCTCAGTTGATAAGAAGGTTGTTTATTGGTCCAGGGGTGAGGATTTTTGTTTTCTTGACATTGAAATGTAATCCATACCGAAAGCTGTGTTCTTTGATCTTCTTCAGTAAATGTTTCAAGTCCTCTTCACTTTCAGCAAGCAAGATTGTATCATCTGCATATCGCAGGTTGTTAATTAGTCTTCCTCCAATCCTGATGCCTCATTTGTCTTCATAGAACCCAGCTTCTAGTATTATTTGCTCAGCATACAGGTTGAATAAGTATGGTGAAAGAACACAACCTTGTCGCACACCTTTCCCAATTTTAAAACTTTCAGTGTACCCATGCTCTGTTCGAACAACTGCTTCTTGGTCCAGGTACAGATTTCTCAGAAGTACAGTTAAGTGTTCCAGAATACTCATACTTCGCAGTGTTGTCCATAACTTGCATGATCCACACAATTGAAAGCCTTTGCATAGTCAATAAAGCATAGGTAAACATCTTTCTGATATTCTCTACTAAATGTTTTGATTTATACCCACTAAATGGAGTCCTGGTGTGGCGCTGAGGATAAGCACTTGACCATAGGTTGGGTTGAACCACAAGGTCAGCACTGCAAACTCACTAGCTTCTCTTGGAAACCCTATACAGGGTCACTATGAATTTCCACAAGGAGTTTTGTATGTCAGCAAATACCAATTGGTACGAAAACAACAACAGCAAAAATTTAAGTAGGTAATGAATATTCAAGTCAAAAATTAAAATGAGCCAACTATCTGAATGATAATGATTTTGTGGGTAACTATATCTCTACAATAAATTATTTGGTTCATTTTTCTTAAGAGAGTTACTTGTTCAGTATCCTGGAAATTTAGCAGCTATAACCATGCAATAATGTCACTGCATAAACATCTTGGGTAGCTATACTAACAGACTAACTGAACTGAACTTAGAAAATTGTTTATGAGTAGAACTTACTAGGTCAGCTACAAAGCTACATCCAAAACTTTTAGAACTGCACCTCATTTTTATCAATCAGTAAGCATATAGTATGAACTAAATGTATGTCCTGTGTAGGGTCTGTCTTTATGTATTACAAATAAGCGCATGAACACACACATACATACAGGCAGTTGTCACTTTTCACAGCACTGTGAGACCAGAAAAGTGACCATGAAATGAAAACCAGATAAAATGATCATAATGATGACTAGGAACGTTTCACAAGTGAAGTCTACCAAATATTGAAGTAAGAATTCACACCAATATTTTTCAAATGCATCCAAAAAATATAGGATACTTCCTCATTCATTCTATGAAGCCAATATTATCCTGATACGAAAACCAACGATGTCACAGGAAAAGAAACCAATCAAGCCAATATTCTTTATTAGTATAGGTATAAAAATTCTCACCCAAATACTGGCAAACCAAATCCAGCAGCATATAAAAAAAGATTATACACCATTACCAAGTGGGATTTATCTCAGTAATGTAAGGGTGATTCAACATGTAAGAATCAGTCAATGATCCATATTAGCAAAATAAAAGGGGAAAACTTAATAAAGGGAAACAAACCTTAACAGATATAGGTGACACATTTGACAAAAATCCAATACTCATTCATGATAAAACCAGTCAGAAAACTAAGAATAAAATGAAACATTTTCAATCTGATAAGAAAAAAAAAGCACCTATTAAAAAATCCACAGCTAACATCATACTAAATGGTAAAATGCCTGAAAGCTTTTCTCTTAAGATCAGGAACAAGACAAAGATGTCCACTCTCACCACTTCTATTCAGCATTGTCCTAGAGGTTCTACTCAGAGTAATTGTCGTCAAGTACCATCAAGTCAGTTCCAACTCATAGCGACCCTGCATTGGGTTTCTGAGGAGTGGCTGGTGGGTTTGAACCGCCGACTTTGTGGCTCAGACTGACCTTGCGGTCCATTGCATTGTCCTGCAGCACCACAAAAAATAAGTAAAAGGCATCCAGATTTCAAAAGAAGAGATAAAACATTGCACTTGCAGATATTATATATAGAAAACTCTGAAGAAAAACCTACACCCCCACCCAAAAAAGAGAAACTATTCAAGCTAATAAATATATTAAGCAAAGTTGAAGAATGCAATATACAAAAATGAGTTGTATTTATATACACTTTGTTGTTATTGTTAAGTGCCATTGAGTCGATTCTGACCCATAGCAACCGATAAGCAGCTGGTGAGTTTGAACTGCTAACTTTGTGGTTCACAGTCCAGTGCTTATCCTACAGCACCACACCAAGAGTCCTACACACTAGCAATGAACAATCTGAAAGTGAAATTGAGAAAGCAAATACCATTTACAATAGCAGGAAAATGAATAAAATACTTAAGCATCAATGTAATCATAGTACAAGAACTGTACACTGAAAACTACTTGTTGAAAGAAATTAACAAAGATCTAAATAAATGGAAATAAGTTTATGGATCATAAGACTCAATATTGTTAAGATGGCAATACTCCCCAAATTGATCTACACATTCATTGCAATCCTTATTAAAATTTCAACAGCCTTATTTTCATAAGCAGACAGGTTGATCCTAACATTAATTTGGGATTGCAAGAAGCACCAAGTATCCAATCACCTTGATAAAGAATAAAGTTTGAGAACTCAAACTTCCTAATTTAAAAAAGTAGTACAAAGCTGGAGTAATATAGTGTGGTGTGGCAGTTAACAACAACATAAAGTTAAACATAGAGATAAATGGAATAAAATAAAAAATATAGAAATAAGCCCAAACTTTTATGGTCAGTTGATTTTTGGCCTGGGTACCAATACCACTTAGTGGAGAAAAGAATAGTCATTCAAGAAATTTTATATCATAGTATTTAAGTATTAAGCAAAGGAAAAGAATGAACATCATCCAAAGACTTTGCATTGTTTTCTAGGGAAAGGATTAACATGCATTCATTTGTATACAGTATCATCATTTCATGTTAGGCAGAAGTCTGACTTTATTGTTGTCTTTATTTGAAGATGAAATATGAGTTAAAGAGATGGGTATGGGTGCCATGTTGACAAGGGTTGGACTGTGACAGTCTTTTTGATATGTCAACCTGGGTGGACTGCATTCTTCTTGGATCAACGACCAACACTCATGGAAGCAGCAAATCTGCTGCACAAGACCTTTTTAAAAGTGTTGAAGAGCAAAGATGTCAGCTTGAGGACTAAGGTTCACCTGACCTAAGCCTTGGTATTTTCAATAACCTCATATGCATATGAAAGCTGAACAGTGAATTAAACAGACCATAGAAGAATTGATGCATTTGAGTTATGGTGTTAGAGGAGAATATTGAAAGTGCCATGGGCTGCCAAAAGAACCAATAGATCCGTTTTGGAAGAAGTGCTCTTTAGAGGCCAAGATGGCCAAACTTCGTCTCTCATACTTCAGTCATATTGTCAGGAGGGACCAGTTGCTGGAGAAGGACATCATGTTTGGTAAGGTGGAGGGTCAGAGAAAAAGAGGAAGACCCCCAATGAGACGGATTGGGCAAGTGGCAGCATCAATGGAGTCAAGCGTGGCAACAGTAGTGAGGTTGGCCCAAGATCGGGCAGTGTTTCGTTCTGCTGTGCATAAGGTCGCTATGAGTTGATACCAACTTGATGGTACCTAACCAGAACAACAACAACCTGGGTAGGCTAAA
The DNA here is from genome assembly GCF_000296735.1 of Chrysochloris asiatica. Lineage (NCBI taxonomy): Eukaryota > Metazoa > Chordata > Mammalia > Afrosoricida > Chrysochloridae > Chrysochloris > Chrysochloris asiatica. The sequence continues at coordinate 6,454,972 of NW_006408602.1, read as the reverse complement.
GTCCCTAATTATTCAGTTAAACAAACAGTAAGCTACATGTTGTTGAGAAGGTATTTTATAGATGTGATTAAAATCCACAATCAATTGATTTTAAATAAGGAATATTATACTAGATAAAGGTAGCACTAATGTTTTGTATTCAGTTACTAACTTAAGAGTTGTTGTTGTCATTGTTAAGTGCCATCGAATTGGTTCCAACTCATAGCAACCCTGTATAGGATTTCCAAGGAGCGACGGGTTAGCTTGAACCACCAACCTTGCAGTGCAGCGACTTAACCCACAGTGGTCTGAGTTCACCTATTAGTGCCTGGTGACCTATTTCTATAAAAGATCACAGCCAATAAAACTCTGTGGAGCTCATTTCTATTCTATAACATATGTGGTTGCCATGAGTAGAAATCAACTTGACAGTACCAGGTTTGGCTTTGGTATAGCCTAGATTAGCTGGTGGTGCTGATTTAATCATTTGAAAGACCTTAATTACAGAGCTGAGGTTTCCCTGAAGAAGAAATTTCATCTGTAAAGACACTTCAGGCCAGGCCCAATAGTTTCAGCCTGTTCTTCCTGATGGCATGCCCTATGGATTTCTGACTTGCCAAGCCAGCAAACACAATTATGTAAACCAGTCTCTAGACAGAAAGTTCTTAATGTGTATCTCCTACTGGTTCTGCTTCATCTGTTAAACACTGACTGATAGACACCTAAATCTTTGAGTGAAAACTATAATAAAACTTTTATAAAAAATCCTTGTAGTTTTAGATTAAACAAATGTTTTTAGCTATAATTTCAAACATATTATCCATAGAAGAAAAAATTAGTGTTACTTTATTAAAATAAAACTTAATACATTTCAAAGACATTAAGAAAATGAAGACAAGCCAATGACTGGGAAAAAATATTTGCAAATCATATATCTAACTATAAGGTTGGCAATTCAACCCTGATAGCCCTTCCTCAAGAGAAAGATTTATGGCCTTGGAAACCTTATATAGGGTAGCTATGAGTGGGAATTGATTTGAAGACAGTGAGAGAAATATCTAAAAAAGACATATAAAGAACTCAATAATGGGAAGACAAAGAACTCACACTTTATAATGAGCAAAGATTTCAACAGGCATTTTACCAAAGTAGATAAATAATTGCTAATAAGCACCATGGAAAGGAGCTCTGGTAGCGTAGTGATTACGAATCGGGCTGCTAACCTCAAGGTCGGCAGTTCGAAACTACCAGTCGTTCTGCAGGAGAAAGCTGTGGCTTTCTGCTCCTGTAAAGATTTACAGCCTCAGAAACCCTGTGCAGGGTCACTGTGAATCGGAACCGACACCACGGTACTTAACAACAACAACAAGCGCATGGAAAGGAGTCCTGGTGTGGCTCTATGGGTAAATGCTCTGGACTGCAAAGTCATTTGAAGCATAAGGTTGGTGGTTCAAGTTCACCAGCCACTCCTTGGAAACCATATAAGGGTCTCTATGGGTCAGAACCGACTCAACCTCAAAGGCACTTAACAACAATAAAAGCACATGGAAAGATACTCAATATCAATAACAATTAGGAAAATGCAGGGGTGGTGTGCCATGTATAGGATTTTCGAAGCTGTGAATCTTTACAGGAGCAGAAAGCCTCATCTTTCTCCTGGGGAACAGCTGGTAGATTCAAACTGCTGACCTTGTGGTTAGCAGTCCAATCCGTAATGAGTACGTTTCCAGGGTACTTTAAGAAAATGCAGCATGATACCAAAACATACTCACTAGAAAGACTGTAATTGAAAAATAAATAAGTAAAACCTCAATAATGATTGTTTTGAGGTTGTGGAGATATTGATACCTCATACATTGCTGATTAGAATATAAAATGGTACACAATTAAAAGTTTATTTAAGAAGTTAAATGTGCACTTACCATATGATCCAGTAATTCCATTACTCAGTAACTACCAAAAGAAATGAAAACATGTCCACATAAAGACTTGAACGTAAGTGTTCATTACAGTATTAATTATAATAGTCAAAACCTAGAAAAATAAAAATGTCCATCAACTGGTAAAAACAATAAATAAAATGTTGCAGTTATATCCATAAAATGTAATGTTATTCAGCAATAAAAAGGAATGATATATGCACAAACATGATGATTCTCATAAACATTAATCTTAGAGAAAAGAATAAGACACAAAGACTATATATCTTATTATTTTATTTATGTAAAATTTCTAAAAATATGGCAAAATTATAGAGGCAGAAGGCAAACTGGTGGTTCATGGGATTGGATTTCCCATTCCATTTCAGTTAATGAGGACTAACTGAAAATGGACATAAGGAAACTATTTGGTGTGATGAAGTATTCTAAAATTGGATTGAGATGGTGGTTGTAAACTACATAAATTATTTAAAGATGCTTTAAAAAAAAGAACATATTTAGTTTCAAGAAACTTATTAAGCAGAAAATTTCTCAAATTATTATTTTAAAAAATTAAATAAGGGCAAACTGTAGATGGAGCTGGGAAATGGTCACAACATGACGAGCTATACTTATTTCAGAATTAGATTTCAAATGGATTAAAGAGTCTAATGTCAAGAGTTACTATTGTAGTCAAATATATAAACTGAGCATCTTTGCTATCAGATGACAGGGAAGAACTTCTTAAACAAATTTTCAAATAAAAAGGATATAAGATATAACTGATTCTTACCAGTAGATTCTCTAGAAGGCAGATTCTGAGATAAAGTTTAGGCTGTAAAATGTTCATTAGGGAGTCCTGGTGTGGCATTGCGGGTTAATGCGCTGGACTGCTGCTCCTCAGAAACCCTGTACAGGGTTGCTGTGAGTCGGAATCGACTCGACGGCACTTAACAACAACAACAACAACCTTGGTATTGGGGTCCTGGTGTGGGTGAGTGGTTTAAATGTACCAGCTACTCCTCAGGAAACCCTACATAGGATCACTATGCGTTAAAACTGACTTGAAAGCTCTTAACAACAATCCTAGTTATTAATACCTAGGAAGGGCAGAGGATGATGAGGAGTAAGGCTGGGCAGAGAGAAAAGATAAGATGTGGTGAGGCACAGCTGCTTGAGCCAAACTCATAGGGAGCTCTGGTGTAAAATGATTCATCGGAGTGTTTCCCCTTGGGGCTGCAATGACCAAGACGTTGTACCCCTGCTTCAATCTGCCATTGGAGGAAACCTGTTCTGGGAAGGTCAGGACCTTAGGTAGGACAGTCTTCTGCAGCTGAGGTCATCTCTGACAGGGCTGAAAACTAGAATCTGACTGCTAACATCATACCCAGAAGTGGGGGCAGCAAGACAATTGGAGAGAGATTTGGAGACTGTATCACTTTATGCGCCCCCACTGAATGCGGTTAGGTTAAAATTGAAGATTTCTGTTCAATGGAGGACACTTCAGATAATGTTAATAGATAAGAAGCAGAAAGAGTGAAGATAAAAGTATTTTAATATCTTGAATTATAAAGAATTACAATAGCAATACTAACCAAAGGAAAAACTGGACCAAGAATATAGACAGCTTAATTAATTTACAGAAAAGGAAATCTGAAAGGCTAACAAATACAAAAATAAAAGGTACTTAAACACAGAGAAAAGTTAATTAAAATAAAAATACATCACTTCAAACATTTTAAACTGGTAGGAACTGGAAATCTAGATAATATCAAATAGCAAGGCAAAATGGTTTTACTATTTTAGCTAATAATAATAACTAATTATTTTAATTATTTAACTAATAGTAACTTAGTTTATTTTGAGTTAAACAAATAAGAAATTATCCTGAGTAGACTTGACTCAATAACCAGAAGTGGACAACTGTTGCATTAACTAACGCCTTCAGAAGTGTCACTATAAAGCAATGGTGACGGGAAACCCTCTTAGTGAAAGGAAATTAGAGCAGCACACACTGTTGCCCCTTTTTTCAGAAGTGGATATGACCAGAGATATAGATTTGCATTGATTCATAGGCAGTGGCTAATACCATATTTTTACATGGAATTAATGCATGAGAGGGTTGCATGGTTTGCAAAATCCATATGACATATGTTAGTTTCATAAAAGCATGGTAGCTTGGTCTGATAGCTAAGGTAGTTTGGTTTGATGGCAAGGAAAACTGAAGAAGCTGATTGTATATGTTGTTGGTTTCATTAAGTGCCTTTGAGTCGATTCTGATTCAAAGCAACCCTGCAGAGGATTTCCGAGAAGTGCTGGTGGGTTTCAGGCTCTGAGTATGGTTAGCAGACCAGTGCTGATCCTACAGCACCACAACAGGACTCCAGAATATGCACAGAATGTTAAGACATTTGTCATAAAATGGCATCTACTGTAAAAAGGCTCTCAATAATCAGAATAATCAGGAGAGCAAAATCACACATAGGTTGATACCAGTCAACCACTTTCCTAGACATTCAGGGGCACTTGCTGAATGAATGTACAAAGTGATGACGATCGAAGGGATGGCGGCTATGCATTAGTTCAACAGCATAGTTTTCTCTTCAGCAAGGCAAATCTGGAACTTTTACTGCAGAGTCACTAAAGTACCACCGTCCCCTGGGGACAGCCAGATACTTAGCAGTATGCTGATTATATTGGACCCCTTCTCTCATGGCAGAATTTGTCTTAACTGGAATATACATGGATTCTAGATAGGATTTCCTTTCTTTTTCCTCAGTCCTTCTGCCAGAACCACAATCATGGACTTATGGAAAGTCTTCCTCGCCATATTTCACACATCATTTAATTCCACACAATATCATTTCTGACCAAAGAACTGAATCCAACAAAACAAGTGCAAAAATGGGCTCATGTCCATGTAATTCACTGGTCTTACCACTTAGCCATCCTTTAGAAGAAACTGACTTGATAGGATAGTAGAATGAGGAATTAGTTACAGCTCCAATTTAGAGTCCTGATGTGGTGTTATAGGATAGGCACTGAACTGCAAGGTCAGTTTGAACTGCAAAGTCGGTAATTCAAACTCACCAGTCACTCCTCAGAAACCCTACACAGGGTCACTATGAGTCACAACCAACTTGACTGCACTTAACAACAACAATAAATCAATTAAAGTTTGGAGCTATGTCTTCTAAAATGCCATCATTATGATTTGACTTAGTTACCAACACATGGTGCTGCCCTTCTGGGGGCACTTAAAAAAAAAATTTATTTCCCCATAACCACACATTGTACTCTGCTGATTTGGAGGTTTCAGTTTCCACAGCAGGAATGTTTCTACCAGATGACAAAATTGTTCCACTGAATGAAAGTTGAGACAACCACCTTACCATTTTGGACTCTTCTTGCCAATAAGCAAAGGTAATTCACTAGGATACCTCTTATAATTTCCATAAAAGAGAATTAAAGTTAATTGAAAACCAAAGTAATTTAAAACTTTCAGAAATGATATTATTGGTCTGTAATAGTTAGAGTTCTTTGTCAACTTGACCCAGCCTGGATTCCCAGTGGGTTGGCACTTGAGATATGGTTATCCCCATGGTGATGAAGCCTAATACAGGCGTAGTTAACTCTATGATGAGTGGCTATGAGCACCCAATTGATTGATGATATGCTTCTTTTGGGGTGTGGCCTATTCCCAATATAATGGACACACAAGATTCTCTCTCTGTCTTCTTCTGGGGACACTGGACACTGCAATTATAAGCTGTTTCCTTGATAATATGTGTGTGTGTGTGTGTGTGTGTGTGTGTGTGTGTGTTTTACTGTTTTTACTTCTGTAGAAAATGCAGCCTAAGACATGGTTTATGACCAGATATAAAACTAGCTGAAGTGCTAGCTGAAAGTCAAAAAATATGGAATGGGTAATGCAAAAAGAAAAGTTACAGAGTTACTTATGACTAGTTTTAGAAACATGGAGAATAGCAGCTACAAATAAATTCTTCCTTGGTTATTATATTTCTATTTCTTTTTCCTCTCTATGATTTTATGAGGGATCAATCCTTGGAGAAGGAAATCATGCTTGGTAAAGTGGAGGGTCAACAAAAAAGAGGAAGACCCTCAATGAGATGAATTGACATAGAGGCAACAACAACGCGGGCTCAAGCAGAAATTAATATTCTCATAGTTCTGGAGGCTACAAGTTCAAATCAAGGTCTCAACCATGTTGATTCTTTTTTTACTAGGCGCTCTTGGGTTACTTGGCATTCCTTGGCTTGTAAATGATCTTCCAGGCATCTGGCTTCCCCAGTGTGTAATCTGGTTTATTCTAGACTTCTTATAACTCAGAATTCATTAAGTTTAGGATCCACTCTGCCCTGGTATGCCTTCATTAAAATAACAAATGAAAAACCCTATGCACAAACAAGAGTACATCCACAAGTACAAAGACCAGTAATTCAATACATACAGAGGGTTGTTGTTGTTAAGTGTCATCAAGTTGCTTGTGACTCATAGCAATCTTGTATAGGGTTTCCAAGGAGTGATTGGTGAATTTAAAACCCAGACCTTGTGGTTCAAACCAATGTACACTCTAGTGCTTATCCTACAGCACCATACCAGAACTCCACATATGGAGTGAGGGAGCATAATTCAATTTATGTTGATGATGCTGTTTGCCATTGGGTTGACTATGACTCATACAACTCCATGTGACAAAGGATTGCTGTCCCACACGGTGTTTTCTTTGTAATCTTTGTGGAAGCAGGTTGTAAGGACTATCTCCCATAGAGCTGCTGTGTGGGTTAGATGGCTACATTTAGGTAGCACTTACCCACTGTACCACCTGCGCTTCTTATTCAGTTCGTAACAGTGCTTAATTACCTGTACATGGAAATAGTGTGTATCTTTTTGGTGGTAGAGGATGAGGACATCTTTTAAAAAGATAGTTGCCTCTTATCAGGCAGAATTATAAAATCGATTATGTATGAAATTTCCAATATATGTAGAAGTGGTCCTTGGAGTATGAATGAAAGAATGGGGTACTTAGAGTGTCTCTAACAATTTGTAGATAAGTCAGATATTTAACCTTACTGTAGTGCAAGAGACGTTCTGGTGGCACAGTAGTTAAAATGTTCAGCTGTTAACCAAAAGGTTGGAGGTTCAAACCCACCAACCACTCTGCAGGAAAAGATGCAGCAGTCTGCTTCTGTAGAAATTTACAGATTTGGAGCTCTGTTATATAAGGGTCGCTAGGAGTCAGTGGGTTTGGGTTTGGTTGTTTTTTGTTGGGTGTTGTTTTTTTTTTTTTTGTTGGTTTTGGGGTTGGTTTGTGTGGTGTTGGTTTGGTTGTTTTTTGTTGTTTGGTTGGTTGGTTGGTTTGGTTTAGTTAGTGTGGTGATTTCAAAGCTGCATGCTGAGCAAGTGAAAGTGATTGTGATGAATTTACTGCAAGTAGGAGTTGGTTCAATGCTTTCAAAGTGAGGGAAATGTATATTACATTAAAGCGCAGTGGCTCTGTAGGATAAGCACTGGACTGCTATCCACAAGGTAGGTGGTTCAAGCCCACCAGCCATTCTGGAGGAAAAGGATGAGGCTTTCTGCTCCCATAAGGATTTACAACCGCAGAAATCCTATACAGAGTCACTATGAATCTGAAGCCACTCAACAGCACTTAACAACAACAAGGGGTAAGTACGCATTTTCCATACACTGGACGTTTCTAAGCATGGAACTGCCTGTAGTAGGTTATTATCTCTTAACTCGAGATTCACACTTCTAGACCCTGCTTTGTGAAACTAGGGCTGGGATTCTTCAGATTACATTTTTTCCATTGTCAGCTTGATCCTTGTTAAATTCTGTCAAGAAGTCCTGAAGGGAAAATGGACAGCAGGCAGAGGGTAGAAGTGACATTTCCATTTTTATTTGCTTGTTCTTCCTGTCAGTGTCACCCTAGCAATGGCACTTCACCCTGGAGGATAAGGTTTGTTTCAATCTTTGACTTTTTTTTTTTTTTTTGCTACTTTCAGAATCAACCTCATTATGTTTGTTTTGTCAACCTTCCCCATGACAAGCACCAGCAGTTGCTGCCAATAACTCATACAGTGTGAACCTCAACTCTTTAAGATCATTCCTCTCACCTCAAGGTAGTGATACTAGAGATCTGAGTCCTAGCTACCCAAGACCACTCCTCCAAGCTTTCAAGTTTTGATAAGCCCCACCTCTTCTGTTTGTCCCCCTAGCCCTGCTGTGATTTAATGTTTATTAAAAGTATTACCTTTATATACCTCAATCTTTGCTTTGTGTTTTGAGACAATTGTTTGAACAGAACAAAGATTTAAACTGAATGGTTTAAAATTAGTAAAGTTGTGTGTCAGGGTTGTATCTTTTCACCATACTTACTCAATCTGGATGCTGAGTAAATAAGTGAGAAGCTAGATTATATGAAGAAGAACATAGCATCGAATTGAAGGAAGATTCATTAACTGCCTACAATATGCAGATAATATAACCTTGTTTGTTAACAGCAAAGGGGACTTAAAATACTTACTGATAAAGATCAAAGAACACAGCCTTTGGTATGGGTTGCACCTCAATATAAAGAAAACAAAAATCCTCACCATTGGACCAATAAATAATATAACAATAAATGGAGAAAAGATTGAATTGTCAAACACTTCATTTTGCATGTATCCACAATCAACATTCATGGATGCAGCAATCAAGAAATCTAAGATGTATGGCATTAGGCATATCTGCTGTAAAAGATCTCTTTTAAGTGTTAAAGACCAAAGATGTCACTTTGAGGACTAAGGTGCACCTGACTCAAGCCAGGGTATATATTTTTAATTGTCTCATATGCATGTGAAAGTTGGACAATGAATAAGGAAGACCTTAGAAGAATTGATACATTTGAATTATGGTGTTGAAAAAAAATATTGAAAGTACCATGGATTGCCAGAGGAACAACAAAATTTGTCTTAAAAGAAATACAAAAAAGCTAAAGTGAATAGAGAGAAATACTATTAACTGATAGTACATGGAGGGGATTATAATCATTGTAATGAAACAAAGTATATGATTTGTTGAATATAAAACTGATGGTCTGCCCTGTAAACTTTTACTCAATCCACAATAAAACCTTAAAAAAAAGAAGTACAGCCAAAATATTCCTTAGAAGTGAAGATGGTGATACTATATGTCTCTTAATTTGGACATGTTGTTAGGGGGAACCATGTTTGGGTAAGTGCAGGGTCAGCAAAAAGAGGAAGACTCCAACCAGAGGGATTGACATACTGGAAGCAACAATGGCCTCAGATATAGCATTTGTGAGGCTGGCTCAGGACTGGACAGTGTTGTGTTTGTGGTACAGGTTGTAAGTTCCCATTATAAGTGGGAAGCAACTCAATGGCACCTAACAACAACATACCTCCGTCTTTGTTTTTTGTTTTTCAGTCCTCCATCACTTGTGTAATTAATGTTGCTGTTGTTGTTTTTAAATGCCGTTGAGTCTATTCCAACCCATGGCGACCCTGTATAGGGTTTCCAGGGAGCAGCTTGTAAGTTTGAACCACCGACCTTGCAGTTCAAATGACTTTGCAGTCTAACGCATTAGCCCACAGTGCCACACCAGGACTAAATTTTCTGTTAAGAAACCTATTATGGTTTCTCTTTTCACTACTGGAACTTAACTGATACATTTGTGATAAAGAAATGTGCACCAATTTGAAGCAACTGATTAGATGTACACACAACACAGAAAAATATTACGCTGTGGGATAATTCACTGAACTACAAGGTCGGTTTGAACTTTAAGGTCAGTGGTTGAAATTCACCAGCTGCTCCTTGGAAACCCTATACAGGGTCGCTATGAGTCAGAGCTGACTTGAAGGCACATAACAACAACAACAACAACTGAAGAAAAAAGTGGTATAAACAGTTAAACAATGAACTATTACACCCTTCCAGGATCATTCATATTGGCCAACCAAAGCAAACCAGAATGTTTGCAAATCAAGTAGATTTCAAATCACACTGATACCAGATGTTATAGAGTAGAACTGAGCCCACAGAGTTTCCTTGGCTGTAATCTTCACTGAAACTGATCACCTAATATTTCTTCCATGATATTACTGGGTAGGTTTGATTTGATCTGCCAACCTTTGGGTTAATACTCTAGCACAAACTATTTGTGTCACCCAAGAATATTTCATTGTGGCCCTGCATGTGCAATATTTTCATTGGTCAATCATGGGTCACTTTCTCCTAGAAAAGGGGGTTATTATTATAAGAAGCAAAATTCTTCAATATAATACCAATCCCACTAAAACTATTCCAGCACTGACCAATAACTAATAAGTAATTCTACAATTTCCTACCTGGGTAGATAAGAGAGGTAGAGGTGGTCTTTAATAGAGGACAAAGAAGGTGACTCATGGCCATGTGGCTATATTTTAGGAATGCTGCAAATTCTTCTGGCCCAAAATATCTTCCCCGTCTGCCAACCACAACTTAAGTTCTAATTTCACCCCTACACTTCATTGTTTTGAGCCTATGTTTTGGACCCTCCAAGCTTCTTTGGGAAAAAATGCAAATGGCTCCTAACATTGATCAGATTTTAATACATTGTTATTGATTACCTTCTCAGCCTGATGATGGCAGCTCATAGCAGTGAGGACTCCCTCAAAGGAAAGAATCTAGATGGATTGAAATGGCACAGAGAACAGATGTAGAACCTGGGTGGTCAGAATAACAGAGAAAATTGAGGACTTAAATGGTGAGTAACAGGACAGTCCAGAAGCCACCTAAATCTTAATCTTCCTTGGACGAAACATTGCGTATAACCAGTTGCTGCTAAGGTGATTATAACTATAGTAACCTCACATGTGTCAGGATAGAAGTGTGATCCATAGGGTTTCCAATAGTTGGTTTATTAAAAATGGATGAGTTGCCAGGTCTCTCTTCTGAGGCACCTCTGGGTGAACTGGAACCTACACACTTTCAGTTAGTTAACCACTGAGTACATGAGCTGTTTGCACCACCCAGGAACTCAGACTGCCCATGATACCATAAAGTTACACGTCAGAGGGGCATCCTATGCTAATAAATTTAGTCATCTAACTCCTTACCCCCCCAGTAAGACAAATTCTGTGTTAGAAACATGGCTGCAAATGGTATCTGTCCTGATGTCTGGGTCGACAGGGAGAGGAGATTGTCTAAATAGAAGGTGGCTCAGGAGAACCAAAGACTCTTAGAACTCTCCAAATATTTCTAGCTTCTAATCATCTAATGGAGTCCTGGTGTGGTGCTGTGGGTTAATGCATTGGACTGCAAAGTTGGTTTGAACTATAAGGTCGGTGGTTCAAGCTCACCAGTCACTCCTATGAGTCGAAAACAGCTCCAAGGTACTGATAACAACAGCAATCATCTAATGGGTTCCCGGTGTGGCACTATAAGATCAGTACTGGACTGTGAACCACAAGGTTGGCAGTTCAAACCCACCAACTGCTCCCACCAACTATTACATGTAATAGTTAAAGAAAGATGTCTCTAGGACTCTTTTTGATCTTTTTAATGACATGAAAATGCCGGTCTTTAAATGACTTTTTTGCTGCCAATTAATGCATTTATAAAATAGAACAACACCCCAAACAAGCTTCTTCTGTCTGGGTAAGAAACTGGCCTTCCTTATAGCAAGTAAAGTTTTACTAAAGGTAATACAGAAACAGCTGCAAACATACATTGACAGAGAACTTCCAGAGGTTCAAGCCAGATTCAGAAGAGGCCGTGGAACAACGGATATCATTGCTGATGTCCGATGGATCTTGGCTGAAAGCAGAGAATATCAGAAAGATGTTTACCTGTGCTTTATTGACTATGCAAAGGCTCTCGATTGTGTGGATCATGACAAGCTATGGACAACATTGCAGAGTGTAAATATTCCTAAACACTTAATTGTATTGAAAGTGCCATGGGCTGCCAAAAGAACCAACATAGCTGTGTTAGAAGAAGTGCAGCCAGAGCGCTCCTTATAGGCCAGGATGGCCAAACTTCATCCCTCATACTTCAGACATATTGTCAGGAGGGACCAGCCACTGGAGAAGGATATCATGTTTGGTAAGGCGAAAGGTCAGAGAAAAAGAGGAAGATCCCCAGCAAGATGGATTTGGCAAAGTGGCAGCATCAATGGGCTCAACAATTGTGAGGTTGGCCCAGGACTAGGCAGTGTCTCACTCTGTTGTACATAGGGTCGCTATGAATCGGTAACAACTCAGTGGCACCTAACAACAATAGTGTCCCAAGTTTGAACTTATAACTAAGTTTCCTATCTAACCAGATTCCATATTTTTAAAAAAGGAATTATACCAGAAGAAGAAAGAAGAGGAAAACAAGAGTAAACTGATGCAATTTGATGAACTTGACCTACACCTATGGAAGCAGTAGATCAAAAGAGGGAACAAATTCTTACAGCAAGAATCATTCCCACCCCCTCCACACACAGAGTAGACAGGGATGGGCAACTTGGACATTGGCTACCCAAAATGGGTGGGGGGGGCTACAAAGGCAAGAAGTGACTGGCTTACAAGCTTTCAAGAGGGAACCTAGAGCTAGAGGGCCAGGAGGAAGGCAGAATCTCCAGTGAGTAGCATCCAATCTGTCTAGACGGAGCTGATGAAATGAAATGCAGTTAATAATTGTTATCAGGACTGATTGTGAAGGTTGGAAATGTAAAGGTAGACATTTTATAGCAAGGAAGGAAGTGATTAACTTTTCAGTCTAGGAACAGAAGTCCCTAGGACCATCAACGGAGAAGAGCTGAGAGCGGGACCCTACCCAGAGAAACAGTGATGCCTGAGATGGAGGCAGACACAGTGACTTGGAGCGATGGAGCAGCTGGGGGCTTTAGATCCAGAGAGGGAGAGTGACTGTGTGCTGAAGACTGGGGGTGGTGGGGGATAGTGTAGGGGGCAGGCTTGCAGGGTATACCCTTTGGTTGGTTGATGATGCATGGAGGGGATTGTAACCATGGCAAGGATACGATGTACAAGAGAATGAATGTAAAACTAATGTTCTCCCATGTAAACTACCATATAATTCACAATAAAACACTAAAAAAAAAAAAAAGGAATTATATATAAAGAGAGTCCTGGTGTGACACTGTTGAATAAGCCTTCGACCACAAGGTAGGTTTGAACTGAAAGGTTGGTGGTTCTAACTCACCAGCCACTCCTCAGGAACCCTATACAGGGTCACTGTGGGTTCTAACAACTTGAAAGCACTTAACAACAGCTGGTATATATATACCAGTTACAATTTTCCCAAAAGGTTAGTACGTTGTTGTTAAGTGCCATCAAGGAGACATTTCTGATTCATAGTGACCTGTACAGGAGCAAGGGGCAGTTGGTGGGTTTGAACTGATGACCTGTGGTTTGTAGTTCAATGCTGATCCTACTTAGAAAGATATCCATTAAACTATTAGCAGTGATTATCTATGGGAAGGGGATGAGAGTAGAAATAGTAAGACAGGAATTTTAAAAAAGTATTCTTTATATGTTTTTATTGATTTAATTTTGTTTACAGTAACATCATTTGAAAATCATTTAATGATTTGGAAATTAGTATAATTTATACTTAATTGCTATATTAACTAAAAGATGTTTGTCTTCACATTGGGGAGAATTTAAGCCTGAGGAGAGAGGTACAGAGCCCGCTCAATGGCCTGGATAAGTGTGACCACAGAGAGAAAAAGTGTCTCCCGTAAATGTCATGACAGCCTCAGTTAAACTTAAGAATAATGTTCAAATGATATAAAACCAAGCTGAATAAAAATGCAAAGTATTCCAATTCTGTGTTACATCTACTTTTTTTCCCCAAAAAAAGAGTGACCTACTGCTGTTCTTGAAAGCGTCAGTTAGACACAGGTCAGTTAGGCTGCTCCCCTGCATGGGTTCCACTTGGTGATACATGGTTTTCTGAGAAGTTTTAAGTTAAAGCTCTTATGTGAATAGAGACTTACATAATATTCTTTAAACTAGAACCTTGAAGACAATCTGCAGTAGGCATATGGAATGTGTCTTGCGGCAAATGGTATCTGAAAACTGACAGGAAAGCACTCAGGACATGGTGGAAGGAAACAAGAAGAATCAACACCCACGGGATCAGTCACTTAACCAAACTTAATCCATGACCAAACACAGAACACAGAGACTGGTGGAACCTGGAACTGTGGCCCTTGATCACCCTTCTGGTCTGGAAGAAGTGAACTCACCCCTGGGGCTGTCAAATCAGTTCTGACTCATAGTGACCCTGTGAAGAGTTTCCAAGGAGAAGCTGGTGGCTTTGAACCACTGGTCTTGTGGTTAGCAGTCCAGCATATACACCAGCTAAATCATGTTGTTGGCTAAATCATGTTGTTTAGTAAGCTACCCTGTATAGAGTTTCCAAGGAACAGCTGGTGGGTTTGAACTGCCCATCTGATTCCAAGTCTACAGCACCACAGGAGTCTTAGATAAGTATATGTTGTTGTTGTAGGATTTTCTAGGAACAGCTGATGGGTTTGAACCGCAAACCTTGTGGTCCAGCCATGCCACAGCAGTACACCAGACTCCAGATATAGACGAGACAATAAATAATACTAGTGAGGTAGGCATACCATAGAATGGGCAACCATTCAAAATCAAAAGTTCAGCATTTACCTAAGGACAAAATTCAGAAGGGTAGGGAAAGAAGGAAGAATAGAACCAAGAAACACAGGGAGGAATGTTACAATGAAGAGACTGATATCGACATGAAAGGAAATGTATGATTTGCTGAGTGTAAAACTGATGATATGCTCTGTAAGTAAAAAAAAAAATAAAGAGGCCTGTCCAGAGCTTATAATCATGCTACCAACTAAAGCAGGTTTTTAGGAGAGCTCCTCAGTATTATTCATTGTAAAATTCTATGTAAATGTCCCCAGGGGCAGCAGTAATGCCTTCTGCCTGCCCAAGCTTCAGATTGTACCATTTCCATTTCCGTCCCTACGAGGTTAGGCAGTGTATCATCTCTCTTAAAAGGCTAAACTAGTATTGGTTTTCCAATTTCTAAACGAAGCGACTATTTCGATCAAAGGGACGCTGTCTCAGGGGTCTGTAAAAGGGAAAAACACTGCAAATCGAAAGTACCGCGGAAGGGAAAGATAAAGTGCTAAGGAGCTGCAGTTTCTCTTCGCCCAAGTAGCGGGCTGCAAAGTTTTTGCCACAACAGCTGCGACATTCTGATTCTGTGGATCTGCCAGGAGAAGAGTTTCTCTGCCAAAAAATAAAAAAGAGTTCCTAGGAACGATTTTCATATATTTCGAGAAGGCGGGAAAGACGAACATCTATCGTTGTCCCCACCACAGCTTTATTATCCCCATCCTTTGGTGATCCCAAACCCTATCTGAGAGACTGGGAGGGAAGGACCGGAAGGGCTAGAAAGAGGGGAAAGGGGAGGAGGAAGGGGGAGATAGAAGATGAGCAAGGAAGAGTAAGAGAAGAGACAGGAACACAGAGACAGTAGTTAAGCGCCCATGAATCGACTCTGGCTCATAGTGACCCTATATAGTGTTTCTGAGGAGTGGTTGGTGAGTTTGAACGGCCGACCTCACGGTTTAAACCAGCCTTGCAATCTAGTGTTTATCCTACTGCGTCCGGAGAGACAGTTGTTGTTAAGTGCCATGAAGTCAGTTCTGACTGGTAGCGACCCCGAATAGGGTTTCCAAAAAGAAGCTGGTGGGTTTGAACCGCTGACCTTGTGGTTCACAATCCAGTGCTTATCCTATAGCGCCACACCATGAATCCCAAGAGAGACGATGATGTTTTCTAGCTTTTCAGAAGCTCCACAGTCCTCAAAGAACCCGGTGCCCAGAAGCCCAGCCCTGCCTCGACGTCCCTACAATTCCGCACTCAGTAACTTTGCGAGGGGCCAAAACGGAAAATTTCAAGCCGTATACAGGGGCTAGGCTGGTATTCAAGTACGTTCCAAAGCTAAGATTGGTGTGCCGGGAGTCCGCCGTTCCTTAAGTAACCGCTAAGTCTGAGCGCGCTTTCCGTGGGACTCGGGGGCCTGCGCAGATGGGGTCCGCCCTCTCCTGGGAACCGCCTTCGGGAGGAGGAGGATGAGGGTGCAAGGATTTGGAAAGTGCCTCCCCAGCTCTGGGACACGGTCCCTCCTCCCCCTACTCTCACCAGGGCGAGTCTCCAGAGCTCCCTGCGCCACCAAGGACGCTGCCAGCCTAGAGCTGCCCCCGCCGTCCCGCCTACACAGCACCCGCAGGCAGAGCCCCATCCTCTGCTCTCAACTTCCAACTTTCCTAACTTCCCCTCCCCCGCCGCCTAAGTCACTATTTCTGACCGCGCAGATTCGCGCTCCCGCACGCCTGCCCTTTTCTCCAGAAGCCTGAAAGTGGCTGAATGGAAACACTGACACGTGAAAACTCTATTCTGAGTGATTTAGACTCGGCCGCCTTGAGGTTTTAATCTTGCCGGGCTCTTTTCGCCTTGTGTTCAGTACTGCTGTCCGAAAGGCCCCTGAATGTTTTACTGTCCCGAGGGAAGGTGAAGACTGGTGTGGCGAGGATAAGCACTAGACCTCAAGGTCGGCTTGAGACGCAAGGTCGGCGGTTCAAACTCAACATCCGATCCTCGGAAACCTTATACCGGGTCGCTATGACTCAGAGCTCTGGTAGCGTAGTGGTTACGAATCGAGCTGCGAGCCACAAGGTCAGCAGTTCGAAACTACCAGCTGTTCTGCGGGAGAAAGATGAGGCGTTCTGCTCCCGTAAAGATTTACAGCCTCGGAAACCCTGTACAGGGTCACTATGAGTCGGAACCGACTCCACGGCACACAACAACAACAACACCATGAGTCAGAAGCAACTCAAACGCACTTAACAGGGAGACTAAGGAGTCTTGGTTTAGCGCTTAAGATAAACATTGAACTGCTAACCACAAGGTCAGCTGTTCAAAGCCACCGGCTGCTCCTCGGAAAGCCTATGCTGAAATGCTTTTGAGTCGGAACCAACTCGACAACACTTAGCAAGAAGAATAGGTGGGCAAAGAAGAAGAGGAGAGGGAGGCTAGGGACATGTGAGCAGTCTAGGACTCCACGGTGATCCTCGAGGAAACACCAGGTCCAAATCCCAGGAATTAAATCCCTGTTCATTATTTCCAAACCAAATCCACAGACAGGGCAGCGTTCTTGGAGCCCTGGAACCCCAGAGTAGCGTTTTAGGAGCCCACAGAATTGACACGCCACCACAGACCATCTGTCCTAGGGGGATGGAGTTCTGCTTGCCCTAATCTTTCCCTTCTCTTGCCCCCACTCCATCAGCAACAAGTTTACAAATGCTGGACACCTCACAACCAGGCCCACTCTCTACCCTTTGGCCAGTGCATTCCAGTGTTCGCCCCTAGACTGGGTCCGCAGAGGAGAGGCCGAGCCGACCATGCTGGAGGGCGCCTGTGGCCAGCGTGGTGTGAGGACATGTCAAGGGATGTGGCCAACGAGCCTCTTTATAAACTTCTTCACAAAGGAAATGGACACTGCTTTCTTGGCCTTAAATTATCTCACCCCTCGGAAAAGTTTTTCTATTACAAGCAGCACACTAAGGATCACGTTTCATCCTAGCACTCTAAGCTTAAAAAATTTTCTATTAAAGGATCCGAGGCATTTGGGGTTCGATTTCCTTCCTCCAGCATCCCTGCAGGGATCTTGTCAGGTTGTCCTAGCCTGGCACACTGATTGGGGCCCAGGCTTGACGGAAAGTGGCAATTGCAGTTCTCCCATTCTACCTGGGTGAGCTCCCACCAGGCTCCATGTTCTCCAATTACCACTGTACCCGCAAGTGGAGAACACGCTTAATCCTGTAATGTAACCTCCAACCTTAGCCCTCTTCCTGGGGTAGCCAAGAGTAGAAGGAAGGAAAGCAACAGAGATAGTGTCTGGGCGCCCCCAAACTCTGACCTTCTGGAAGGAAAACCCTTCACTTGCTGCCTCTCTGCACCTTGCATTGAATTCCTGAAACCTGGAAATGAAAATGGAAATTGTTTGATGTATGAGGAGACATTATCTAATTAGGGCGTAAGAAATTTAATCTTTCCAGCATGCAGGTCATATAATTAATGTTAATTTAACGCTCAAATTCTCAGTCATTAATTTTTATTCTCTTAAATGCAGTTTGGCAGGGGCCCCTGATCCATGGCAATGGATTTTACTGGATGTGAGCACACACTTGGTCTTAAGAGTGACTCACCACAGACCTTCCCATCCCAATAACAAGATCACATCATGTATGCATTATTAAGCCACGTAATTGAACGGTCCATAGTTTGCATATCAGACTATTAAAATAATGTGTTTTGCTTTTCTCTGAACACGTATTGTTCAAGCCTCTGCGAATATGTGGCGATTCTGATAATTATCACCAAATTACTGCAAATGTTCTCTTCATTAACATGATTTCTCTCAAGCATTTTTTAAAATGTGAATATCATTATGAATTAAGGAACTTCTTACAAAGTTGTGTGGACTCTGTTTTAAGGAACTTGTCACTGGGAAGGAAAGAATATATTTTAAGTGGGGGAAGGAGAAAAATGCTTTTGACTATGTCTTTCAAATAGTCTTTCCTCTGGTCTTGCCTAGTTTCTCACGCAGTTTCTGGAAAGAGGGAGAGACGGGGAGGAAAGGAGGCAGAAAGGCTTTAGAGGGCATAAGGGGAGTAGGAGGGAATTCATTTTTTTAAGTTCCTAATATTCTGTCTGCTAGTGTAGATAACTTGTCCCCACAAATAAATACGAACTCTTTAACTAACCTTGATTAAACTGATATTCCTCCTTTAAAAACAAAAACAAGTACGAACTCAAAAATTTCTGAGGTTATCTAAATATTGTTGTTTCCTACTTGCTATTCCGATTTATACTGTTGGAGAAATTATAACCTCTTGAAGAGTCTTCATTATAACATTCCCTTCACAGTTTCAAAGTGGAATAATTAGATACTTCTTTAAAGGGAGGAGAAAAAAACTACTGCAAAATAAGAGTCTCCTTAAAATGTGGGAAATTTGCATCTACACTTCTTTCTCGTACGCTTTCCCTTTAGTGATTTTAAAACTCTCATAATAGGCCATGCCGCCGCTGAGATTGTGGTTGCTCTTACAGCCAGTGTCAGCTTCCGCGCGGCGCGGGAGTTGTTCTCCGACGGCACCTCCAACGCGGAAACTGGGCGTTCAGCCAGGCGCAGAGGTGATTTTACCCGCCAGGAAATTCTTATGAGTTTGAAAAAGTTATAGGAGTTTTCCTAAACAAAACAAGTGCTGGAAAAGAGTGGGCTAGCGGGCGGGAGGCGCGCGCGCGGGCGCGCGCGTCAGTTGTTGCTAGTGCTTTCTGCCAGCGCCAGCTGTAACCTGCTTGTCGGTTTTCTACGGGGCAGGACAACCCTCCCTTCCACTCGGTGCCTTGTCTTTGGAGCCCTTCTCCAGAGTCTGCAATCGGCTCTCCGGGAAGGGGTGCCAGACCCCGGGCGGTACTTTTATTTTGGTTAAGAGGAGGGAGCGCAGCTCTCAGGCCCCGGGGAGGCGAACTGAGCCCTTCTGTTTGGATTTCCCTCCTCGCTATAGCAACCAGCAGCCTCTGGACAAAAATGCGCCCTCCCTGGACAATGGCCCGGCTTCCCGCTTCTCGCCCTCTTCTTCCTCCCCCGGATCGCTGCCAGGACCCGCCTGGGCGCTCTGTGGCGTGGAACGCTTCCCTCCCTCCTTTCTCTCCCGGAATGGTCCCGCCAGAGTGCCAGGACTCCTCGGCCCCTTCTCTCCACCTTGGCTGATCCCCACGCAGACGGAGGCCGGGAATCCAGAACCTTCCAGCTGACTCCTGGGCTCCCGCCTCAGAGTTCTCCGCGGGCTTAGGTGGCTGGTTGGATGGCCCTGAGGAGTACAAACTCCGGCTTTTTTTCAGGTTTTTTTGTTTTGTTTTGTTTTTTAAATTAATGTAATGCAGAAAGCTAACTACATCACACATACACACACACACACAAATATAAGCACCCTAGACCTGAGCATGATCTCTAAATTTCTCTTGCTCTCCCAAGGTTAATTAAGTTCCTTTCCACGAACTGAGCTAGGCATCTATTCATTATTCTCTTCTTCTGACCTAGGGCGTTAATATGACCAGGCCTGTGACTCGGCCGTGTTCTGTTTTCCTATTTTGCATTTAATGCACGGACCAGGCTGCCCTAGGTTAACATTGAAAAACTCGCAGGAAGACAGGAGATCGAGGGGGTTGGGAGAGGTCTCACTGCTTTCAACCTGTCTAAGTCTCCTTCTTTCTGAGTCTTCTTCCAGCCTATATCAGCCTCCACACTCTCAAGGCACATAGTCTAGAAACCTGTCTTTTAAGGGGGGGGGGGGGGGGGGGAAGGGAGAGTCCAAACTTTAAAGATATCTGGAATTACAGGTCTGAATCTTAGCAACCTTACAGGGGCTGGCAGAAGGTCCTGGACCATAGTTACTACTGCTGTGATACTACTCTCAAGAAAAATGTCGCTCCCAATCCACACGCCCCTCCAAACCGGTTTCGCTCCCCTTTCTATCCACAAATACACAAACCACACAATTGTTAAGCTCACACCTGCACTTAGAAGGAGTTTTCACCAATGCCCTGTACCACCAGAATAAGAGAATCTAAGATCAACTTGAACCAAATGCAGCCTAGTTTTCCTCCAGCGATGAAGATCGGGACCCAGCCCTTAAACACCGCATCACAAACAGCTGAGCGCTACTCCCCACTTAACGCGCCTGTGCGCAAGTGTGTTCTAGGTGCTCCTGGACACCCCCCCCCCCTTCGATTCTCAGAAAGTTGCTTCAAAGAACGGGAACAAGGAAGGGTTGCGACAAGGGCTTCATCTTAGTACATCTCCAAACACTTTAGAGCTGAGAAGATTTCTGTTGAAATCACTTTATCAGAGAACTGTCATCCCCTCCTGGTGGCCAGCAATACACCTGCTCTAAGGCTAGGGGGAAAGGGGAAAAAAACAAAAACAAAAACATTGTTAAGAGATCATTTAACTGTCAGCCCTTTGTAAACGAAATACAGGAAGACTGAGAGCCAACAATTGCATCTTGTTTCTTGCCTGGGATTTCGATATAAAGCTATTTTAACTCCAAATTGAATTTATCTTGCCCACCGTCTTTATGTTAAGAATCTGTCCGTTATGTTAAGACCTCAGATTCACCACTCAAAATTTAGCCGGCTTCCTTTGATAAATTACTCAAAGTAATCCCTGAAAACAGCAAGGCTGCCAGGGTGACTTGGTGTTAGAAGTCTTTAAGCCTGGTCTGTCTATAAAATATTCACTTGCAGCTACAAATGGGGATGGGGAGGGGTGGGGTGGTGGTGGACCATTTTTAAGGATGAGATTCAGAACTTGAGAAAAAAAAGGGTAGAGATTATTATACAATTTCATTTCAAATACTAAATTTATGATGTTACATCTCAATGGTTTGAAAAGAAGCTAGAATGAGAATAGTCTTAGGTGAGAAGTGAACAGAATTTATGAAGAAGGGCAGTTTCAACCTTTAGGAAACTTTTCCTTCTTCATAACAGTGAGATTGCATAGAGACACATGCATATTTAAAAACTTGTGTCAAGTGTGTGTGTGCCTGTCTGTTAGATTTTTTTTTAACTCAGGAGACAACATTCATGTGTTCTACATAATTAGAGTTATTAATTTCTGTACCTTTTTAAAAAGTAAATGTTTATTATGTCTTTCTCTGAAACAGTGGACCTTGCATATTCTATTTCCCATACTTCTTATAAATGTATCCCTGCATCTGTAGTTCTTGAAGCTTTAAAGCAGTTTTCGTTAAAGCAGCCAGCTGCCTCTTTGTGTGGACTGGCTGCTTAAAAGCTGCAATTCTGCAGCCACGGCCTCAGTTTTGTTATTCTGTAGGCCCTTAGCAAAAAAGTTCCATTCAGATGTGAGGGACTATCTACCAAATTAGACAAACTAGGGGAGGTGGCAAAAAAAAAAAAAAAATTAAAAGCTGCAAGCTAGTGGGGAAAGCAGTGAATGAGTGAGATGACAAGGCTAAAAAAAGAAAGGAGACCCAAACCAACTTCTTCCAAGAAGGATAGTTAAGTAGGCACTTGTGAAAAAGAAACATCAGAGCAGTTTTATCTAAGCTGAAACTGCTCCCACAATTTACCCCCAAATGGCCACCTTCAAAGAGATTTCTCTTTGTTTCCTGATTTCTATTATTTTAGGATCACATAATTTAAATAAGTATCCATCAAATAAATGCCATCTGCTCTCTGTATTACAACTATGCTTCCAGCTAAAAGTATAGACATTATTTTGGTGGGGTTTTTAACTCCTGGTATTAGAAATAAATACATCAATGCTATTTTACATAGGGAATGAGTGTGTTAGGTGAATGAGTTAATAAAAGAGTCAAGTAGTGCGTGAGCTGGTTCCATTACTGTTGCTTGGGAGTCTGGGTCATGGTTGCTGGGGGCTGCTGAGATCTAGCCTGGCTCAATATCTCCAGGAGTGTTACAGTGAGCAGGATGAACGCAGTGTCTTTTACGTTGACGCTGAACTGTTTTCCTCGTAGCTCAGTGAAACCTGGCAGAAGATAATCCGCACCATTCCTTTAGACCAGCCTTACAGTGTTGGGCTCTTTGTGGGGATTTAGGGGAAGGGGTTAGGCTGGCACTGGAGCCAGAATCTCCCAGCATGGTGCCGCCAGCCAGTCATCACCCAAGTGACTTGGAGAACCCTACCGTCCTCAATCCGGGCGGTGAGGCCAGAATCGCCTGTAAAACCATATTGTCCTAAGGAGTGCTCTCAAAAACTGTTCAGGCAGGCGTGAGGGAAATACCAAGACACCTTGTCAATTCAAAGCATCTTAGGGTTGTTTGAAATCCTCTCCACGTCAACGCAAGCCTCCTCGGTATTAGAACACCTGCTTTGAACAGTGAAAAGGAATGAGCTACATCAAAATCTGGGGGTGTCTACGCCAAATACGTTCAATGTGCTTTTTATGAAGGCGGAAAAAGGCAGGGCAGACATGAAGACTCTGCCTTGGCGGAATCAACCCCCAAAAAAGGCACCTCACAACCACGGGGGAGAGGAGGAACGGAGAGGTTCCCATTTGCAGCTAAAATCTACGGGAGATTTGGGGGAGTCGGAAGGAGTTGCATCGCAGAGAGGCTAGGGAAGCAGAGACTGCTCGGGCCCCCCAGTGGCCAAGAGGGAAGGGGAGGAAGAGGGAGAGGGTGTCACCGGCCCCGCCATTGGCTCTGCCCGGAACGGGGGAGGGGTAGGATTCGGAGGCCCAAGCCGGAGGGAGGGAATTGCTTTGTGTTCTCTCTGGGATTTATTGGGAGTATTAACCCTGTAGAACTAAACGGATGTACTGTGTTGGGAACTTTTCGGCTCCTTAGCAAGGCAGAGAAATGTGGCGGGGATGACGAGTGGGGTCTGGAGTGGCGATCTGGGACGTCACGTAGAATGGATCTCCGAGCAGTAGTCGCCTTCGAAGTCCCATCCCAGACAGGAAGTTTTGATGAACACGTGCAACGTATGCTTGGCCCCCCTCACCAGCTTCCAGTGCCTTCCCACATACTAGGAGAAACCTCGGACAGGGGAGACCGGAAAAATGTTGCTGTGTACGGGATCGTATGGCCCTTCCCAGCTGACTTATCCTCACATCTCTTGGGGCTCTGAGTTCCCAGGGTGCGGGAAGGAGGTGAAAGGGCAAGGCGAAGCAGAAAGGGAGGCGATTGGTCAGCTCGTTCCCTAAGGTCCCAGCCAAGAGTAAGTGACATGGGCCATATTGGCAGAGAGGTCCAGCCCTTCAGCTCCTTGCAGAGAGCTGTGGCTCCTTCGGCCAAATCTGTGTGCTCCAAGGCTCAGAGTTTGTTTCCTGCCCCCGGCCCCTCTTTCCAGCGAGGCAAATTACGGAATTCCTAGCCGCCCCCTAGGCGCGCGGCCGAAACAGTTCCGCGCTTGCGTGGGACCAAGCACCATGCTGTGTGTGTGTCCTTGCCTCGCTGCGCGAGTGCGCGCATGGGGAGGCGGGGGGCTTGCTGGTCCGTCCCGCCTGCAGCTTGTGGCTCGCCCCTCCTCTAGCCATTTCCCTCTTTCCTACACATACACTCATAAACATAAGACACGTGGAAATGCTCAGCCAAAGCGCCTTGCCCGGGCGGGTGCTCAACGTGGTGATTTATAAACAGCTCAGCCACTCCCCAAAGAGCTCCTCTCCTCGTTAGTCATGATGAATTCTCTGGCCCGCTCCACTGTGCTGTCTCGATTAAGATGCTCTGAGGCCCCAAAGTGCTCCCCTTGAGCGTTCATGTGGCTTCCTTCACACGTCCAAGGCCGCCAGTAACGACAAAACCATGTCGCAAGGGGACAGGGTGAGAGGTGCGGGTGCAATTCACGTTCTCTGGGGTCTTCCCCTTCCCGGCTACAACTTTTTGATTCGCTTTGCAATATCCGCGTTAGACACCCACCCCTGCATCTATCTAATCTCTTCCCGCGCCAGGGTCTGTCCTACCGGACTCGCAGTCTCTGAAACCGGCGGCAGGCACCTGCTCTGGTGGTCAGGAAACTGACGGCGGGACGCACTGGCTCCGCACAAGGACACCGCGGGTTACATGTTCTTTGGAGTTTTAAGCCAGAAAGCTGAGAGCAGGGAGCTTGAACAGCAAATACCCAAGACTCGAGTTAAACCAACTCCACCTGCTGACACCGACAGAAGTTACTGTTTAGAAAGGGTACCAGCACCAACCCATTTTCTCCAACACATTCCCCGCCCCCCTCCCTTTCAAAACGGTTAAAGGAAAAGTTGTACGGAAAATCTCCCAGAGAGCTGGGAAAGAGCTCCAGGAGACCTGCAACTCGAGCAGCCAGGCATCCCCGATTGGTGGTTGGCTTCTCCGCCTCACCAAGCAGTGCGTCCCTAGCCAGAGCTTCTGCAGTCTTGCCCAAGGTGAAGGTCTGTCTATGCAGTTTCTAGTTTTCCAAACAAACAACGACAAAAACAAAAACTGCGCGCTCCAGAGTGTGTCTGACAAAGATACTTTGAGAGTTTGTTTTGATTTCAGTCCCGACCAATGCGCCTTCTGAGCAGTGAACTCCGCGCCTGTAACAGGAGCCACTCACAAGCCGCAGCGTGCGCTGAGCCTGTCTCTCGCAGGTTCCTTTCGCCGAGGGGCTGAAAGACCACTGGGCCTAGGACCTAAAAAGGAGACAGTCTGCGCACGCTGCAGGATGGATGAGTGTGGAAGACAAGAGTACGCACACCTTAGAGCAAGGGGAACCTGAGCACTGAAATTCTAATCTTGGAAGAACAGGGGACCAACCTTGCTCTTGACTCGAGGTTTAAGAGATGCTGATGTGTGTGTGTGTGTGTGTGTGTGTGTAAGTGTGTGTGTGTCCGAGGTGAAAAATAAAGAAGGGAGAGACGAAGTCCTGCAGGCTCAGTGCAATCCAGCTTTGCTCCGGCTTCCTCTACCCGCCCCCCGCCCGCCCCTCCACGCCTTATTGAGAGGACAAGGTAGATACCACCCCTTTCCAAATCCTCCAAGTGGCAGTAGTCGATAAGAGAGCCAAGGCCGCCCCCCTGCCCGGCTCTTTTGCCTAGGAGACAGATGGGGGGCGGGGCCCAGCGGAGAGGGGCGGAGGAGGCCTGGGGTGGGTGACTGGGGCGATAGAAGACTGAGAATCTGAATCAAGAGGCTCGGGGAACCGGGAGTGGGGGCTAGGAGCACTCAAGGCTCAGAGGGGAGAGGGAGGAGGCAGCTCTGCGCCAATCAGTGGAGCCGGCCTGGGAGGTTGCTAGCGGTATCCACGTAAATCAAAGGGCGCGGAGCCAATGGGAGGGGGCGGAGGGGGCGGGGCCCAGGCGCGTGCCGCTGTGAGCCAGTGCTGCCAAGAGAGCGGGAGAGAGCTGGTGAGAGCAGGGAGAGGGGGGAGCGCGGAGCGAGTCTGAGAGTGAGCGAGAGCGAGGAGGGAGAGGAGGAGAAAGAGAGCTTGGGCGGGCGGCGGGAGGCGGCGGCGGCAGCAATAGCAAGAGCAGCAACAGAAAGCGTCGGAGCGGGCGTCGGAACTGCCCGCTAGGGAAAGAGAGAGACGGAGATAGAGCGTAGAAAGAAAGAGGGAGCGAGGGGAGGGAGCCCGAGGCGAAAAAGTAACTGTCAAATGCGCGGCTCCTTTAACCGGCGCGCTCAGTCCGGCTCCGAGAGTCATGGCGACCGCAGCGTCTAACCACTACAGCCTGCTCACCTCCAGCGCCTCCATCGTGCACGCCGAGCCGCCAGGAGGCATGCAGCAGGGAGCAGGGGGTTACCGCGAGGCACAGAGCCTGGTGCAGGGCGACTACGGCGCGCTGCAGAGCAACGGGCACCCGCTCAGCCACGCTCACCAGTGGATCACCGCGCTGTCCCACGG